>NC_136492.1:43390006-43475006 GCF_053919585.1 Euprymna scolopes
ATATATATATATATATATATACACACACACACAAACATATACGAATCTGTCAATGTCAGTGCCTATCAGTGTCTGTAGCAGGAGGTAGATAGAGACTGCTGTTATAGGTTCGTGAACCCAAACACTTTGACAGTGTTTGCTAATAACAGGTCCTCTGTTTTTTTGTTTTTTTTTTCGAAGAGAAAACTCGTTTATTTTTCTTTACGATCAGTTTGATATACGTGCCGTTTCATGCGTTTGACCTAATCTGCCAAAAGGTTTTTTTTAGAGTGGATTCCTTAATAACAAACATATTGTCAACGGATTGTGTAATTAACTTGCTTTGCAACTCCATCATCATTTTTTATATCCGATATATATATATCATTTTTATATGCGATATATATATATACGCTCAAGTATGATGTTTTAATTCAATGCAGATATCGTATTATTATTATTATTATTATTATTATTATTATTATTATTATTATTATTATTATACATCCAATTCTTTAGTGATTATTATATTGTACCAATTATATAGTAGTGATTTCAAAAGTTAAAAAATATTACTTGGCTGCAACCAGCTGGTTTTAAAGTCAAGACATTTAGCATTCCAGCGTTAATACTTTTTTTTTAAAAATTCAATTTTCACCCCAAACAAGGCATAGTGCGACTTTGAAGCAGGGGGCTACTATTAAGGACTTAATTAGAGGGGTCATTATGAAAGGACATGAGTAGAAAGATGTTTGTTAACATTACACTTGAAATTCTGCGTATCATTGCAGTTGGGAAAGCAGAATCCCGGAAGGAAGTTCCAAAGACCCGCAGTTCTGGGGAAGAAACTATTGGAGTAAAAGGCTTTCTTGCACCTAGGGATCTCTACTGTAAAGGGATGAGACTTAGTAGCTTGTCGGGTTTGTCGGGGGTAGTTACGTCGGGGAGGTACAAGTGTTTGCAGTTCGTCAGAGCATTCACCATTAAAGTATTTGTAGAACAGGCAAAGGGATGCAACATCTCGTCGATAGGACAGAGGCTGAAGCCTAGATGACAGTTCAGGACCTATCAGGTTGGCGACTCTCTTTTGAACCCTGTCCAGGAGCGAGAGACAAGCAGCATATGCACCAGCCCAGATATGACAACAGTACTCCATACATGGGCGAATGGTGGCCTTATAGAGGTATAGGATACTGTCAGGCGTAAGTAGTTTTCTAGCACGGTAGAGGGAGCCAACCTTCCTTGCAGCAGCCTTAGCAATGCTCTCAATATATCTATTCCAGTTCATATTCCCTGTAAATGTGTTCTTGGCCATTGCTATTGGTGGTAGAGAAGGTTTCTTGTGGTTATTGAAGGAAACAAGCTTAGTCTTAGCAGCATTGAATGTGACCAACCATTTTTGTCCCCATTCCACTACAGATTGGAGGTCATCCTCTAGTGTTTCTGCCATTTCCTTGAATATGTGATCATTTGTTTTCCCCTCATATCTGTTATAGAGAGTGGTGTCATCGGCAAATATACCCATCTCCGAAACAATTTTAACAGGGAGGTCATTTATGAATATCAGGAATAATAGAGGTCCAAGGATAGACCCCTGAGGTACTCCCGCATTTATGTCATATTGTTTGGATGTACGACCGTCGAGGACAACTTTGATTTTTCGATTACTTAAGAAGGATTTAATTACATTATGAATTCTTCCAGTGATTCCATATGATCTAATTTTCCTTAGAAGCCCATCGTGCCATACCCTGTCAAAAGCCTTAGATATATCAAGGGCCACCGCTCTACCCTCCCCTGTTTTGTCTAATGAACGGTATATACGTTCAGAAACTACAGTTAAGATATCTGCTGTTGAACGGGCTTGCCTGAATCCATATTTTTGTCAGTCAGGAGTTTAGCAGCTGTTAGGTGCTGGACTAGGGCTTGATTAACTAAGGACTCAAATATTTTGGCGAAAAGCGGGAGGAGGCTAATGGGACGATAATTTAGTATGTCAGTTCTTTCACCAGAATTCTTCAAGACTGGTACCACAGAGGCGGTTTTCCAGCAGTCGGGAAAACAAGATTCGGTAAGGCATTGTAAAGTTTGGAGAGAACTGGAGCAACCTCGGCAGAACATTTTTTTAATAGCACAGTCGGGATGAGATCTGGTCCACATGCTTTTGAGGTGTCTAGGTTTTTTATAATAGCATGTACCTGAGAAGGGGTGATTTTTAAATCGTCTATTGTGGCGTCTGTTCGCAGAGGAAAATCAGGGAGTGAGTGGTGTACCAGGTTCAGTGTGGAGTTTGAGGCAAACTGACTGGCAAGCAGATTAGCCTTGTCAGTTGCCGTGCAAGCAACCTCATGATTGTTTGATAGTGGGGGAATAGTTGACTGTCCATTATTTACTACGCTGTTGTTGATTTTACAAAAATTCTGGGTTCCTAATTTCTGTGCTTCGATGCGTTTTCTGGTGGTTTCAGAGTAATCTGTCTTAGCTGTCTCTATCACTCTCTTACAATTATTTCTCGCTTCTATAAACTTCTGTTTATTTGAGCTGGACTTATGTCGGTTGAATCTGCGGAAGGCATGCTGCCTTTGACAAATGGCAGCTGCACAAGCAGAAGTAAACCATTGGGGAGAGTGGGGCTTGCTATAGAATTTCCGTGCGGGAACATGTGCTTCAATTGCAGTTTTGAACCATTCAGTGGTCTCATTTGCACACTGTTCCGCTGGAAGAGTAAAGATATAGCCTTTTTGTAATGCCTCGTTGTTTTGAGTAGTGGGTCTTCAGTTTTAGGGCGAGAATTTAGGCTGATTTCTACCATTATCACAGCGTGATCAGCATTCCCGAGTGGGCTGTGGGCATTTGTTTTACAGTCATTGGGAACCGTTGTCAGAAAGAGATCTAGAAGTGAGGCATGTTGATCTTGCTGGTCTGGGAAACGTGTCGGAAATGTAACCAACTGAGATAGGGAATGGGATATAGAGAAGCTATGTGTTGCGCTACCAGCTACGCCTGTGTGATTAGAGAATCCTAGCCAGTTACTGTGGTGGCCATTGAAGTCACCAAATACATGTATTTGTGCGCTAGTATCGAGGCAGAGTGCTATATCTATGCTGTCTGAGACTTTGTTTATTAGGGTACAGTCTTGGTTTGAGAGAGAGCGGTAGAGAAAATACAAGTAGCTAATATTGTGTTGCATATTTAGTCTGAAGCACATAAAGGCCTGGTCCTCTGATTCTAGTTTTATTTCTCTGGTCAGGGGGAGGGTGTTACGAATATAGACTCAAAGCCCATGCATATGTCTGTCCGAGTCCTTACGGTAGAGTGGGAGATAACCAGGCATGTTAAAGTGGTTAGAGGGAATGGAGTTAGTTTCACTTAATGCTAAGATATCCGGGGTGTTTACATGGAGAAATGACTCAACATCATCTAAGTTAGTTCTAAGCCCACGGATATTAGTAAATGCAAGCCTTAAGGGAGGAGGCAGGTTGGTTTTCTTTGAGTTTGGTCCTGGTTTAAACGTAACTTTTGCTTGAGCTGTCATTTCATTTTATTTTATGTTAGGTTGAGTGAGTGAGGGGGTGCTGGACAAGTAGTTGTGCAGAATACCAGACATGCAATACAAGTAGACCATCAGCTGTCCTCACCCACAGGATTGTGGCCTCAGGAAAGCCCACCGGGGATGAGTGCAGGGTCCCTTTCCATGCGTGACATGGCACTACAAACATCCCGATATTTTACAACTGTTGATGGAGCAGCCGCTCTAAGCGCTACCAAAGAGTTAGGGCTCCTGTACTATCAGTCGGAAACAGCAGCCAGGAACTGTCAATCCGGTACCCTCAAGCCCAGTCATACTGCACCGACATATATGGTACTGAAGCACCCCACTGTGTCCAGTTTAGGGGGATGGGATGTGGCGGGAGCGGGGAAAAGCGGCGTTCATTAACCTAGTCAGGAAACAAGGTCAACCACTGGGTGATTCAGACGAGTCCTTGTGATAGTACCTCTACGCCTGGCCAATAGGCAAAGAAAGAGTATGAAAGCCGGGCGATAGACAGAGCTTATCTCCTCCTTAAGCAGTTTAGGTTTGCCAACCGGTGATTTGTTTGAGTAACCAGCTCTAGGAAGGTTGTCGTCCAGGACTGAAGAGGCCTCTCTCCCCTAGGTTTAGTTTCAGAGTTTTCCTTCTCCTAGACGGATGACCTGGGAAGACCTACGGGTCCATCAGCTCCGAGGGGGTTCGTCCCGTGCTTGGGTCCTAATCCAGGTATTTTTGCGACCCCGCATGGGTAGTTAATATTTATTGGTTATTTAGGTTAATATCTCCTGAAAAAATCGGGCATTTAGGTAAACTTCTACAGAAAATTTTCACTCCTCAAACGTGGTTAAAAAAGGACATTACTATGCTTTCCATTTTCATTTCTACTGGGAGAGGGTATAGATAAAAATTCATGCAGTGGGAGCAGCTAAATTTGCTACAGTATTGGATCGAGGGAGACGAGTTAATGTAGTGTTAGATATAGTTTTGTAAGTTTAGGAATGTATGGTTAGATATGGTTTAGTAGGTTTAGAAATGTATGGTTAGATATGGTTTAGTAGGTTTAGGAATGTATGGTTAGATATGGTTTAGTAGGTTTAGGAATGTATGGTTAGATATGGTTTAGTAGGTTTAGGAATGTATGGTTAGATATGGTTTAGTAGGTTTAGGAATGTATGGTTAGATATGGTTTAGTAGGTTTAGGATTAGGATAAAGTGTTAGAGTATGATTTACTTGCTATTAGAAATTCTGATTTGGTGCCCAAACCGAATATTTAGTAAGACTGAAAGATAAGATATGCTCAGTATAGATACAAGAGAACATTTGATATGGAGTACAGTTATACCTGATAGATATAGGTTATTTTCATATTCTGTAAGTATAGTTAAATATAGATGGATGGATTGTATACGAATGCATGGAATTTTAGACAATTTGAGTAAGTTGCCTTTAGACTACAACGAAGGAGAATGACTTCGTCTTTCTTTTAATATCCGGAAGTTTGTATTTCAATGAGTACCGGTTTAGTTTGTGTAATAATTATTGCAATACTATCTCTTAACAAAGAGATATTAATGGTTGCTGTTTATTATAGATTACTTTAAGTCTATGTATAGGACTATGGCTAGTAAGTATTTACTTAGAAGCTTGGTTATGTGTTAGGAGTTATAATCAGGAGCATGCCTAGGAAAATTTAGGTGTTAATGGTATCGATTTACGAGTCTGTTAGGGTCAAGGGCGGAAAGCAAGGACCCCTCTAAGTTACGCGAAACAGATAAGGTTTAGTGGCAACTTGGGAAATAGAGCAGTTTGATTTGTTAGTGATCAGGGGAAAGAGAATTTAAGTAAAAAATAAAAAGGTTTGTCATCTTGGAGGTAAAGTATCTATAGGATGTACTTAGTATACAAGCAGCGGTATTTTGCAGTTTTGAGAGGAATTTTAGGTACAATAGTTTCATGGTTTATTGTACAAGTCCGTAGTCTAGGTCAGGGACGAAGCACTTCTAATATTCCAACTGGGTTTATCTAATTTTAAAAGTAGTTGAATAGAGTATTATGAGGTGTTCTACTTAGCTTAGGGATAGAATGAAAATTTAAGGTAATATTCAGAGTGATATAAGGAATTTCATGAGGATTAGATATATGATCACTGGATGTTGAACTGCTCAGGAGAATTCTTGTATCTATTCAGAAGAATGTCTTGGTGATATAAGATTTGAGAAATTAAGAGTCTGGGGATACAGAGAGTTGCGAGCTGATGAGGATTCAGTATAGGCGATTATATATAGGTAGCAAAGGTAGTTTAGTTTAGTACGCACGTATTGTACATATTAAGTATACTGCTTCAGTTCTATCCTCTATCGTAAAGGAAAATCCGTTTGTATTTCGGGTGGCAACTTTGTCAAGAGAGGAAATTTAAAACAGCTTATATAATTTTTGATGATATCAGTTTATAGACAATTGTACAGACTGATAAATTGTTGTGTAAGACATAGGAGCCCCTCATCTACGTATTTTGATGAAAAGAATGATCGAGAGCAACGGTTCGGAACAGGTGTCCGGAAAGGAAATGGCAGTGTACAAGGAAGGGGGGGGGTCACTGATATCTTATTAACGTTATTTTATTTTCTGAGTTAGCAACAGATGAATATCAGAACTGTTAAAATTGACTTAAAGCATATTTGTGCATATGAGGAATATAGACGTTGAGTCGACTTATGCCGACTATATATTATATTAGGTTGGCAACTAAGTTCTTGCCGTTTTCTACATTTACATTTTTTAAAAGTAAAATAAGAACTAAAAACATATTTAATTGATGATGTATTCTCGATTCGTGTTCAAAGTTTTTTCAACTTGACATTTTGATAATCTGAAAATAAATAAATTGAAATAACTTAAGCAATGCCCAAATAAATAAAATTTAACAAATAAATTTTCAAAACAAAACATATTTTAAAAAAAAACCCGCAAGACGTAGTTGTCAACCCAATATATAGTTTTACGATTTACAAAAATATATAATATAAATATATAATATGAATATATAATATAAATATATAATATGAATATATAATATAAATATATAATATGAATATATAATATAAATATATAATATGAATATATAATATAAATATATAATATGAATATATAATATAAATATATAATATGAATATATAATATAAACATATAATATGAACTTTATCTCTAAAATCCTTATTACAATTTTGATCAAAATCCATTACATGATTTTTATTCCAGAAAAATGTAAAATCTAGGGAATCCTATGAGATCATTTGACGAAATTGCAGTTCAAAGATGTTTTACTTACTTGATGTCTAATGACCATGGGTCAAAACTAATGCAAATCTGAAATATTTGGGTTTTTAAATGAGGTTTGCATCCCTTTTTAAAAAATTAAAACACTCTAAAGAAACCGAAATTCAAGGAATATTTATTAATTAATGTTTAATCATTTCACAAAAATCGTAGCTTGCTCCCCCTCTTCATTTCTTTGCATAAAACGAAATTAAACTAAACATTGACGATATTATTCACTCTTACGTCTGCTAGCTATTTTTCCATCCCACAATGATCAGTTAATTAGTTTATAAGAGAATTTTGTTAATTAAAGTATATGCCATATACACATACCTAATGTTGTTTATTCGAGAGGCGTTTAAAAAGTAATACCTCCTATTTATTCCGCCCGAATGAATCAGCAGAGATTACAAACTAAATTGTTGAGATCGCTGTATTTATGCATTCATAACCTGAAAGTTTCATCTCACTGTTGCAGATATTGAACAATCAACGTGAGCAAGAAGCAGAGATGCGTAATTGAATTCCTGGTAAGAGTGCATTGAGAATGGTAATGACTATGTAGAAAATAAACCCTGGTGCACAAAAGATCGCTCGATTTAATGGTAATACGCACGTCTTCGTAGCTCTTCAACTTTTTGAGTTAAAAAATAAAAGTTATTTTTGTGGGGGGGGAGGAATACTCTCGCATGACAAAGCGCGTTCCGGACACCCATGCACAGTCAGAAAGAGGCTAGTAAGAAAGAACGATTACTTAATGTTATTAGTATGTTCCTTTTTTTTTAATTCAACGGGCTATAACTTATATAATTAAGCATAATAATTTTAGTGCTTAAATAAAGACCAGCAGCTCTCCACAGATGCCACCATAAAAGTCAACCAAAGTTAGAAATAATAAAAATTAGTAAAGTTTTTTTTCTAACGTCAACGATCAGTAATGTTTGATTAAATATCGTACGTATTCTTTTTTGTGTTTGGAGTTCTTCATACAACTGTTCGTGTGCCAGACTAGCTTGATCTTTAAAAAAATATTTCTGCAAACATTTACACATTTTTCCGTTCATTCTGTAAAAGCGTTCAAACTTTTACAAATAAGCCCGTTATCCTAACGCTCGGGGGCTGAGTATGTCACCAGAAAAATAAAGAGAAAAACGCTTATCAGACCATTTGTTCGGCTTCCAAAATCTGTCAAGTGCCAAAAGAGGGTAGGCATTTCTTTTTTAACTCGTATTTGTTTCACCGTCTTGCTGTGCTTTGATGGTGGAATTGATGGTTCGTACATTGTATTCGAGCCCCAAGTGCTGGGAAGTCAATCTTTCAGACATTACCTCCTCTATTCATGATAGAAGAGAAGTTTTCTTTCTTGTCGGCTGGGGCAAGTTTATTTATAATATAGTGTCAATAGGACTATGCAACTTATTGTTTCTGTAAATCACTCCAGGCAAGACATAAAGCCACTTGATGTTATCTAAAACATTTCAAGGTAAAAAAAAAGCAGCTAAGTGTTAAATGAATAGATTCTGACTCAGAAACCAGCAATTTTTCCCGCTTTGTCAGAAATATCTCTCGTAGAATGGGAGGACTAAAAGACAAGATAAGGATGAGAGAGTTACGAGATTTCCTAAAATAAACCACAGTTGTACTGTTTATTTCCCTGGTATCCAATTGTGATTGATTTTGTTACGAAACAATTCTACACATTAACCTGATTTGGTATTACACTTTACCCTCATGTAAAATAAAATAAATAATTTTTGAAACTGTATCCAGAATAAATTAGCGAAATTGCGTTTTCGTGTTTACGTTTATTTGCAAACAAAAACCAACAATATTTCCATTAGTGTAAATGGCTTTTGTGGCATGGGGGGAAAATTATAACGAAGCGGCTTAGGTAGGGAGTTGGTCAGCAAGATGTTTTTTCATGTTATATTTTTGATTTCAGCAAGTTGATACGGTTGGGAAAACGGGGAGCAGGAAAGAAAATCCAAAGACATATGGTCTAAGGAAAGAGTTAGAAAATTTGTCAATATCTAGGGATCGCTACAGTAGAGATATGGGGTTTAACATCTAGTCAAGTAAGTTCGGTGTATTTTTGTTTACAGGATAACAACGGCAATATGTTCGTAACAGCATATAGTACTTATACAACAGACACAGATATGCAACTTTTCGATGATACGACAGGAGTTGAAAATTTACAGACTAAACGGGACCTATTATTTGCACCCTTCGAGGGAGACGTTTGTAGTTGATGCCCCATCCCTGTTGTTGAAAGTATACTTTATGCACGAGTGAATAATGTTTCTTTTTATCATATACTATATATTAGAAGATCCATTTTTACTCTTTTTAGTATAACTACTCAATTGTGAGCTCATCCTATTACCAACTTTACGTCATTTTCTAAGAATTCAAATGTTGCCTTGGATATTTAGGTATTGTATTGGGGCGTATGTGGAGTTATATCTTTAAACATAAACACATAAATAAAATAATTTTATTATTTGGTGTTTTTTAAATATCTACGACGTCATCAACTCAATTTAATTCTTCATCCAGCGCCCGTAATATATATATATATATATATATATATATATATATATATATATATATATATATATATATATATATATATATATATATATATATATACTAGCATTTAAGCTCGGCATTGGCCGGGCGTTTGGATGTGTATGTTGAGAAAAAAAAATAAGTGGTAGTAGGAAGGCAGGCTCGAACCCGTACCGCACAGGAGGAAAAGAACAGGGTAAAACCTAACATTTATGCTGTCACGATCACCGCCAAAACGGAAGCGATATTATTTTAAATTAAGGCTAGACAATCTAAAGGAGAGGATAACTTTAAAAAATATCGGCGAAAAAAGTGACGCCCCTGTAGAAAAGTGCCTAGTTGAAGGGGAAGATATTAATGTTTTTAGCCAATTTTTCGATATTTGTCGTATGAAAGGTCGAACTTAAAAACGATACACATCTTGGTAAAATCCGTCGCCTCTATTGAAAATTTAAGGCAAACATCCAAACAGACATACATACATACATTTATATATTGGTAATTAAAGATTTTCGACCCAAACTGATGAAAAAGCTTGCCCTATCTTTTTATACCCTTTATGTAAAATTTCAAATATTTAGACCAGAAATTGTCTGAGTAATTTGGAAGAGACCGCAGTGGTCAATTTTTTAAAACTTTGACCCCTATTATGCCCCCTTAAAATTTATTGTTTTGGGCTCAAATCAAGTTATTAAGTTAGATCCATATCCAAGGAATCTATATCTAAAATTTCAAGTGCGTAGACCCAAAATTGTCGGAGGAGTTTGGTAGAGTTCTCAAATGTCAAATTGTTGAGCTTTGACCCCTTAATCGCAAAATTTCTGGCCAAACACCGATCACATCGATTTTCCCAAATCTCAGTACCCTGTGTCGCGGCTTGGCCGCTAACAAACAACAACAACAACAACGACGGCATTACAAACGACCAGCAATTAATAGACTCTACCAAAATCAGCAGTAGCAAGTAAACAACAACAACAACAACGACGGCATTACAAACGACCAGCAATTAATAGACTCTACCAAAATCAGCAGTAGCAAGTAAACAACAACAACAACAACGACGGCATTACAAACGACCAGCAATTAATAGACTCTACCAAAATCAGCAGTAGCAAGTAAACAACAACAACAACAACGACAGCATTACAAACGAACAGCAATTAATAGACTCTACCGAAATCAGCAGTAGCAAGTAAACAACAACAACAACAACAACAACAGCGCGACAGACGACAACCAATTGAGGGCCTTTCGCCAAAATCATCAGCAGCAGCAATGTCGGCGGCTGTCACGTGATTTCAGGGCCCCGTTGTAGAAAAGAAATTTAAAAAAAACATCTTTTCTACAACAATAACAAAAACAACAAACTTTAATTTCCTGGAAAAAACTTTGAAATACAAACAACGAAATCCTTCAGCATCGACTGCTCGTAAAGAACACATCCGGGAATTAATATTAACTGTTGTTTATAAATAGAAACAATTTCCTGCCCGTCCCCGGTATCTAGCAGCCCTCTGAATATTTTCGGCGATATTTTCGCCGCTCGTTGGCTTGGTTTTTTCGGCCAAAGCTCTGTCAAAGTGTAGTATCTCTACTAAACTTGACCCACCACCGGGCTCTCGGGCTAGGTTAAGGTGTTTTTTATTACTAACCTTGGTTAGTTAGGACCGACCCCCTCCTTTGGGGAGTCAGGACCTAGAGGACCGACTCCACATTTGTGGCAGCTTGGACCCGGAAACCGATCCCCTCTTTTGGGAGACTGGAATCTCGGGACCAACACCACTATCGCTGGTAGTTGAGACCTTCTCTTTTCATTTGTTGTTGCATGTTGTTTTTTCTTCGTTTCGGTCTCACTTCTCGAGACTGGGATGGTCTAATTTCTCACCACTTAATTGCCTGAGCAGCACTCTGACCTGCCAGGCCCAAACTTTTGTCTATCTTCGCTGCTCTCCCAGTGGATCGAGCAGACAGGGCTTTCTTTCTCGCTTCCGTTGGGGTAGTTAGTGGGTAGGGTGACGTGGGGTAGGGCGGGTGCTTCGTTTCTGCTCCCCTCTGTGGGCAGGGATGCCTATCCCCTCTCTCTCTTAATTGCGACGCGGCACTCTGACCCGCTAGCACCCACTGCGTCTTTCTTCTCTGCTCTCCCCCCTCGCGGGGGGATCTGAGCTGCTAACCCGACATCCCCGTGAGGGGAGGTCAAAAACACTAATCTCTTCTGAGTCCGCTTCACCCCCTCCACTCCCCTGGGTTTTCTTTTCTCCCAGCTACACTTTGGGCAGCGGCCAGTGCTACCGCCACGATGCCAGGCAGGAGGGGCACGTCACCCCAAATGCGCAACATCTCCCCCGCAGACGACTCCCCAGGAACCAATGCATCTCCCGGCAGGACGGCGCCAGAAGACAAGGTAGGGCCCCAGCGCGCGGCGACCTTGAGAACAGATCAAGGGGTAGGGCCGCAGCCCGCGGCGACCCCTGGAAAACCACCTGCAACTGCTGCTCCCCATGAGGGCAGCCCGTCGAATTGCGCAGATGCCGGAAGAACGGCAGGGGGAAAAGCAATGGAAGCTGCACCTACAGCATCCCTAGTTCCCCAACAGGCGGACGGGTCTGCGAGACCATTGTCTCTGGCTCCCCAACAGGGCAACTCCCTCTCACCTGAAGAGACAGAGGTAAACAACGCCGCCGGAAAAACAGAGGAGCTACTCGATGCAACCCTAGCCTCTCTAAAAGCGCTGTTCGAGGAGGAAACCATCATCCCACCCAGCAGCACTCCCCAAGAGGGTAATGACGGGAAGAGGAATACCCAGGTGGGGGTAAACGCATTGACCAGTTCCAACAAACGTAAACTGGTAGCAGCACCACCCCCCACCTCTGCGACTGCAAAAGCCGCTGCTGGGAACACATCCCCAGGAGGGGAGGCACCTACAACTCCGAAAGCCATCCAGCAGAACAAGAAACCTAAGGGGAACGACCCGGAAAGCAGAGTAAGCCAGCACGCGAGGACCAATGCGGACTGGCCAACTCTGACTGGTAAAGGTCAAACCCCAGGCGCTGCAGGCACAACAACGGGCACGGAGCGGCCAGCTGCCTCACCTACAACTCCTGTCCCCGGACCAGCAAACACCCAACCGGAGGGAGGATCAGCATGGGGCCCCAAAGCACAACCCAACAAGAAGAAGCCGGAGGACTACAAGAGGCTCTTTGACTCCAAGTACAAAGACTATACGGAGGGGAACACAATCAAACCCCTCCCGGGTCAGGTCGAAGGCTTGGAGAAAAGAGTCCTCTCCTTCATCACATCAGACACCAAGACGAGGGGTCTGACGGGGGTCAACAAAGACACCATGTTGAAACTCCTGCTGGAGCAGAACATCCCAGCCAGTTACGTCTGCAGACGGAGCTACGCACAGTGGGATGTGCTGCTCCCCACGCCAGAAGCCGCCGACAAATTGTCCAGGACTGTACACCAGAGCAGGAATATCAAGCTGCAGCCGGTGTACCTGAACAGGAGAAGGACAAACGTCTCCGCCTTGAACGTCCCCTGTTACATGGATGCAGACCAACTGGGAGCCATCCTCAGCCAGTACGGGGACGTCGAGGAGGTAACTCCAGTCCGCGGGCAAAAGAATATAATGACCGGGGACTACAAGATCCAGATGGTCCTGGACAAGGCCGGCTTCTTTGGAATCCCGGCGACGCTGAAGTTCGGGGACTGGACCCTCTCCCTAATAGTGGAAGGGAGAAAGCCCCACTGCTGGCAATGCCAACAACAGGGGCACATGGCTAAAGACTGCCCCAAGAAGACCAGGAACCCGCCCAGGGCAACCGGAAAGGTAGGAGTAGCAGCACCAGTCAAAGCCTCCGCTCCTGCCCCGACCACAAGCCTCCCAGAAGCACTTGCGGGCTGGGTTACGGTCACCAAAAAAGGGAAGACCCCCCAACAGTCATCCCCACAGACGGTGACCAGAGACCAACCCGAAAAACAAGAGGCCATGGAGACACAGGCACCCCCCTCCTCAAACAAGAGGAAATTACAAGAGTCTGAGGAGGAGGTAGTGTCTGAGGAAGAGGAGGCAACGGCAGCTCCGTCCAAACTGAGCGCCACAGAGATCAGGAGGGCCAGAAGGAGGAAGAGCAGGAAGACACGAGCCGACCCCCCAACTCCTACTGATAAAGACACCTCAGCAGTCCCGCAAGTTAAGCAACCTGCCACCCCACTACCTCAGCAGCCCGAGCAACTACCCCCCTCCCCAGATCTCCCCAAAGCCCCAAGAGACCTTTCACCACCCCCATCCTGTGATAAACCACCCCAGGAAGAAACTGTGTCAACTACCCCCACTCCACCCCCCTCCCCTCACCCCCAACCTAAAAGCCCCCCTTCCCCAACAAGGCCAGTTCGCACGGAAAGAACTAAAAAATTACCATTCCTGCCAGGGGGCAGAATATGCGAGCTGGACCCGCACCACACAACGCCGGACCTCAAAGGACAGCAAAAGGTCCATTATAACAAGCTGAAGGGTCTCGCTTACGTTGATGGCGACAGCGTAGCGGACCCAACAAAATTCAAGAACGCGCCGATGTTGACCACCTTTGTGAGGATCAACAAGGACACTAGGACTCAAGCCCTCTGGGCCATGATAAAAGCAGCGAAGGATGCGATCCCGGGCCAGCAGCTGGTGGACAGGGACCATCCTTCACTGAAAAACTTTTTCTTTAAGTGTGAGGGCAGAGTCCCTGTGTACATACACCCCTCATTCTACAGGGCACTCAAACTAACCTTCCCCCTGGACGTGGGAGGTGTGGCCAAGGACGGAGTACCCTCAGCAGATTTACTTACCGGCAGCCTCGGCCAGGCCTGCCACGTCCTCACTGCCAAGGATTTCAGACCCGTCTGTGACACTGAATAAGGTAAGTGAGCATGGCTTTGAACTTGGCTACATTGAATGTGAGGGGCATCAGGTGTCGAAGCAGGGCCTCGCGCGTTGTGAGAGACTTGGTGTCCCTTAAGGTAGATATCGCCGCTATCCAGGAGACCCACTTTATTTGTGACGAGGATTGTCAGGTGCTGGTGAACGATTACGATGTTTACTCAGCATATGGCAATACTAATAGTCGTGGAATCTCCTTGCTAGTGAGTCGCACCCTGTCAGCGTCGGTGAATGTTGTTCACGCAGGCGAGGACGGGCGGCTAGTTGTTGTTGATGTTGCCGTTAATAGTAGTGTGTTTCGGATTGTCGCGGTTTATGCTCCCAATTCTGCTGTAGAGAGGGCATCCTTTTTTCGACGGTTGGAGGGCTTCTTAGTGGATCCGGAACGGTTAGTGCTAATGGGTGATTGGAATGCGATCCTTGATCCCCAAATAGATAAGGTCGGGGGGACTAGTGGGTCGGTGCGGTGTGACAGCACTCTGTTCGACCTGATGGCCTCGTGCGATCTCGTCGACAGATTCCGGCTGGACCATCCGGGGCGGGAGATGTGGACGTGGAATCTTGGAACGCCTTCCCATCCGAGTACTTACTTGGATCGGATGTTAGTTAGAAGAGGTGACGTAGACTTTCTATCGTGCCCCACGTTCCACTGGTTAGGACACTCGGACCATAAACTCGTTATGGCCCGTTTGAACTTAAGTGCTAGGCCTAAACTAGCCGGATACTGGAAGTTCAACAGCACCTTGTTGGAGTTGGAGGACTACCGGTTGAAGGTTACAGAATTAATTCAGAGGGCTTTAGTGGGGGCGGTTACAGGGAGTAAGTGGTGGGTTAGTCTTAAGGCCAAGATTAGGCGCTTCTCTGTCCAATACAGCCAACGCCTCGCGTTAGATAAGGCTAAGGCAAAGAAGCGCTTAGAGGATAAGCTGACCCGGGCGGTGGAGAGGGGGGATCCCCTAGAGGCAGCACTAGCTAAACAAGACCTCAACCGCTTGGCTAGCGAGCGGTATGAAGGTCAAGTAGTTAGGGCCAGATTAATGAAAGTTTCCAACGAGGCTGTGAATGTTGACGCTGTTGAGCGTAAGGCTGCTCTAAGGCGCGGTTCGGACGGGTACATTCGTAAAGTACATAACCTGGAAGGACACGCCCTAGCTTCGACTCGGGAGATCTGCGAGGGGTTTCGGGAGCATCTATCGGAGCGCTTCACCCAACTACCCGGACTCAGGGTCGATGAGTTTGGCAGCTATTTGGCTGACTCGCCCCGCCTCACGGCGGCTCGGGCAGCTAGCTGTGATGGTCTTGTTACTGAACATGAGGTCATTACTGCGTTGAAGCAGGTCGGCTACAACAAATCCCCGGGGCTTGATGGTTTACCCTACGAGTTCTACGTGAGGCTGTCGCCCATGTTGGTCCCTATTCTGAAGGATATGTTCAACCATTGGTTTGCCCAGGGTTCCATCCCTGGACAGGTGACCAAGGGAGTGATCACATTGCTGAGGAAAGGTCAACGGCATGGTGGGAGGGAAAGCTTTGATGATTTTAGGCCCTTGACTCTGCTAAACACAGAGTTAAAGATTTTGGCAAAGATTCTTGCGAATCGCTTGCAGGTTGTCATCACTGACTTGATCGAACCGGACCAGACTTATGCTGTGAAGGGGAGATCGATTCAAGACAATTTGCACTTGATACGCTCGATCATAGAGGGGACAGAAGACGACGCCGAAGCCGCGCTGATCAGTTTGGATCAGTCCAAGGCATTCGATAGGGTCGACCATCGGTTCCTAGGATCTGTGCTAGAGGCCGCCGGATTTAATCCGGACTTCCGCAAGTGGATCTTTGTCCTGTATGATAGGCCGACGGTAGCGGTGCAGATCAACGGTAAGCTGTCGGAGTCATTCGCTGTCTCTCGGTCGGTGCGTCAGGGCTGTCCGCTGTCGCCTCTGTTGTACGTCCTGGCGTTGGAACCCCTCCTTCGCAAGTTAAGGGACGAGGCGGCTACACCAGTCCTGCGCGGAATAGCCCTCCCTGGAGGCACACGAGCCAGGGTTTCCGCGTTCGCTGATGACGTCACCGTGTTCGTGTCTTGCCACACGGACGTTCAAGCGGTGGTCGAGGCGCTCGCTCGATACGAAGAAGTTACAGGGGCCATGTTCAACCGCAGCAAGTCTGTCGGCCTGCGGTTGGGGGCCTGGACCGGGGTAAACTCGCTTCCAGGTATTTTCAGCTGGACCGATGGACCGGTCCGTATTCTCGGTATCTGGTTTGGACCGGGACTTCAGCTGGAAAAGAATTGGTCGGAAGTATATGGCAAGGTCAAATCGTCGGTGAAGACTTGGATTGGAAGGAAATTGTCCTTGAAGGGTCGGGCGGAGGCGTGCGCTACATACGTCTTCCCGCTCATCCTTTACCGATTGTCTGTACTTCCTCTCCCTGCAGAACGACTAACCCGCTTACAAGGGTGCCTCGATTCACTATTGTGGAAGGAGGGTAAGCATTATGTCTGCAGAGAGGTCTGTGTCCAGAAGCCGAGCGAGGGAGGCCTGGGTCAGCCCAGTCTCTTGTGTCATAGAAATGCCGAGAGATTGGCTTTCTTGGGTCGTTCGCTTGAAGAAGACGCTCCTTGGGTCCCTGTGGTTGAGAACGCGTTTCCCAATCTCAAATCCAACTCCTCGGTAGAAGGTCGTCGTAGGCCGAGGGGGGAGTCTAAGTTCTTCTCCGAATGCCGGACCGCTCTTAGAGCTTTGCCGGGGACCAGTGTCCTCGATCAGCCAAGAAAGAAACTATATCGGGAGCTAGTGGAGGGGACCGCGAAGGATCCACTTTGTAGGCGGATGGGATGGTCGATGGGGGTTGTCCGCTCTCATTGGAGTTGGGCGCCGGGACGGGAGATTCTGAACAACTCGGAATTTTCCCTCACCTGGCGACTGGTCCGTAACGCGCTGCCCCTTCTCGACGTACTCCGCCGGTATAAAGAAAATACAAGTGGCTTCTGTCCGCGCTGTGACGAACGCGAGCCCGAAACGATCGGGCACGCGTTTTTTAGTTGCAGCCGGATCCAGCCCTTATTGGAGTACGTCGAGGGGGTAGCGGCTCGCATCGATGCCGAATGTCCGCTCGATCTCGACGAAGGGTTTTTTGTGTACAACATGGAGCCGCCGTTCCCCAGGGAGGAAAGAATGGTTTTCCTGGCGATCCTGGCAGTAGCGCGCATGGTGATTTGGATCACGCGCCTCAAGTTGGTCCACGAAGGGACATCTGTTCCAGATCGTGATCTGATCGTTTACTTTAAACATCTGCTTAAGGTAAAGATCAGATGCGATTGGAGGAGGTTGCCTAGAACGGATTTCGACAAGAGGTGGGTGCACAGCACTAGCTTGTGCATCCGTCGAGGAGTCAAGTTTCAATACGTGTTCCCTCCTTAAGCATGGCACGGGCGGTGCTGGGGCCTTCGGAACCCACCCCGCTTAGGTTCTAGCTAAGAAAAACTTAAGAAGACTCTTGACTGGTGGTATAAATGAGATCCTGTTCCTGATTTTATTTTTTGGTACTAGAGAACCTCTGAGTCTGCCCATCCCCTTTGTGCCACATCCTTGTTTTTTCAACATCCCCGGTCACTCCCCTACTCAGAGGTCACCTTCCAACCCTCCTCCACCCGTCGCTTTGTCTTCTCCCACTGCCATTAAGATATTTTCCCCAATCCCCAATTAGGGATGCCCTGCTTGTTTTCGGTTCCCCGGAAAACAGTGGGGGGTCTAGTCACCTAGATTAGTACAGGGGGGGCTCACTAACAACTCTGTAGGTCGTATTGTTTGTTTTTCATACGAACACTTTTAGTTCTTTCCCCACTCCACGAACAATCTTCTCCCTTGATTCAAAAACTTTTTTATTTCTAATGAAATTGAACTTTCTTTTTTTTTTCACACATGCACACACACACCTTTTAAAAAAAAAAAAAAAAAAAAAAAAAAAAAAAAAAAAAAATGCATACACAAACATACAGACAACTTTTCTTCAACTGTAAATATTGTTTTCATTCTTAAACGCTGGGGATTTATTAGTTAGTTTAAGATCCATAGAGTGAATGAGGTATTTTGGTAAATGTTGCCAGTCAAGAGTAAGACTCCAAAGTCTACATTCATTTCCTTTTTAATTACTTTAGTCACAAAGACCCTGAACCCTTCCCCTCCCAAACGTCGATTAGGGCCTTGTGCC
The DNA here is from genome assembly GCF_053919585.1 of Euprymna scolopes. Classification (NCBI taxonomy): domain Eukaryota; kingdom Metazoa; phylum Mollusca; class Cephalopoda; order Sepiida; family Sepiolidae; genus Euprymna; species Euprymna scolopes. The sequence goes on from NC_136492.1 coordinate 43,408,550, forward strand.
TAATTTTGTTGTTTTAAAAATTGTTTGTTCATTTTACTAAGCAATAAAATATATATTTTCGGCAAAGCTCCTTTAACTGTTCACGTTTTCTATTCTTTTTTCAGATTGTTCAGTGTCTGGAACCGACTTAAGCAGCCGGCAGGACTAGAGGTTACCCACGTACCCTTTTGTGGTGAAGGCCCTCTAGCTTCCAAATCGGCGGGTCGGGGAAGGGCACTGGGCCAACAAATCAAGAGGCAGGCCTCTGCCTCTAACACCATGGGGGACGCCCCTGGTGTTGTGCCGAGAAGGGGGGGTGTCACATCCGGTGACACCCCAGCGCCGAGAAGGGGGGGTGTCACACCCGGTGACACCCCAGTGCCGAGAAGGGGGGGTGTCACACCCGGTGACACCCCAGTGCCGAGAAGGGGGGGTGTCACACCCGGTGACACCCCAGTGCCGAGAAGGGGGGGTGTCACACCCGGTGACACCCCAGTGCCGAGAAGGGGGAGCGTCACATTCGGTGACGTTCCAGTGCCGTTGACGGGTAACGTCACAATGCCGTCGAGTGACGTTACAGTGCCGCTGTCGGGGGAGACCACGCCCAATGGAATCCCAGTGCCGTCGAGAGATACCACACCCGGTGGAGTCTCAGTGCCGTCGTCGTTGTCAGGGGATGCCACACCCAGTGAAATCCCACTATCACCTGCAGCGTTCATGGTAGAAATAGAGTCTCTAGCCGCGGGGTATTCACCATCACCTCCTGTATACCTAGTAGAGGGAAAAGACTCTAGGCCCGGGGGCGCTGAACCAAGGGAGGACAGCGACACAGATTTTCTCAACCCATGGGCAGTTGTCGGGGGAAAACCACGGACACGGGAAGAGAAAAGAGCAATCAAGACAGGCTGGGCCATACCTCAAAGGCCCATCAGGAAATCACACCCTTCCGCAGAAGGAACGAACAGAGCGGTCAGGTCGGCGGACAACAGCCCGAAGAAGAGGGAACCAGCATTGAGGAGATGGAACTCTCTTGAGTTGGAGAAACCTACTACATGGCAACCTATGACTCACGAGAAGAAGCAGAATCCGGGGAAAAGCCCAGAAGCAAGACCGGAGAAGACGGGTCACGAGGGATCACAGCAGCAGAGCCCAGGAAAGAGTCCAGAAGCTGGAAGCAGCTGGGGACCAAATCAAACAAGTCCAGAGAAGACCTGGGGCCCGAAGGAGCAAAAGAGCCCGGAAGCATACCGAAGACTCTTCCAGGAAAAGTACCGGCACCTCACGGACGGAAATGAAATCAAGCCAGTCCCCGGGAAGCTCGAAAGCCTCAGAAGAAGAATTGTGTCCCTAGTGACTTTCGATGAAAAACAGAAGGGGCTCACCGGATTGAGCAAGGAGAAAATGATAAGCTTGTTGGTGGAAACAAACATCCCAGCAACTTACATAGTGCGTAGAAGTTACGCAATGTGGGATGTCCTGCTACCCACAGAAGAAGACGCCATCAGAACATCAAAAAGCGACACAATATGGAAGGGGATCCGGTGTAAGCCAGAATACCTGGAAAAAAGACGAACAACGGTGACCATTCTGGGAGTCCCATGGTGTTTCGAAGAGGAGCAGGTCGGAGCCATCTTATCACAATATGGGGACGTGGAGGCAGTGACGGCAGCGCGAGGCCCCAAAAATATAATGACCGGAGATTATAAGCTCAAGATGAGGGTCAACAGAGCTGGCTTCAACACAATCCCCGCCCAACTGACATGGGAGAAATGGACAATGTCCATAATCGTCGAAGGCAGAAGGCCACACTGTTGGAGCTGTAGGATGCCGGGCCACATGGCGAAGTTCTGCCCGAAGAGGGATCCAGTGCCCCCACCGACAGCGGTGCCCCCGGTGAAAGTGACGGAGAAAGCAGTCACACCAACAGCGGAGACACCAAGGAGCTGGAGTACTGTGGCCAAGAAGGGAAAGCAGAAGACAGTGGCCCCGGAAAAGCCAAAAGACCAGAAACAAAAGGAAGAGAAGTCGGGAGTGAAACGAAAGTTGGCCCCCGAATCAGAAGAGGAAGAAGAAGAAAAGAAGACGGAAAAAAGAAGCCTGGCAGCCACAAACAAGAAGGTTAAGGAAGACCAGGAAGACGACGACGAAGAAGACCAAGAAAACCCTGCCCAACCGTCAGACCCCATGGATGATCAGAATACCCCTCCCCCTACCACTACTACTCCTACTACCAACGAGGAGACCTCTGAAGCCCAAACTTCCGAAGACGTAGAAGCCGGGTCCCCAGAGGACATGGAAGCAGAAGAGAACAAAGAGACGATCAGCACCACCACCACCCCGGTAGCCCCGATCCGGACTGAACGAACACGGAAGAGGCCTTTCTTACCCGGGGAGAGGATATGCGAGGTGGACGTGAGCCAGGGACCGGTGGACCTCAGCGCAGGCCAGAAGAAACACGTCCAAAAGCTGGAAAAGCTCACCGAAGTGGACGGGAAGGAAGTGGAGAGGCCAACCAACTTCAGTGAAGCACCGATGCTCATCACGTTCCTAAGAAAGGAGAAGGGGGCCAGAGTAAAAGCATTATGGAGGATGGTTGCCGAAGCGAAACTGGCTTTTCCGGGGCTGAAGATTGTGGATGAGGAGCACCCGTCCTTAATGCAAATAGCAGTCAAGTGCGAAGGGAGGGTCCCCATTTATGTTCACCCATCCCTTTATAGAGCCTTAAAAATAACCTTTCCCTTAGACGTGGGGGGACTGGTCCGAGGAGGTCAGTTCACAACAGAGTTGCTAACTGGCAGCATCGGTCAGTCTTTCGGCGTTCTAACACCCGAGGACTTTAGACCCGTTTTTGAGGGATACTTCTAGTTAGGGAAATTATGGCAAACTTGAACCTAGCTAGTTTAAATGCGAGGGGCATGAGATCTCGAAGCAAGGCTGCTCGCGTGCTGAGGGATCTCATAGCCCTGGAGGTAGATATAGCTACAATTCAGGAGACCCACTTTGTTGGGCCCGGGGATTGCAGTGTGCTGGTGAACGACTTTGACGTTTATTCAGCATACGGCAATTCCTTTAGCCGTGGGGTTTCTGTGTTAGTGAGTCGCACCCTAGGTGCGGCGGTTACTGTAGTTCACGCGTGCGCTCATGGAAGGCTGGTCGTGGTCGATGTTGCCGTTAAAAGCAGTAAGTTCCGGATTTTGGCAGTTTACGCGCCCAATATCGCTGGGGAGAGGGTTTCCTTTTTTCGGCAGGTGGAGGTGTTCCTTTCGGCGGGTCCGGAGCGAGTAGTTTTAATGGGGGACTGGAATGCCATCCTGGACCCCAAGATAGATAAGGTCGGGGGGAATAGAGGGTCGGATCGGTGTGAAAGCAGCCTGTCTGACCTGATGGCCTCGTGCGATCTTGTCGACAGGTTCCGTCTGGATCACCCAGGGAGGGAGATGTGGACGTGGCAAAGTAGCGTGGCCGCCTGTCCAAGTACCTACTTGGACAGGATGTTAATTAGAAGAGGCGACATAGATTTCTTATCGTGTCCCACGTTCCACTGGTTAGGTCATTCGGACCATAAATTAGTAATGGCCCGTTTGAGATTAGGTAATAGGCCTAGGTTGGCTGGCTACTGGAAGTTGAACGCCTCCTTGTTGGAGATGAACGACTTTCGGGAACAGCTGACAACACTAATTCAGCGGGAGTTAGTGGGGGCGGTTACCGGGAGTAGCTGGTGGGTTAGACTTAAGGCTACCATTAGGCTCTTTTGTGTCCAATACAGCCAACGCCTCGCGTTAACTAGGGCACGGACCAAAAGGCAGCTAGAAGATAGATTGACCCGGGCGGTGGCTGGTGGGGATCCCCTAGAGATAAACATAGTTAAGGGGGACCTTCAGCGCTTGGCTAGCGAGCGTTACGAAGGGCAAATAGTTAGGGCTAGGTTAAAAAGAGTCTCTAACGAAGCCGTGAACGTTGACGCTGTTGAGCGTAAGGCTGCCTTAAGACGTGGTTCGGACGGGTACATTCGGAAGGTGAAAAACCTGGAAGGACATACCCTCGTATCGACTCGGGAGATTTGCAGTGGGTTTCGTCAACATTTGAAGGAACGCTTTACCCAACTACCCAGACTCCGCGGCCAGGAGTTTGGCAGCTATTTAGCCGGCTCGCCCCGCCTTACTGCGGACCGAGCAGCTAGCTGTGATGGGGTGGTTACAGAGCGTGAAGTCATTACTGCGTTGAAGCAGGTTGGCCAGAACAGATCTCCAGGGCTCGATGGTCTGCCCTACGAATTGTATTTGAGGCTGTCGCCCATGTTTGTTCCTCTTCTGACGGGTGTGTTTAACCACTGGTTTTCCCAGGGATCCATCCCTGGGCAGGTAACCAAAGGAGTGGTCACACTACTGAAGAAGAAAGAGCGGCATGGTGGGGAGGACTTAGATGATTACAGGCCCATCACTCTGCTAAACACAGAGTTGAAGATTTTGGCCCGCGTTCTTGCAAACCGACTGCAGGTTGTCATCGGTGATTTGGTCGAACCGGATCAGACTTGTTCTGTGAAGGGGAGAACGATTAAAGACAACTTGCACTTGGTGCGCACGATCATAGAGGGGTTAGAAGACGACACAGGAGCCGCGCTGATCAATTTAGATCAGTCCAAAGCTTTCGATAGGGTCGACCATGGTTTCTTGGAGTCTGTTTTGGAGACCGCCGGTTTTGGTCCGGACTTCCGCAAGTGGATTTCCGTTTTGTATCGTGACCCCACGGTAGCGGTACAAGTAAATGGTAGGTTGTCGGAGTCCTTTGGGGTCTCTCGGTCGGTGCGCCAGGGGTGTCCGCTGTCGCCTCTGCTTTATGTCCTGGCGTTGGAGCCCTTCCTTCGCAAGTTAAGGGACGAGACGACGAGACCAGTCCTACGCGGGATAGCTCTACCTGGCGGCCGATTTGCCAGGGTTTCCGCGTACGCCGATGACGTCACCGTTTATGTAGGGCGAAGGATCGATATTAAAGCGGTGATAGAGGCGGTCGATGAGTATGAACGTGTTACAGGGGCCATAGTCAACCGCAGCAAGTCCGTTGGCCTGCGGTTGGGCACTTGGACCGGGGTAAACTCGCTTCCAGGTGAGTTCGGCTGGACAGATGGCCCGGTAAAGATTCTTGGAATCTGGTTCGGGCCTGGGCTCCAGCTGGACAAAAATTGGTCGGAGGTACAGACAAAGGTCGAATCGTCAGTGGGGACTTGGATTCGCAGGGGTTTGTCCCTGAAGGGTCGTGCGGAGGCGTGCCAAACTTACGTCTTTCCGTTGATCCTTTACCACTTGTCAGTACTTCCTCTGCCTGCGGACCGCTGTAAGGCTTTGGAGCGACTCCTTTTCAGACTCCTCTGGAAAGGGGGAAAGCCGTATGTCCGTAGACAGGTCTGTACACAGAAACTCAACGATGGAGGCTTGGGAATGCCTGACTTGTTAAGTCATAAGCACGCCGAAAGATTGGCGTTCCTAAGTCGGACACTGCTTGAGGAATTGCACTGGGTACCAGTTGTGGAGCACGCTTTCCCACAGCTCGTGCCCTCCCCTGCCGCCGAAGGTCGCAGAAGACCGGCGGGGGAACGGCGGTTCCTCTCCGAATGCCGAGCCGCCCTTAGGGCATTGCCGGGGTCCAGTGACCTTGCACGGCCTAGGAGGAGACTGTATCGGGATTTAGTAGTGGGGACCGCAAAAGATCCGCTGGTTGAGCGGCTGCACATGTCGAGGGAGGAGGTCCTCTCTCAGTGGAATTGGGCGCCAGCCAGTAGCTTTCTAAATAATTCAGAGTTTTCAATCACATGGAGGCTAGTCCGGAATGCGCTGCCACTTTTCGGCGTACTAGCCGGATTCTGCAGAGAGGATGAATACGTTCCTTTCTGCCCCCGCTGCGAGGAAGACGAAGATGAAACGAGGGAGCATGCCTTTTTTCTTTGCAGCGGAGTTCGGAGGCTCTGGGAGTACGTCGGAAGGGTAACGGCTCGCATCGACCCCGAGCGGTTGGTGCCACTTGATTTGGCGTACGTCGTCGACAACATGGATCCGCCGTTTACTGGGGAGAGACGATTGGTGTTTCTAGCGATCCTAGCAGTAGCTAGATTAGTAACGTGGATTTCACGTCTTGAGATTGTCCATGAGGAGCAATCTGTTTCGGATCGGGATCTGGTTGGTCGCTTTAAACATCAACTTAAAGTAAAGATCAGATGCGATTGGAAAAGATTGCACCGCATGGACTTTGATAGGAGATGGGTGCACAACACTAGTTTGTGCATCCGACGAGGCGCTAGGTTTAAGTTTGTTTTCCCACCCTAGTGGTATCTGTCAGGCGGTGCTAAGGTTCTACGGAACCCAGCCCCAAACAAAGTAACAGAGTAGGGATAGTTAGGTCCTAACCACCACGAGTGGAAAATTCTTTATTAGATACTAGACTAGGGCAAGTATGAAAGTTGATCCCGTCCCTGAATTTATTTTTATCGGCAATAGGAGAGCTTCCAAAAGATGCCCAGTCCACCCTTTGTTTTGTCCCCGGTCTGTTTGCCCCTATACGTACATTTATCTTGGAAGACGCCGTCCAGTCCTGATGTTACCCATCCCTATCTAATTTATTTTCAAATATCGTCCCTAGGTCCCCCACTCCCCACTAGGGAACGACCTGCTTGCTTTCGACCTTCGGGACCGAAAGACAGTAGGCGCTCCATATTTAGAAATAGGTTGGGGGGATCCATTACTAACCCGACCCCATAGGCATTTTGTTAATTTGTTTTTTCTTTTCCTTTTGGGTGTATCTTAGTTTGCCCCCCTCCCCATCATCTCATCCCTCATTTTTAGAAAAAAAAAATTTTATTTCCAAAATCATATTTTCTTTTTTGTTTGTACATATGATTTTGTTTTGTTGAATAAAAACATTTATTTCTTTCAGTTAAAAACGCCAAAGCCATACGCTGGGGAGATTTTAAGTAGATAAACTCCATGGTAAGAATGATAATATAAAAAATAGTGTCTTAGCATAGGAATTTTAATAAAGTCTTCAAAGACCTAGCATAGTTTAGAATGACCCTCGACCCCCCTTTCCCCCTACTGGCTTCATGCCTAAGTGTCTCTGGACCCCAAATGAGGGCCTGGCAGTAGATAATGCCAGGTCCGGGGCAGAACACTAAATAAATGGCTTGGTTTTTTCGGCAAAGCTCTGCACTTGCTCACGGTTCCCTAACCGTTCGACGCTCGCGCAATCACTGTGACTCCAGTCTCACCACTGTAGCAGTCCAGTCCACCACCACTACAGTGGCTCCGGTCTCCACGCCGTAGAAGTCCACTACCACTACAGTGGCTCCGGTCTCCACGCCGTAGAAGTCCACTACCACTACAGTGGCTCCGGTCTCCACGCCGTAGAAGTCCACTACCACTACAGTGGCTCCGGTCTCCACGCCGTAGAAGTCCACATCATCACCACGACTCTGGCCTCCATGTCGTCTGTACCTCTCATACACTGACTTCTTCCTTCAGTGTCAGTCCGATCCGAGCGTCCGTCCGTACTTGATGAACACTGAACCCTCAGTGTTGCTAATTCGTTCGTCTGTACCTCTCATACACTGACTTCTTCCTTCAGTGTCAGTCCGATCCGAGCGTCCGTCCGTACTTGATGAACACTGAACCCTCAGTGTTGCTAATTCGTTCGTCTGTACCTCTCATACACTGACTTCTTCCTTCAGTGTCAGTCCGATCCGAGCGTCCGTCCGTACTTGATGAACACTGAACCCTCAGTGTTGCTAATTCGTTCGTCTGTACCTCTCATACACTGACTTCTTCCTTCAGTGTCAGTCCGATCCGAGCGTCCGTCCGTACTTGATGAACACTGAACCCTCAGTGTTGCTAATTCGTTCGTCTGTACCTCTCATACACTGACTTCTTCCTTCAGTGTCAGTCCGATCCGAGCGTCCGTCCGTACTTGATGAACACTGAACCCTCAGTGTTTGCTAATTCGTTCGTCTGTACCTCTCATACACTGACTTCTTCCTTCAGTGTCAGTCCGATCCGAGCGCCCGTCCGTACCTAGTGGATGCTGAAAACTCAGTGTTGCCAATTGTCCGTCCGTTCCTCTCATAGCCTGAGGCTAACGTATCAGTAACATCTCAGTCGGACCCAAGTCAAACAATCACCCGCATCAGTTACCACGCCGATTCCTCCGACGTCATTCCAGCTTACGGCGAACCGACAAGCATCCCCCTTACCGAATACACCGGCGACGGATCCCGGACCAGCATCGCCCAGTGAGAAAATTTGCATTTGCCACCCTTTCGTTTGTTTAAATAAAAGGCGAATCTTCGTCTTTAAACTAAACCACCAGAGTTTGTCATTTCTTCTTTGTCCTGTTGTTTCATTCCTTGTCCTTGTGTCTGATATATATTTAGTTGCACGGTCAGTTGGCTAACCACCTTCAGGCCTCCCCGCAACAAGTGGTGACCCCGACGTGATACTACAGACACAGGCTTGGAAAAATAGACAGGCAGAGAAGATGGCAGAAAGCACAGAGCCGGAGATTAACTTTTCTGCCCCGCTGGTCCAGTTACCGCCTTACAATCCAGTGAACCCCAGGAGTTGGTTCATCCAGCTCGAAGCAATTTTTGCAGCCCGGAGGGTCGTTCGCCAGGACTCGAAATACGCCTCAGTGGTGCAGGCACTACCTCCATCTATGGTAGAAGAAGTAGAGGACATCCTCCTCAACACTCCAGAGCAACTCCCATATACCTGCCTTAAGGAAGCAATCCTCAAGCGAACCGGCCGTTCAGACGAGGATCTCATCAGAGACCTATTTTCGAATGTGACTCTCGGGGACAGAACCCCATCCCAGCTCCTGCGACTGATGAAGAGCCGACTCGGCAACAACAGCATGGCAGAGCCCATTCTCCGCGGTCTTTGGTTGGATCGGCTTCCGCAAAACATTACCCAGGTCCTGGCACTAGTACCCGTAGAGACGCCCCTGGAAATAGTGGCAGACTCGGCCGACAAAGTATACTCACAGGCACACCAACGGATACATCATGTCGAGAGTGACCCCGGGCACCGCTCACGACGATTGGAAGACGAACTTACTCGACTGCGAGCAGAGCTGAGAGAGCTCAAACTCTCCCTACGCCAGAGACAACGTAGCCCAATACCCCACACCCGGAACCGAAGCCGTACCCGCTCCCCAAGCCGAGGACAAAGGAACCTCCCAGGCACATGTTGGTACCACCAATCCTTCGGTGACCGGGCCCAAAAATGCCAACCTCCTTGCAATTACAATAAGGCCCAGGGAAACGAATAAACCGACAGACAGCGACGACTACTCCTGTCGGGACACATCCACACAGTCGTCTTTTCTATGTGTGGGACCGTAATAACAGTCTCAAATTCTTAGTGGACACCGGCGCCGCTATCAGTGTTATACCACCCACCAACAGACCCACCCTGAAACCCACCTCCTTTCAACTTCGAGCAGCAAATGGATCAACCATACAAACCTTCGGCAACAAGGAACTAACCCTCAACCTCAACCTCAGGCGGGATTTCAAATGGTCATTTACATTGGCCGATGTGAAAACACCATTACTCGGTGCCGATTTCCTGGCCTATTACAACCTGTCCGTCCACATGAGGACAAGGACCCTGTCTGACGGCGTGACCTCGATAAAAATCATAGGAACCCCTTCAAGCCTCAACACGACGGGAATCAGCGTGGCAACACAACACGATCCACGGTACGCAACCATCCTGCACCGGTACAAGGACCTAACTCAGCCCATTAAATCTACCGATGCAGGGGAACACCAGACGCAACACCACATTAAGACGACCGGACAACCAGCATTTTCCCGACCCAGAAGACTACCTCCACACAAACTAGCTTACGCCAAGAAAGCATTTGAAGAGATGTTGGCGGACAACACCATCCGCCCATCGGACAGCCCATATGCTTCACCACTGCACCTGGTACCCAAACCGAACGGCGAGTTCCGTATATGCGTGGACTATCGGAAACTAAATTCATCCACGGTCCCCGACCGGTACCCCGTTCCTCACATCCATGACTTCGCCGCCGGCCTACAGGGAGCCAGAATTTTTTCGAAAATAGACCTGACTAAGGCCTACTATCAGGTCCCAGTGGCCTCAGAGGACATCCCAAAGACAGCAGTGACAACTCCCTTTGGACTCTTTGAGTTTACCAAAATGCCTTTCGGATTACGCAACGCAGCCCAAACATTTCAGAGACTCATAGACGAAGTCTTGCGTGGACTACCTTACGTCTATGCTTACATTGACGACATCCTGGTGGCTAGCAGAGATGCTGACCTACACGAGAAACATCTGGATGAAGTGTTCCGCCGCCTAGCACATTACGGCCTCCGGATCAACCCAGACAAATGCGAATTCGGAGCACAACACATTGACTTTTTAGGCCATCACACCGACGCTCGTGGAATCACCCCTCTGCCAGAGAAAGTAGAAGCTATCCAGAATTTTCCGGTACCCACATCAATCAAGCAGCTGCGACGTTTCCTGGGAATGATAAATTTTTACCGAAGATTCATCCCAGGATGCTCAAGTCTCCTCACCCCTCTGACGAATATCATACAGAGAAAAAACAAACCCATCTCTCTGGAAGGCGACCAGCTGAAGTCCTTCCACACAGCAAAAGCATCACTGGCTAACTTCACGAAATTAGCACACCTTGACCAGGACGTCCGAACGCGGATATTCCTCACGACAGACGCTTCAGACACTGGAGTCGGGGCCGTGGTAGAACAAGAAATCGATAATCAGCGAAGTCCAATCGCATTCTTCTCAGCTAAATTATCGTCGGCACAGTCGAGGTACAGCACCTTCTCAAAAGAACTCCTGGCAATATACCTTGCCATCAAGCACTTCCGGCACCTATTGGAAGGAAGACATTTCACGGTTCTTACAGATCACAAACCGTTAACAACCTCCCTGTCAAACAGCTCTGACAAGTATTCGACACGCGAAATCAGGCATTTGGACTACATTTCGCAGTTCACGTCCGACATCCAATACGTGAAAGGAAGAGACAATGCTGTTGCCGACGCCCTGTCCCGCTCTGACGTCAACTCTATTGAAGACGGCCCACTCAGCCAAGAGATGATAGCGACAGCTCAGGAATCCGACACAACCCTCCCTGAGGCCTTAGAAAACACATCTCTGCAACTAAAGGAATTTCCGGCACCGTTCAGCAGTAAGACCTTGTACTGCGACACAAAGTTGAGCAATCCCAGGCCCTACGTACCACCGGCACTAAGGAAACAAATCTTCAACCACTTTCATGGATTATCACACCCCAGCAAACGGGCAACCGTTAAACTTATCGCTGACCGTTTCGTCTGGCCTAACATGAACTTCGATGTCCGGAACTGGGTAGCGACTTGCCTTGAGTGTCAGAAATGCAAAGTCCAACGACACACGAAATCTCCACCAGGCACATTCAACAACCCTGACGCACGATTTAGCCATATTCATGTCGACATCGTCGGACCCCTCCCGATGTGCCAGGACTTTCAATACCTCCTCACCATAGTCGACCGATTCTCCAGGTGGCCAGTAGCAGTACCCATCAGTGACACCTCTGCTAACACTGTAGCAAAGACAGTACTGCGAGAATGGATAGCCATCTTCGGCGTACCCGGTATCATTACCACAGACCGAGGTGCGCAGTTCCAATCCTCACTTTTCCAAGGATTTACGCAGATGCTCGGCGTTAAACATATAAAAACCACCGCCTATCACCCATGCGCCAACGGTCTCGTCGAACGATTTCATCGAACACTCAAAGTTTCTCTATCTACGAAACACCCCACTAACAACTGGGTGGATGAACTCCCCCTAATACTCCTATCTATCCGGAACTCTCTCAAAGAGGATTTGGAATGTTCACCAGCGGAAATAGTATTTGGCACACCACTCTCCTTGCCCGGTCAATTTTTCGATGATACGAAGCTTGACCTCACTGCTACAAACTCTTTCACCCAAGAACTACGCCATAAAATGGCCCAGTTAAAGTACTCACAGCCAAGGCAACCCACACCAAACACCCACGTTCCACAACAGCTCCGGGATTGCGAATTTATTTTCATCCGTAATGACGCGGTCAAGAAGCCCCTGACACCGACATACCAGGGTTCCTTTAGAGTCCAGAAACGCTCGGACAAGCACCTCACCATCGAGCGAGGAAATCGAACAGACACCGTCTCGATCGATAGAGTAAAACCTGCTCGACTAGAGAAATCCATACACGAGCCTGAACGCAGCTCAATCCATAGAGATCCCCCATCTGCACCAGAAAGCATCCGGGTACAACCTGCTCCACCAGAGCCAACAGCGGATCATGAAGCACACACCATCCCACCAAGAAAAACCCGTGTAGGAAGGAAAGTCACCTTCCCAGAAAAATACAAATCGTACATTTACTTTAATTGATAACGATCAATTATCCAGGGAGGGGGCCTTGTCGCGGCTTGGCCGCTAACAAACAACAACAACAACAACGACGGCATTACAAACGACCAGCAATTAATAGACTCTACCAAAATCAGCAGTAGCAAGTAAACAACAACAACAACAACGACGGCATTACAAACGACCAGCAATTAATAGACTCTACCAAAATCAGCAGTAGCAAGTAAACAACAACAACAACAACGACGGCATTACAAACGACCAGCAATTAATAGACTCTACCAAAATCAGCAGTAGCAAGTAAACAACAACAACAACAACGACAGCATTACAAACGAACAGCAATTAATAGACTCTACCGAAATCAGCAGTAGCAAGTAAACAACAACAACAACAACAACAACAGCGCGACAGACGACAACCAATTGAGGGCCTTTCGCCAAAATCATCAGCAGCAGCAATGTCGGCGGCTGTCACGTGATTTCAGGGCCCCGTTGTAGAAAAGAAATTTAAAAAAAACATCTTTTCTACAACAATAACAAAAACAACAAACTTTAATTTCCTGGAAAAAACTTTGAAATACAAACAACGAAATCCTTCAGCATCGACTGCTCGTAAAGAACACATCCGGGAATTAATATTAACTGTTGTTTATAAATAGAAACAATTTCCTGCCCGTCCCCGGTATCTAGCAGCCCTCTGAATATTTTCGGCGATATTTTCGCCGCTCGTTGGCTTGGTTTTTTCGGCAAAGCTCTGCACTTGCTCACGGTTCCCTAACCGTTCGACGCTCGCGCAATCACTGTGACTCCAGTCTCACCACTGTAGCAGTCCAGTCCACCACCACTACAGTGGCTCCGGTCTCCACGCCGTAGAAGTCCACTACCACTACAGTGGCTCCGGTCTCCACGCCGTAGAAGTCCACTACCACTACAGTGGCTCCGGTCTCCACGCCGTAGAAGTCCACTACCACTACAGTGGCTCCGGTCTCCACGCCGTAGAAGTCCACATCATCACCACGACTCTGGCCTCCATGTCGTCTGTACCTCTCATACACTGACTTCTTCCTTCAGTGTCAGTCCGATCCGAGCGTCCGTCCGTACTTGATGAACACTGAACCCTCAGTGTTGCTAATTCGTTCGTCTGTACCTCTCATACACTGACTTCTTCCTTCAGTGTCAGTCCGATCCGAGCGTCCGTCCGTACTTGATGAACACTGAACCCTCAGTGTTGCTAATTCGTTCGTCTGTACCTCTCATACACTGACTTCTTCCTTCAGTGTCAGTCCGATCCGAGCGTCCGTCCGTACTTGATGAACACTGAACCCTCAGTGTTGCTAATTCGTTCGTCTGTACCTCTCATACACTGACTTCTTCCTTCAGTGTCAGTCCGATCCGAGCGTCCGTCCGTACTTGATGAACACTGAACCCTCAGTGTTGCTAATTCGTTCGTCTGTACCTCTCATACACTGACTTCTTCCTTCAGTGTCAGTCCGATCCGAGCGTCCGTCCGTACTTGATGAACACTGAACCCTCAGTGTTTGCTAATTCGTTCGTCTGTACCTCTCATACACTGACTTCTTCCTTCAGTGTCAGTCCGATCCGAGCGCCCGTCCGTACCTAGTGGATGCTGAAAACTCAGTGTTGCCAATTGTCCGTCCGTTCCTCTCATAGCCTGAGGCTAACGTATCAGTAACATCTCAGTCGGACCCAAGTCAAACAATCACCCGCATCAGTTACCACGCCGATTCCTCCGACGTCATTCCAGCTTACGGCGAACCGACAAGCATCCCCCTTACCGAATACACCGGCGACGGATCCCGGACCAGCATCGCCCAGTGAGAAAATTTGCATTTGCCACCCTTTCGTTTGTTTAAATAAAAGGCGAATCTTCGTCTTTAAACTAAACCACCAGAGTTTGTCATTTCTTCTTTGTCCTGTTGTTTCATTCCTTGTCCTTGTGTCTGATATATATTTAGTTGCACGGTCAGTTGGCTAACCACCTTCAGGCCTCCCCGCAACACCTGTATATCCAATTTTGAGTCTGTAGACTAAAAATTGACAGAGTTATTGCGTAGGGAAATGTACACAGAAACACACCCAGACACACACCCAGACACACACACACGTTCACTTTTATAGATACACTAGCATTTCAGCCCGGCGTTGCCCGGGTGTTTGGAGGTGTATGCTGAGTAAAAAAAAAGAGTAAATTCTTTTTTAATTTGACCCCTATTATGACCCCTTAAAATTTATAGTTTCGGGCTCAAATTACTTTATTAAATTAGATCCAGGTTCAAGGAACCTATATCTAAAATTTCAAGTGTCTAGACCCAAAATTGTCGGAAGAGTTTGGTAGAGTTCTTAAAGGTCAAATCGTTGAAATTTGACCCTTTAACAGCCAAATTTCTGGCTGACACCCATCACATCGATTTTCCCAAATCTCAGTACCCGGTATTTCAAATTTCGAGTCTATAGACTAAAAATTGACAGAGTTATTGCGTAGGGAAATGTACACAGACAGACAGACAAACAGACACGTTCACTTTTATAGATATATATATATATATATATATATATATATATAGATAGATAGATAGATAGATAGAAAAACAAATATATGGACGTATAGATAAATATATATGTAAACAATTTTGTTTTTACTGCACACTTTTTACGCAAATATTATACAAGAATAAATCATGCAGAATATCTGCATGAATATAATTACACGTAATAGTTTACTAAAGATGATCATTCCATAAGAAAACCGAAAAAACTAATATGGAATTAATTAAAATGAATGCTTAAAAGAATATGCAAATTAGCTAGATCTTTTGCTAGTGAATGCAATTCTACGACCCATATATAACAGCATTGTATTTTCTTTTTAAATAAATAGAAAAGAGGGTTTTTAATATGAATATCAATACATGCAAAGGAGAAACGAATTTATAGGAGTATAGAATAGAATAGATAGAAGAATATATATATATATATATATATATATATATGAGGCAGTTTAAGTGTGGTATAGGCTTTGACTTACACCTATATATGTGTCTATATCATTCTTTTTAAACTTCTCGTCTTATTCACTCATTTTCATAAGCCTAACCTGAATTTCACAGCCACTGCTGGCACACATGAGTGAAGAACCTTGAGATGAAGTCATACAACCAGTTGACAAAATATATCCGAAATATCACGAAGTGCTACTATCTCATGATAGTAATGGTCGAGGAGCAGAGCTAAGAAGAAGTAATATTCGACATCACATTATGTATATGTATTTTTAATGGAAATCGCTTAAGACAAGGCACGAAGCCAATTGATGTAATGCTCTAACAAGAAAGATAGCTGATTATTGCAAAGACAGGAGATGCCGATTGACCTTAGTCTTTAAAAGACGAAGGCTGTTGGCAGAAGAAATGCAATGAACAGGAAGAGAGTTCTACAACCTTGCAGTCCTTGGAAAGAAGTTACTAGAAAAACAAGCTGTATTGCAATGAGGTATTAAAAAAAACGAATTGATTGATACTTTAGAATAACGAGTCAAACGACCTTGAATAAAAGAAGCAAGAAATAGATCAGACAATTCTGAGGAACACATACCATTACAGTATTTGTAGAAAAGACTGAGACTAGCAACATTACACCTGTGTGAGAGAGATTTTAGTGAAGAAGAAAGTGTTGGGGGGGGCAATCAAATTATATATAAAAGGTATGTAAGGTATTTGAATGCACCTTAAACACTTTTAGAAAAATGAAACAAATGAAAAATAAAACAAATGAAAAATAAAACAAATGAAAAATAAAACGAATGAAAAATAAAACGAATGAAAAAGTTAAATCGTTCAATTTTACACTTTCTTATAACAAAGCAAATAAATACAAATCTACGTTTTATCTGTACATATTCTCCTTCGGCTGCTCCCATCGACTCAATTGGAGTGTAAAAGCGACTGCAAGATTTGTTCAGGTGGTCTTTATTGATATCCTCAATTTCTCGGGCTATTGATACTATCAGATAGGATGTGGCGTTATGAGGATGCTTATTAACTGCCTCTTCAACGACGCTCCACACAGAATAATCCAAATGATTAAGGTCTGGGTGAGTTAGGAAGCTATAAGTTTGGTGTGAAATAATCATGAAAATTGTCGGCCATCCAATCTTGGGTTTTGAGGGCTTTATGGTGCGATGCTGAATTTGTCGGAAGACATAACCCTCCCACTAGATTCGCTATCTATTCAACGCTTAACAATGGTTATAAGAGTCTCGACATAGGCATTTGCATTGAGTCTAAGGCCCTGTAGAAAAAAAGAGAATCTATGATGTGCCCTTCACTCTAACAATACTGAAAACCATCACTGTTGCTGAAAACTGCATGTGCATAACAGTTGGAACTTCAGTGGGGTGCGCACATAACCCCCCCCCCCCATTATTTCATCATTTGACTTCTTGATCCTGATCAAAGTTTTTGAATAGGAGGAAAACTAAAGATACTCGTGTTTTATGGATGCTTCAATTTGTTTAAGAGTCGTTTTGAACGCATTAAACAATTCTCTTTAGTTTTTCTTCACATTAACTAACCTCGCCTTAGAAAATAAGATCTGTATTCGAGGTCTTGATGAAGAACGTTTCTTATTGTTTCTTTAAAAAATTGAAAATCTTTGGCAAGATGGCGCATTGATGTTCCAGAATTTTCATCGATCATGCCATGCATCTTTATGACAAACTCAGGTGTTATGAGAGAGACACAACGTTGGTAATGCTGTTTTCTCTTGCACATGGCCAATTCATCACCATGGGTTTTATTTAGCTACTCTTAAGTATCTTACAATTTCTGAATTTCTGTGTTTCGGTTTTATAGACATTATTACAGCGTGCCTTTTTTTCGTTTTATTGGTTATAGTAGTATCTGCCATGGGGTCATCTGAAAGCAAAAATATATTAATTAATATATTTTTAATTTAAATTACAAAAATATGTGTCCTCAAATACCTTACGCACCCTGTATATATATATAAGACTTTTCTTTTTAAACTGATGGACAACCGCTTAACAGGGCATTTGAGTATAGGGGTAAATACGTTTTTGCATCATGTTGCCTATTGAATACTGTTTATGGCTAGAATTAATCTTAATTAAGCCATAAATATATATATACTGGAGAGAGTTCGCTTACTAGACAACTACCTCGAGTGCTTAAGATCTTTTCTGTAAAAGGGTTTGTCAGAACAGCCTGGCATGAGGATACTTTCCCCTATAAATAAACCCTGACCAAATATAAAAAATAGTTTATCTTTTGCAGACTGTTCTTTTTCAACACGTTTCGTTCAACATCCTTCTTCGGGTTACTAACGGCGACGAAACAGAAATATATATAACTGCCTTTCATAGTAGTTGTAGCCTCGCCAAGATTTGGCCAACTAATCCTTTGGCCTGTTGAGTAGGATTAAAACCCCAATCTTCAATCTGGGACCGTAAAGCCTCAACATCTCTATTCACAGTACCACAGGCTCACGTGGCTGGAGCATGAGTTGGCCATAACGTGATGAAAAACAACTATAAAGATGAGTATAACGGTTCGCAAAAGAATGAATACATAAATTTCATAATTAATAGTAGCCTTATCTGTAAGGGTTCCAAAGAATAAAATATTATGTAATAAAAATTAGTATTCGAAGCTCAAATAAAACACTTTGACTTGCATAACACACGAGGAATGCTGTACTCCAGTGATGTTGCTTCTAATAACAACACTAGGTTGGATATTCCATCAGACGAAGAGAACAATAAAAAGATACATTCTAATATAATTAACTAATCGATTCGGGAAAGTAATATTAATTTAATTTGCTTCTTTATAAACTCAACGTTCGAGAGCTAAAAGGAGAATTTTGATAGAATATTCGAATGTCTGAACGTGTTAAGGAACAATTTGACTTTGGCTGAAGTAAAATGAAACAAAAAAAAGATGAATAGAAATTCATCACAATTTGTTAACGAATTCTACTAATCATGATCATCTATGACGCGTGGCAAATATGCAACAACCGCTCCCCCCCCCCCGCCTGACAACCATCGCCGACCCCAATACTGTTACTGTTTCTCTCATATTCTCTTCTGGATGTGTTATCGTCTCTCACATTGGCGGATTAGGAGGCGCGCAGTGGTTCACAAGTATAAAGAATAAACAGCGCAAGAAAATACATAAAATACAAACTTGAACACATTGAGTTCATATGCAACACAAAAACCGATTTTCTCAAGCGCTAACGTCCACATCGTAATCGTTTTTCGAAGTTAGTTTGTCATTTTCGCATTTGCTCTAAACCACAAGTTCCTTTAAACCGTCCCAATCTGACAAATCTCATCAACTATCGCAAACTCCAAACTATATATATATATATATATATATATATATATATATATATATATATATAATTTATTTATACAAACATTGATGGCTATATATGTGCATACATGTTTCTGTAATCACCCCTCCTGGGGGGGTACGTCTTCAGGCCAAGAATTACCGTCGAAAAAAAATATATATGCACGAATTAGAATTGGAAAAATAATTTTATTACCTATATATATATATATATATATATATATATATATATATATATATATATATATATATATATATATATATAAACAATTTTTCCAATTCTAATAAAAAAAAAGGTGTCCATTTCTACTTTGAATATTTTAAAAGTCGGTGTTGTCTTTTTACCTTGACTTTTGTATAATGCTCTTCTGGCGAGTAGCATTTAGTCTCCATAATGCCATGACCTAAAGTTCTTTCTTCCCTGTCCCTATTTCTGTAACTCTTATTGACTTGATAACGTAATAAAGTTCTTACGTAACTTTACGCTTTATCTTCTTAACTTATATATATATTCTTATAACATCTAAAGAATATAAATCAAATGTGACTAAAAAATTTATCCAGTTATTAATTATTCTAAAGAAGATTTTTCATGTAGGTACAAAATTGAGTCCACTGGTTGTCCTGTAAAAGTTTTAATCTACAATACGTACGGGAAACTGTAATGCCTCCGAATAAACGTATGAATTTGCATAGAACTAAGGGATGTATTCATGTTATTAAACACTTGAAAGAAACCTATAATGTTTTTCTGTACAAATTATTGAAAATTTTAAAAGTGATAGATGTTTAGGAAATGTAGATAATGATATCTTAAAGATGCGTGAGAATAAGACAAAATGTTAAAAAGACACGAGTAATTTACCCATATGGTTTGAATATTAAAGTTAAACAAATAACCTACAAGATTCCGAAAATGTAGGTCGATTATATCCAGCTTCGCCTCGCTACGGCATTCGAGGTAGAACTTGTTATCAGAACCAATAGAAAATTAGCTTTTTCATGCGAGGACTTTTTTAGTAAAAATAAAGATATTATAATTACCAAAATTTCTGAATATTTCAATTATCTAAGTAAACTGCTTAATCAAACAAAAAAGAAGGTTTTGAAGGAAATAGCATCGAAAATATTATTACAACTGGATACGATATACAGTAAAGAGTATTTCATTTAATGGTAAGAATATATTCTGGATATCATCGACACTAAATTATATAAGCCGCTTGTGGAAGGTATGCAAAATCAACCTAGAAATATTTGTGTAGTTTTGTATGAAAATAAAGGTTTTCATGATATAAATTTACCTAAAATATTAAATAATCAAAAGATCCATAAAATTACTACCAACTGAGGTCAACAACCATTAGTTACATATAAACTAGGTCCAACCATACGTAATAAGGTTTTCAATCATAAAAAAACGGTAGAACATATTAATATAAACGATAATATTATAAATATTCCAGAATGTGAATGTAATTCCTCTCCTTTCTGTAATAATGAGATAAAATACGTAATTACAAGATAGTAAAAAATTCTAAATTAAGAAAACTCCTTAGTAAAGTTCCAAATGGTAGAGAACCTAAATACCTTAATTATACTAAGTGCATTAAAGAAGTAACTAAAGCACTGGAGGGTTTTATTATGTCTATGGTTAATAAATATAAATTATTCCAGTCTACGTTTGATACATGGAAAAATAATATACTTGAATTCATAAATAAGAAGGTTGAACGGATAAAAAATTAAACACTCTAAAAAACTAATCATCTTCTTAAAAATTCAAAAATACTTAAGAAATTAAAATACTTCAAGATAAGTGTTGTAGGGTATAAATCGCCCCTATCTCAGAACTAAGTGGAATCAATAAGTCTTATGAATACCACTGGTTTCAGAGATAAAAGGGAGACCTTCATACCATGTTTAACCGCATGCTACGAACACGTTCCTTTCATACCACTTTAGTGGCTCCTGTATTCTTTATGATAAATACATATTATATTTTATACACTTTACACTACTTGTGGTTTCTTTCATTCGTAACTCCTAGCACGGGTCTACAACAACTGGCTGACGAGGACGATTCAAGAACTTCCCGGATTAATCTACAATAGTTGCTAACAACAATTGAATGACGAATATTCGGTCAACGAATTCACTCTAAAAATAAAACAGCCATTGGAAGACAGCATTTGATGACCAAAAGGATTCAAGAAAAAAAAAAGAAAACACGCGGATATTCGAAATAATTTTTCCTACACTCGGGGGAAATTCGAAACTTTAAAAGTATTTCTTTTTCACAAGTTCGGTAAAGAACGGGAAAAACTGTTTGTCTATGTTGGAAAAAAACATTCGAGCATAAAAATCTACAAATACGGGATAAAGAACACTTCGAAAAAAGGACAATAATTCTTGCCGAAAAAAGGAGTTTAAAAAGACGTCGTCAAAAAGCCGTATCTTGATGTTAAAAAAGCTACTAAAATATAAATTACGAGCTGAAACAGAACTCATGAGACGAATTGCGTGAAGAATCATTACTACTGAATTAACGAGACCAAGTTTTCAGTAAGAACACAACAAAATTTGTCATTCTAAAAAGCATGTCTTGCTAATACGTTTTATGGTTCAAAGGCATTAGCGTTGGAAAAGGAAAAAAAACACTCCTACAAAAGTAAATGATATATTTTATTTTATTGGCTAAAGAGAAAAAATGTATAGGATTAACAAGAAATTGAACCCAGTACCTACACGTTACGAAAATTGAATAATGACAAACGAAATCTACTGTTTTCTGTATAAATGCAAACGCCGAATTATTTTCTCGGTCAAATTGCCACACGAGGAAATAAATATATGAAAGAAATATTCGTAAAATAACCAGGTACGAATTTTGTAAAGTTATTTTTGTATAAAGTTGGTACTATAGGAAAAGTAAATCAACGAATTGTGTTGTTTCTGAAAAAACTCGTTTTGTCATATTAAGTAATTCCATACTGTTAAAATAATCAAAATGGACGATTTTACGAAACAAATTTTGAAAATGGTGAAATTCCAACAAAGTCAACGATTATTTAGTTCAGAGAAAAGCAATTGGCAATACAGAAACAAAACGAAGAGGAACTGTTAAATTTAATAAAATATCCCGAAAGAAATCCAGGATGAGAAAAGAAAGAAATGAAAGAACAAATATTGCAAAAGTAGTTAGATTTAATGAAATACTTCGAGGAAAAACAGGAAAGAGACAGGAAAGAAATGAATGAACAAATATTGGAATTGAAAAAAATTACATTTACAGCAACAAAACCAGTCAGATAAAAAATTGATTTGATAATTCAAGTTTTAGTGAATAAGGATAGCGGAGAAGAAACCAGCGTGGCTTTTTCCCAAAATGTGATCTGGTCAGCTATTGATACATTTCACTATGCTTTTGAGGAAGACCTAAGGTTTGAGGCATATTTCAGAAAATTTGAAGACCTTTTTAAAATCGATTGCAGTGCATGGACGGATCAAAAGAAGGTTCGTTTATTGCTACGGAAGTTAGATACATCCGAACGTAACAAATTCGTGGACTATATTTTACCAAGAAAAACCAACGAATTGTCGTTTGACGAGGCAGTCAAACTGTTAATGGAGTTATACTGTCCAAAAAGAAGCCTTTTTCATAAAAGATAGAAATGCATGAATCTTACACGTAAGGGGAGTCAGGACTATACAACATTTGCGTCTATAGTTAATAAGCACTGTGACGATTTCAAATTGTCGTCATAAACGGCGGACAATTTCAAGTGCTTAATATTCACACAAGGTTTGATAGCCACAAAAGACGCCGATATAAGACGTCGTGCTCTAAATAAATATGAATTAGAACCTGATTCGACGCTTCAGAAACTGGTTGAAGATTATCAGCGGTTCGTGGCAATGAAGCAAGATTTCCGAAACAGGTATCGCTCACATAAAAAAAATACGCTTCAAAAACAAAGGATACCCCCCCGCCAGCAATTACCAACCAAGAGGCAAAAAGAACCGTTCACAAAATTATCATAGGACCCCTTGTAGCAAATGTGGAGGACCTCATGGGTACAATGCATGTCAGTACCAAAGGAAAATAACATGTGACCTATGCAAACCAGCAGTGCACAAGGCCTCATATTGCAGAGCAAAAGTAGCAAAAAAGAGCTACATAAAAACTGCAAAAATGGACCCTTCACCAACAGAGAACATAAGGAAATATGTTACAGTGAGAGTCAGAAATAAGAAGTAAAACTGCAGCTCGATTCAGGGTCGGATTTATCAATTATAAATTTTCACACGTGTAAGTGAATAGGAAAACCCACGATAACAAAAACGAATAAAGTCACAACATCGGTAACTGGTGAAAAAATAAATTTTGAGGATGAGCTAGTTATTAATGTGTCACTAAAAAGAACGACAAAAAGCTAAAAGTTTTCATTCTAAGGAACGCAACGAATTTATTCAGGACCGATTGGATTCAAGAATTGGAATTATGGAACTCGCCAATGAGTGATTTTTGTCACAAAGTCGAAAACCTAACAGCCAAAGCCGACAAACTCAAAGAGGATATAAAAAAAAATCTCCCCAAGTGTTTTCTCCAAAAAACTTGGATGCTGCAGAAAAATGAAGGTGAGATTTCGAACTGCTGGACGAGGCAAAACCAATAATCGAAAAGCTACGAAGCGTACCGTTCGCTTCGAGGGAACAAATTGAAAAAGAATTGGAAAGACAAGTTAACACTGGGATTTTAACCCCTATAACTATAATGAGAGGGCAGCCCCCACCGTATACGTGAAAAATCTACAGATTAACAGAACATTTTGAGAAATACTTTAGCAAGAATTAAAAACATTTATTTTTTTTTTAATAAAAAAGACAAATAGAGGTGAAAGTTTTTAATCCGCAGAGTTTCGAAGAAACACTTTTCTTTCTCGTCAGAATTAACTAAAGGCATGAATAAATGTGCAGTATTAAAAGAAACTAAAAAAGGGCATACTAGCGTGAAAGTGAAATATAGAATACTGAAACAGATGGAGTGGCGTCAAAAAAAAAAAAAAAGGTTTCACGTGAGAGTGTGTTCTCATGGTTTTTAGTCCAAAATCAGGTAAAGGCGAAAAAGTGGTAGAAATAAAATATCCATGGTTATAGTAGTCCGAATGTGTATTGAGATCAACTTGCTTGCTTGGGCGTTTAAATCGTTCATCCATTAACCCCGTTGAGTTAAAAAATGACTTAAATATAAATATACAATATGTATCATATTGATAATCATAATTACTGCTTTTCATAGCGCTTCTTTGGATTATGACGATTATTTTTTTCATGTCTTACTTAAAAAATATTTTCATTTCAAGGAGGGGGTAGAAACTTGGGTTTAGTAGTGTTCATAATAGGGCCTCTATAATTTTAATTAGTGCTTGCAGTAGTTCTCTTGGGGGGGGGGCTTCCTTATTTAATTTTTTTCATTCCTCACTTAAAAAAATGTTTTCTCAACCGAAAATCATTTTTTATTTTTTATTCTTTAAGGGTAAATGAGTGGACGGAGGGAGGAGCAGACCGAACTTTTCTCAAAATGAAAAATCGCAAAGAAAAGTAATAATGGCGGTGGGGGATGAAGATGTCAACGTTAAATCGGGGCTGTAAATAGATTCTGAAAATAGGGAATCGATGTACTAGAACGTTGTATGTGAAACTGGACTCCCTTTTAAATCTTTAAATATTTATTGTTTCAAGTTTTTATAATATGGTAGCGTAGTATCCAATAATCCGCAGAAATAGTTGAAAAAAAAAACGAAAGGAAAAAAATATAAAGGGGTGTCGATTGTTCAGGTGCACTTATATATTTTTTAACAAGTATTTTGTTTACCCAAGTTGTACATGATTAAAATTAGAACTTGATTTTTTTAAACAAACTACGATTATTTTATTTGTACTATTCATTGCAAGTTGGAATTGTTTTCAAACAAAAAATCAAAGTAAAACGTTTTTCTAATGTAAAAAAAAAAATTCTTGATCGATTTACAAATTCAAAAACTATTTGGGTTTTTACCACCCAACTGAACGTAGTTCACCTCCTAAAAAGAAATACAAATTCTACTTTTATTTAGCTAATATGTTATACGTTTCAACGTCCTTTAAAGATAATATAAAAGGATTTTTTTTAATAATAACTAATTAATAACTTTTTAGCATTGGGGATCACTTTCCTATACAAATTTAACGTAAAATGAGACCACACTTATTGGCGACGTAGCGAGGCATGTAATCTTTAGCATTTTTTTCAAGTTTGGTTGCGAGAGTGGGTAGGAAAGGGAAATGAGATGGGGTCGGATCATAAGTTCAAATTATTCTAAAAATATGTAGAAACACTTCAAAATGTGCGTGGGGGGTCCATGTTTTTTGAAGATTTGCTTTGAAAAGGTTTCATCGTTTAATAGTACTTAATCAGTTAATTACTATTTCCTGATATTTTTAAGGCTGTTAACACACGCACACACACAAAAAACTAGGGTAGCCCTCTCTCTCGGTCTCACTTTTTTTTTTTCGTTTTCTTTTCAATTTTTTTCCACAGATTACACCCCTTTTATATAATAGGTAATTTATCATTTAATCTGATGTTTATTATCCAATGTATTCTGTATTGTTCTTGCTGGTCGCCATGTTTGTTTTCGTGCGAGCGTGCATTCAATGTTTGCGTGCGCACGAAATTGTGTATTGTTTTCACTTGTCGTCGCGTTTGTTTTCGCGCGCGCTTGCATTCAATTTTTGCGCATTACATAACATTATACATTAATACATTAATTCTGTTTGCACTTTTATGTATTAATTCGGTATACTCACTATTCCATTACTAGCTATAACATATACTGACCTAACGTCACGTGTAGTCTAGTATATATATATAATATATATATATATATATATATATATACCTCATTCGTTCTGTTGATCAACTTATTTTTTCCTTTTTTTGCTATATTTTCCCCTCTTTTTTTTCACTACTTAATTTGGGAAGAACAGCAATAGTATTACATTATTGCGATTATGAATTATTTTATTTTGTTCAGCGAGGGATGGGGGCATGATATAAATTTTGCGCTCCAGGAAAATGTCCCTGTGTCATGCAGAGCTATGCTTGATAAATGAATGTACTGAAATTGAAAAAGATCTGACCATTTTGTTGAGGCTTTTTTTTTTTAAATAAATTAAAGTAAAAAAACTTTTTTCGTGAAAGAAAATGGCGATTTTTTCCCGCTTTTCAATTGACTTATTGTATTTGTGTCGATCTTCCATATTGAAATAAATGATCGTCAGTGTCTGTCTGCACTAAACCTTTTTCTATACGTGCCGATAGAAAATAACGTCTGATCCGATGAATATTGATAATAGTTTTCTTTTTTTCTCCTCGCAAATCAGTTCAAGTGAATGGCGAAGAGGTATGAACAAAAGAAAAGACACGACAGATAAATCAAAAAAAGTCTTAATCGTAATCGAATCATGCAAAGAAAATCTTTTCAATTCAAAATTATCGATTATCTGTCAGAAAGGGATATCAGTTCTTCCGCACAAAAGAGAAAACTCATGGCTATTAACACCAGCAACGATCTTTTAATGATAATTGTTATGCTTGAAATAGAGGTGGTCGAAAGAAGTGAGTTATCGCTTATCACGTGTGGAAACGGAATCGTGATCATCGACCAATAGGAAGTAACACATCAATAATAAATTGTTCGCAGAGGTTTGAAACTAATGAATATATCACAATTCCGGAGAGGTTCTGTCCATAGGAGTTAATCTAGCGAATCATTACTCTATATATATAACCATGCTCGATAATAAATAGAGCTGTATATTTATGTGGTATAATCTTTTATTCGTGCAAGTACTTTTGTTTATACATTTGCAAACATGTTAAAGTTCGAGCTGAGAAACAGATGAATTTCGGGAGGACAAGTTATATTCTTGGTTCATTCCGCCTTGTATTTACTATTTTAAGTTGATTTTCAGCTAGAACATCAATGTCTGCAAATGTGTAGTCCAAAATGTTTTATGCGTATACCAAAATATCTCTCTCTCTTTCTCTCTCTCTCTCTCTCTGTATATATATATATACACACGCACACACACACACACACACACACACATATATATATATATATATATATATATATATATATATATATATATTGTGTAATATTTTTGTTATTTTTAGCGATAAATTTATTACTGGAAAAATATTTTCCATGACCTTGAAGTTTTGCATTTTATTATACGTGCATGATTTTTCTCTGCTATTTACGTATTCTCGCCCCACATTCAGCATTGTGTACACACACACAAACACACATATTGTTTAATAATACACACACACACACACACACACACACATATATATATATGTATGAGGGTTGGGACGATTAATCGGAGTAGGGAAACAGAAAAATTATAGATTTTGTTTCACAAAATTATTAAAGAGAAAGAAAAAAATCTTCCATAAACAACTTGTTAGTTGATTTTAAATAATAAATTTGGTATATTAATATCTTAACTAATTGTCCTCTGCGATGAGTAAAACTCCGAATATTGAAACATTTCTCAAACAGACTTAAATCGACGCCATTTAATGAACTCATTCTATAGTTGTGTTTTCTAGGGCGCTTTTATTATTAGAATCGAGAAAAATTTTGGAATCGTTCCACTACTACTAATATATATATATATATATATATATATATATATATATATATATTTATAAAGTATATTTTTGTTTTTCGTTTATCGGGTCTAGATTGTTATTTGAAAAACTAGTCACCGTTAATTTCGTATTTTATTGGTGTAGAGCAAAAACTTTGTTGAAATTCAAAGACTTACTTTTCGTTTATTTTTCCTGGATTTTTTATTACAGCTGTTTCGTTAGCGGGAAGGCAATTTTATGATTTATGTGTCCATAAAAATATTCTGTCGCAACTAACTTCTTCAGACGATTTTTCCATTAGATTTTAGCAACAGAAAGTATATTTTTTATATGATAAACATGGTATTCGGGCAAAAAGAATTCCAAAGGCATGCTTCCACACTCCCGCTATCTTCGGTGTTATGTGAAGATGGTTTCTAAAATGTATATTTTGTATTAAAAATAAACCTCTATATTGTAATAATTTTATTCAAAATATTTTAATTCAGTGAATGTGTAAGGAAAACTTTCTAAAAAAAACAACACCTGCATTTGAAAACTTTAGAATTTAGATTTTAAATTAATATTTGTTCATCTAATCAATGTATAAATAAAAAAGAAAAGATACATAGGGTGTTTTCGCCTTATTACTTGACAAAAAAGGAAAGGAGAGATTATTTATAGAAAAACAGAAGTAATTTAAAGTAAAGATAAAAATGATCTAAAGGGAACAAGAGTAATAATTTAATTTAAAGAAAAATAACATTATTAAAGTTAGACTAGACTATAAAGATTTCCGATTTCATAATTCTCGGAAAATATTTGCGTATTACTTTGAACAAAATGAAGAAAGAAGAAAAGAAACGCAGGAATTTGACATTAGTCGAAGTGAGTTTTTCTATCAAAACTGTACTTAGAATTTGTCCTCTCTCGTGGCAGTTACTCAAGAAAAGTATGGATTCTTTCATTAAATTTTGTCGTCGTTTGTGAGGAATTAAAAAAATAATCGTGAAAAAATATCTTAAGAAACATTAAAAATCTCTAACAAATTAGAATAGAAAGTTTTATTTTTACAAGCCTGTAAATAAATATTTGGATTCGGCTTGCCGTAAAATACGTTTAAATATATTTAAACTCATGCAAATATTCGCATTTATTAATATAAATACTTGATGGCAGAAGTTAATAAAAAATGGTTTGGTGCCATCGGTGAGAATCGAAACTAAAACGTTTAGCATTCCAGGCGCGTTTTCCCCCGACGTCGTTATCGAGAGAAACATACATATCTGCACACTTGAAGAAATGAATTTAATTTTATGTGTACCTCTATATTGTAATAATAAAAAAATAATTGCGCAGAAAGAAGTAAAATCATGACGGTCAGTTATAATTAATATTTCGCATTTCAACTTGCCGATATATGTCTGTACGCGTTATTCATCAACCCGAACAAAGATTTTACACGTTATAAACCATCTTTGGTGTATACTTAATATTTTCTGTTAATTTCAGTGTTAGTTTAAGAGTGTACCAGTTGGATATTTAAGTACACACATGCATTTACTGTCTTATTTATATAGATAGATAGAATAGATACATTAGTACCCTAAGTATAAAGGTTTCGAAAGACAAGAACAGACATTCTTAAGAGATATGTTCATTCAATATACGCGTTTAACTATTAAAATGATATTTCAGATTACAGCGTGACAATTCGACAGACGGACGGACCGGCCGACGCAAAAGAAATATGATTTCTAAATTAGGCGTGATTGTTCAACGTACAGAACCTTTCAGAAAGATGCATGGGTCGATATAATTAACAGCTTATTTTCATCTTTTTCTCTTCCTTCTCCTCCCCATCCTCCTCTTTTTTCGATGTAATACAATCTGTGCATTTATTGATAATGCTACCTCTGTTGATAAAGGTAATTTTGTTGTGCTTCTTAAGGGGTAGAAAAGGGAAGATGCTATTTAAAAACAGAATATAAATCAGGCTAATCGAAAATATAAACAGTTAATCGTTTGTTAAGAAATTATTAAGAATAAAGATGTAATGTAGCTCGGACGGAAGCCAACCAATCCAGGTTTGGCTTGAGAAGAGGTTACTTTATTGCTAACTAACTGAGGCGCCCCTACTGGGAGAAGCCGCCGGCATGTTTGCAGGCCAGAGTTCGCCATCTTAGAGGTGACGGACTTTTACAATTTCACTTTCCAACCCTTGTGTCAGGTTTGTCACTGTGGAAGAAAAATAAATACCATCAATTGTCAAATAAAAGAACTATAAAAGTTAAGACAATTTAAGCATGATAATGTTATCACAGTTAAAATCAAAATAAAGTAATATTATAAGTTATTACAAGGGATAGGACAACAGCATATTCTTTTCATTGTCTTGACTCTCGAGTGTGTATCTGTTGATATCTTATATGCTTTTATATAGAATTATATGGTTCTCGGTTGATTAACTGTCTAATTATATAGAAATTAGTTAGTTACAACTTTTCAGAAAGTTTTATAAAAATCCAAGACATCGATTTTTTTAATAAGCACAAAAGTGTCACTTTTAGCCATTTTAACCCAAAAAGCACCCCTAGTGGGGGGGGGACAACCGGAGTTTGTCAGGGGACCAAAAATTATACACACATATATATATTAAACGTATCTGAATGCGAAGCGGTAATCTATAATTAAAGTGAAAATATGCTTAAGAGAAAAATGCTATCTAATATATATATATATATATATATATATATATATATATATATATATATATATATCTTCTCTTCTTCTTCTTCTTCTTCTCCTTCTCTTCTCTATCTTCTCTTCTCTTCTATCTATCTATCTTCTTCTATTTTCTATCTATATAAATAAAATGAAGTCATTTTCCCCTCCAACTTTATAGGATTAAAAATGTAATGCGTACAGACTCTACCACATTATCTGAGGTTTGCTATAGGCTTATTACCTCTACAGTTCCTCAATAATGGTACATTCCTATATTTTTCCGGTGAGAATCTACTGCCAAAATAGATTCAATGTAAGTTGCAATATCTTTTCTCTCTATTACCCTCTCCCCATGTACACCGCAGCGGATGCGTTCACAAGGAACACTACGAGGAAACACACCGGTTTGGAATCGGACAAGGTTACTTTTGCCGTTTCTTTTATATTTTTTTATCTTTCCCCTTGATTTATGCTTTCTGTTTTTTCCATAATAACATAGAAATAAAAAATTAAAAAAAAACGCGAAAACGCGATTACTATTATAGTTTTTTTTTGTTGCTTTTTTTTCGTAATCTGCGAGACTAACCGTAGTTTACTTGCGTTTTTAACGACTCTAACCGTGAAATCTAACTATGACCCTTGTTTATTAGTACTTTCAGCTCAACATTTATTTTTACACAAAAATTACAACGCAACGATATCATGAATTCACTTGCATTACACTTAAATTAAAATTAAAACAAATGAATTCATTTAGAATTCAAGAAAACAAAAACATTCATTTAGAATTCGAGTGTGATGTGACTACTGAAACTAAACCAAAACAAACTTCACTGCGGAATTGATATTTGACCTAATTCACTTTTTAGTTAATTCATCACGTTTTTTTTTTTTTTTTTGTTTATCTTTTCTTTTTTTTGCGCTTTCGCCTCAAGGATTCGAGTTCAACCCCCCTTCAAACTTTTTTGGGATTTTTCAAACACACGGGCACCGCCGGACCGTTCTTATTGCATCACGTTCATTTTTTTAATTGTTTTTTTACACGATTTTTTAAATAGTTTTAAAATTGTTTGTTTTTAAAATATTTAAACAGGATTATAACTTCGCTTTGTTTTCATTTTGCCACTTCCCAACCACACACGCCTCTAAAAACCAGGGCAACGTCTCTCTCTATATATATTGCAAACACCTAACGTTGTTATCTCTCCTTACGGGAATATACATGAGACTGGGGGCCGTTTGTAAATTCCAGAATCATATGATACTTTTTCCTCTGAAGGAAGTCGGTTCAACCCGGTGTTAGGCAGAACAAAACTAAGTAAAGGCATGAGCCGAAACTTGTCAGAGAAATCAAAGTAAAATGTAACCTGAAAATTGCAGTTATACCAATAATTGTGGGAATACTACGAACGGTTCTGAGAGACGTAAAAGAAGATGAAAAGAAATTGAAATCAAAAGAAGAATTATATCACAAAAACCACGACAATAATGAACATTTCCGTCATATTTAGAAAAACCATAGAATGTGGAAACCATCCCACAAAAACAGGTGTTATGGATCATATATATTTCGCAAGAATAACTCCAAGTACAGATAAAGTAGACACCAAAGTTCTAGATGTACCTAAATGGCGGAAGGTTTTCTGTTCTGGTAGATTCTTTCATTAGGCCACTTGCTTTTGAAATTCTTTTCCTTCTCATATGTTAACTCGAAAATAATAACATGCGAAAATGTAAATGTAATGTGAAAAATATCTTGTCGCACAGCTCCCTACCTAGATTACCTCTATGAATCTGGTCCCTATAACAATAGCATTTTATTTCTTTAGTGGCAATATGCCCTGTTTTGAGCGGATTTTTTTTTAAATAGTTAATTTTAAAATGGATGAACGCAGGAGAAATAAGAGTATTTAATCAAATCGATAAGCAAATGTACATTGAAATCCCCCCCAAAAAAACCGCGGAACATTGGTATAACAGAATGTGGTTGTGAATGGAACAGGAGGATGAAAAATCACTAAGAAGGATCACAATGGAACCACGGACTAGAAGAGTGTAGAGACTAATGGACTCTTCTTGTCACTCCCCAAAACAACACTTGTATTATTTGAAATATTCGGACTACTGTTCATATCTTGAGTGTTATTGGCACAACGTTTCCGTCGATGTAATCTTCGACCTTCTTCAGGAGTATATTGCGGATCTGTGGCGTAACGGATAAAGTACTTGGTAAATTCAATTGTAAGTGACACTCCCTTGAGGTTTAACGTTCAATCTTCAGTGTGGGCGATACGAAAATATAAGTGTGAATTATTTAAGATTTCTACCCGGTTATGACTGATAAAACGAGGGCACGCTACTCTCGTGGTTTAAATAAATAGTTCCATTCGAAATTTCGTGCAGGTTGCCGAGTACGGCAAGATACACCTGAAGAACGTCGGAGGTTACGTAGGCCGAAACGTTATGCGAATAACCCTCAAGATGAGAACAGTATACCTAATAATCTAAATAATACGACTTATTAATCTTTATCTCAAAGATCCAGAAACATATACCATATATTTTGGTAGTTAATAGTTTCTTAAAATAAAAACAATTTATTTATGTATATATTTATTTATAAAAATATCTATTTGGAATATTAAGTAGGATGACCTTTCAAGTGAATGTGGTATTATAGTGATAGAGGATTCTCGCTGTGAAAATGAAAAAAGACAAATATCATTATAGGTACAATGACAAAGATTACCAGAGACTTCTCTCTCCACACTGCTGAATGGCATGGTTCCTGAATTGTTTTCAGAGTTTTTTTATATTATAAATATTTTTGGAAATGAATAACATTTTCAAAAGACGCAAGGAATGTTTTAAATTTCGAACAACTGTATGTTTCTCAGATTCCAGTGATCACTATTTGGTTTTGCCAATGTTCGATCACTGGAAACGACTCATTGTGAAAACGCCTCGTTCATAAAAAAGTATAATATGTAGAAGAACGGTTAATGAGTCGGTTTGTGTTGGGGAAAAAGAGATTGTGACTTGGTGTTAACATCCTCCGCGCACTTTGCTTTGTTAAAGCGGCTTACATTTGAAATATTGAATGGTTTAAAATGGAAATAATTTCATAGTAAAAATAAGTCGATCTTGAAACAACAATCGATGTAATGCATCAACAACTGAATTAAATATCGATTAATATTTAACTTTACAATTCGATTTTTCAATCGATCTCTTCCGATGCAAGCAATATGTCAAGCAGGTCAATAATAAATGACGTCAAATGGATTTTAGAAAGGGAGACAATCCGATTGTCTGTCCCGTTCAATTAAACCGGTTTTATTCGTTAAATGCATTCGTGAAAGGATCCATTTTTAAGATGCGTCCATTTAATCTGTGCGTTTAGTGATGAAAATGTTACATAAATCAAAAATTTGACAGACTGACAAAAATATTATTTAACACTAAGTAAGAGACAGACAAAAATATTATTTCAAAAGTAAGTGCGACGGACTGATGAAAATATTATTTCCACCTTAAGTGTGAAAAACTGACGAAAATTATTACTTCCGGCTTAAGGGTGACAAAAATTATATTCAAATGTAAGTGCGAACGTTATTTCTAGCTTGAACATTACAGACTGATGAAAATATTATTTATGACTTAGGTGTGACAGGCAGACTGACGAAAATATTATTGCAAACTTAAATATGACAGATGGATGAAAATGTATTTCCAACTTTAATGTGATAGACTGATAAAAAATCTTATTCATAAATTAAGTGTTACAGACTGAAAAAAATGTTATATATATTGGGTGGGAGTAATGCCTCTTTCAATTGGGGATGATCTTTTTGGTGAATAATGTGTAAAACTGACTAATGTCTTTGCACTTCGCAATTTCTACAAGTGGGAGTTGAGATGGAATTAAATTCATTTTTCATATGCAATTTGTTGCTTTGTTATCACCTTTGAACTACCAATTTTTCGACATGATCTTTGTGTCAGTGCGGATATATATGCGGAAGCATCAGCCACCTTTTTCCTCTCCGGGGGTTCCGATACTGGCACAGAGCTCTTCGAAGTGTCAATCAGGAAGTAAGCTTCCCTTGAAGCTATCAGCGTAAAAAGGCTTTAAGGTGGAACAACGTTAGAATATTCAAAACGGAATCACCTGGCAAACAACCTTTATCCTCAGAAACATTTTTACAACTGATAATAGAATTTGTACATTTCCTCCTTCGGTAAGTATATACACACACGCACGCTTGCACTACTCACTAAGGCAGGTGAGAACGCGTGTACCTAAACGCAAGAACACGCACATATTCGTACATATACACATTCAGAAAAACACATAAGTAACATACACACCTGGACAGAATAAACACATTGATGCACACACATGCCTTATATATATATATATATATATATATATATATATATATATATATATATATATATATATATATATATATATACAATAGAACCCTGAGATACAATGACCCTGGAATCCGTTTTTTTTTTTCCAATTACGATGTGAAATACCATGTTTTTCGGACCCTGGATACGGCATTTGTCTCGCATTTTGATATTGTTTATAATGTTATTTGATTATATACATGTGTATTATTAGTATTTTTATGCTGTATCCTGGGGTTCTACTGTATAATATTAAATAAAATATAGGAATAAAAGTTATATGTAACTTTATTATATCATCAGGACAAGAAGGAAATGTTCAGAGGAAATTGAAGAAAAAACCTCTTTAGGCCATGACATTTCGGAGCTAAATACTTCTCATCACAAGAGTAGGGCCAGAATTATAGAAAATACAGATATAGAAAAAACTGGCTTAACGATGTTCAAAAATGAAATGAGAATAAAGGAATAAAATAGTAATTAAAAGTACGTGCTATATATAAGGGTAAATCAGAGGCTCATCTATATGTCGGTAATATTCAAAAATATATAGGCCACTAGGAAATAATTGGGATTATTAAAAAAGAGCCAATAAGAATAGAGAAGTTAGTGCAATGGATAGAAACGGTAAATAGAAGATACGGAAATAATATATAAATAAAAAATAAAAAATAAAACGATCTAAAAGTGAAGAAAATGGGATGAGAAAAATGTTCAAAAAGATGTCTAAAATATTTTCAGAAATAAAATAAAATAAAATTAGATGATGCAGGTTCCAGTGAAGTCTTGTTTAAGGTTTCTAAATAAAGAATATGGTAACTGTTTACAATTCCAACAAGTAAATAATTGTGGAGCATCAAGTCTTCGTGCATTCATCGTAAATCCAGAAAGCATTTGTAAAGTATAACTAAATCCTTAGGTGATAATTGATTGTGAACTGATGTGAAAATAGAAAGATCCAGGTAGGAATTTTTGAAAAACGGAAAGGTAATTAGTGGAATTCCAAAAATTTGTGGGCTACAATCCTCTCAAGGTATTTATATCGAGATATAAAAGTTGGTGCATCAGACTAGCGGCATATTCCAGACAAAAAGCTTATATATATATATATATATATATATATATATATATATATATATATATATATATATATATATATATATATATATATATTAAGTCCCCTTCTTGGCAAAACAATTTCATAAAATGATTTCACCCAATTAACGTTAATGCAGAGATTTCTGTTTGTTTGTAAATAAATAAGCAGGTCGAGCACTGTAAAAGCGGTCGGCAGGTGTCTATATAAATGGACATTTGATGAGGTCCTTTACGAGCACCGATCTCATCGGCCGGAAGTTAGCACTGTCGACTATCAACTAGATGATTGTAGGTTCAATCCCTGTCTAGGCTTGGGTGCTAGTCTAGTCGCACTGATGAGCTGAGATACAGCGAAATAGTACTGCATGTGAATATATGTATATATAATTTCGTTTTTCTCTCTCTGGCGTTGATATTATTTATTGTGTTGAATTCTATTTTTGCATAGTTTCTAGAGTCTACATAATTGCGTAGAATTAAAGATGAAAACATTGTAACACACACACACACACACACATACACACACACACACACACACATATATATATATATATATATATATATATATATATATATATATATAAATTTGATATATACTGTATTTGGACCTATAGGACACTTTCGATACGGTTTTTAGCCGACAAAAGGAGTTGAAATTGAAAATAAAACAGTTAAGCTTTGCAAGGTAAATCAAATAAAACATTGCGCCTGCGGTTCCTTTATAAATCTCTAAATGTTTTACAATAGAGCTGTTAGTTATTTCTGATTGCCGTAAAAAAAAACACGTGTTAGATGTGCAGAAATTTTCTCAAGCATAAAAGTGCATTTATGGTGGACGGTCTATAGATTTTTAGCGATATTTTAAAATCAATAAATATTTATTATTTTATCATTACTACCAGCAGTGGAAAATTTTGTTTAAAAAAAAATCAAATAAAAAATACAATTAAAAGAATCGTCTTGGCATCGGAAAACAGACACATATTTTTCTGATTCCAATACCGATTCTGATACCCCCAAAAGTTTCGATGTTTCCGATTCCTGATTTCGATTCCGATTAATCGTTCCCACACTAATATATATATATATATATATATATATATATATATATATATATATGTGTGTGTGTGTGTGTGTGTGTGTGTGTGTGTGTGTATGTGTGTGTAGTACACGTCAAGCACTCATAAACATCTTCGTATAATCTTGCTTTATATATATATTTTATTAGTATTCTGTAATATACAGGCGTAATTTGGTATTGTCATATTTACTTATAGGTATGCAATATTTTCGTCAATAGTATAACATTTTATGTCTCTAGATCTCCGAGAACAGATACCACGTCTTAACGTAGTTATTTTGACCAGGAAGCCATAAAATGACTTTTCATAGTTAAACATTTTTAAATGAATAAAAAAACTGATGTAATCCATTGTTTTATTATCTTTTAATGGGGGCTATTATTGTGGTATCGTTTCTGTTGCCATCCCAAGAATTATCTTCTTCTTTTTAGAAATGTAGGAATAATTCTCCTAAGAGTTATATCCTCCTTTGCGATGATGGATAAGGTAGCCCCTGTTCTGTTTTTATGAAATGTCTTCCTAGTGACTACCATTTATTTCGAGGAAAATGCTGAGGAAAAGTGAAGTATCTGTTCTTTTGCCATGATATGATTCTTACAAGCACTACCTTCTCCATTTTATGGGCTGATCCTCCCAGTTATTACGTCTTCTTTTTGAAGGGTAGTATAGTATACGGCCCTTCCTTATGATGCCATTTTCCCATTATTACCTTCTCCGTTGAGTGGGGGCGATTATTGTACTATCGGATTTTATAATACCATCTTCCCGTGATGTGACTCCTTATTCGAGAGCGTTCGTCACAATACTATCCTCTCCCTTGGAAACGCTCGTCACAGTGTCATCCTCTTTTGGGGGGTTGAGTATGTAGCATATGCAATGCCGGACGATGCCAGATAACCTTACTAACCTAAGATAAATTGTTTGTTTGAAATAAAATTCTAGTTGAAACAAATGTTTATATGAATATAAACTAGAAAGATAATGTTTAGAAAAATAGTACAAAAAAATGGGTTTTAGAACGATAACATTAATAACAATAATTTAAAAATAAGTCTGACCTTTAGCGGTTTGACGGAGTCTGGCGTAGATGTCACTTCAGACGACCTGGATCTTAGAATGAGACTCGGATATTGAATTAGAGGAGTTCGGTCTTTGGAGCTGCCAAGAGAAGTTTGGTTTCTCCGGATGACCAGGAGGCGGGTCGAATCGAACAGACTGGAAATGTAAATATGAACGGTGCTTGCAACTTCGAGAAGAAAGGGGCTACCGGAATAAAGGAGTATAAATATTTTATCGATGATTCCTGTGTTGGTCCTTTCTTCAGAGAAGTTGAAGATCTTTATTCCAGATCCGATGGCCTAAACAGGCGAACCAAAAACCGGACGAAAAGGTCCGCTTCAATGTTTTGCAATTTGTAAATGTTTTTTGAACTGTCCTTTAAATGTAATGCACACGTTGACATAATCACTAGACGAGCAATATACAAACATGCAAAGTTATGTATATGCACATAAACCCTAATATATCTACCGAAGTTTCAAACCCCTGTATATAACATGCATATTGATTTCGTTCCCACAAGATAATACACGAATTCGGACACGTATATAACATATGTATAGTGTATGTTTGTTCCCATTAAAATTTTTGAAGATTTTCAAAAAAAAAAAAAAAAAAAAGACCCACATAGGCCTTAACGATAACTCGTTAATAACATTAGTAAAATATTTTAGCAAATAAGAAAATATAGAAAATGAATTGAAATTGTCTGGTAGAACAAATGAATATAGCCGCCATTCGTAAATTAAAAAAAAGTAATATTTGTATGTGCGAGTCTTATCATATAATTACAATAGAAAAATTCGAGCATGAAAAGTAATATGGTTAAACATGGAAAAGAAAAGTACAAGTTATTCTAGTAAAAAAATATAATAAATTTATAACTTAAAATATTGCCGCATTAAGAATTCATTATATAATGTTATAAATTGAATTTTTTTAAAATTCTTAATGCTGCAATATTTTAAGTTATAAATTTATTAAATTTTTTACTAGAATAACTTATCCTTTTCTTTTCTATGTTTAACTTTATTACTTTTCGTGCTCGGATTTTTCTATTGTAGTCCATGATTGTTACAGGCTTCTAATAAATTCACTTGTTCTTTTTTCAGCCTTAATTTTTGCCCCTATAAACATAACATGCACATATGTAAAACAATGCACGGCACTCGTCTGCTTTCATTCTCTCCGTTTCACTTGTTACTTCTCTTTTCGAGAGAGCAGTGAATTGGTAGCGACAGTGATAAAAACATCGCTCATCTCCTTACGAATTTTTACGATTTTGAACGCCAGTAAATTCATCATAACTTTTGTTTTACTGGACGAAAATTGAAAAAAAATCACAATATAGCTGAGAAGGTGATCCATAAACTATAATAATTGTTTGAAATTTGGTCGAAAAATGAGTGAGCGGTGAGGCTTTAAAGCAGTTCTAAATAACTAAAACTGCCACTTAACCAGATATTCAACACAGTAGGATTTGAATGATAACGTTTAAGGATAACTTTATTTCAGAAAAACATGAAATCCTAAGGAACTGCGAGCATAGTTTAAAATTCGCACTTTTGAGATTAAAGCTAATTAAAAATCCACAGTAATATCTTAAACGTACGAATCATTTTGGTAGAAAGTTTCAAAAATAAATAAGTCAAATGCTTAACATTATAAATAACACGATACATGACATGAATACTTGTTAAAATAATACTAAAATAATATATTGTTTTGTTTGAAATGAATACATAGTCTATAGATATGGAAGAGTATAAAAAGGCTATAGCAATGCAGGGAACCGGTTGTTGCATTGACGTATGAACATGTCTATAGTAATATAGATATAGAAACCCATGCATAAATCCTTTTCTGCTTTACAGTTGTCCCATTTCTGCATCCATTTTCGCCTTGCGATATATTTCAATGTTTTTTCCTTTTTAGAGACATTCTTTGGCCCCTTTTCTCTTGAAAAAAGAGATGTTATCTCGAAATATTAAAACTTCCACGATTCCGATTGCATCAAGCAGTAAGTTCATGTTTACTGATTATCTTGAAAAAATAAATGGATATATGCAGTTAAATAAAATAAAATGAATGGAAATACGCAGTTTAATAAAATAAAATAAATGGAAATACGCAGTTTAATAAAATAAAATAAATATGACATTCTTTCGTTTGTCCATTTTTGTTCATATGTCACGTCAAGACAACCGCTGATTTCCCGCATTGCTATAGCCTTCTCATACTCTTTCATATCTATTTACCAGCAATGCTTCAAGCAAACTACCATTTTCTATTACATACTGTATATATTCAAGATTCTACCATTAATTTGGTAGGTCTATATTTTTGTGGATTTGGTGTGTTCTACGCATTTGTTAAATCTATATTATAATCCTAAATTCTTTAATTAAATTAAGCCTTTATGTTAAAAATTTCTTACATCAAAATTATAATAATTATTGACTTGTATTAGATGTTATTAGATTAAAATTAAAAAGGGAAATAATTTCAAGTTAAAAAACTCTGGAGTACTTTTTAGAGTGTTTAAATTATTTTTTTTTAATGATCGCAAAATCGAACAAAATTAGAACAGAAAAAGAAAAGAAAAAGAAAGAAAAGAACAAAAATAAAAGGATTAAAAAATAATACGAAAAAATCGCATAACTAAATGTTATTTCTCATTTGAAATAATATTTGGTAATGCGATTTTTTCGTATTATTTTTTAATTCTTTTATTTTTGTTCTTTTTAATTTTCTTTTTCTTTTCTAATTTTGTTCTATTTTGTGATCAATTTAGAATGTTTTGAAGTAATTACGTATTTTTCTATTAGATCATTATTAAACCTAATACTGATTAACAGAAAGTAAATATTAACGTATTTCGTAATCAAGTTTTAAAATAAACTACTTTAAAGTGTTATTAGTCTCCTACTAATGAACAGCGCGTATTAAAAATCTCTACATTTCTGTCTGAATGATCATGAAACGCACCGTAAGTAAGTGGGTCTTTATTGATATAAACTCCAAAACAATTTGTTGAACTTTGAATTATCCCAATAGGTCTCCTCTTAAAGGGCTGATCTTATTCTCTTCCTTTAAATCCCCCATATATATATATATATATATATATATATATATATATATATATATGCATATATATATATATATATATATATATTATTTACAGTTAAACATTCAAGATTTAAACTCAATAGGTATTAATCTTTAACTCCAGAGACTGTATAAATATTAGAAAATTAGATTCCCATAGCGATGTCTTCTGGTAGAGAGAATATGTCTGAATATTATTTCATAGGCAATACTGATACATTGAAGAAATGTTTAGTTTTAATAGATTTAGGTATTTTCCTCTCTCTCTCTCTCTCTCTCTCTCTCTGTCTCTCTCTCTCTCTCTCTCTTTCTCTTGGTTTGTGTATATATTCCTTGTGTGAATTTATAATCTTTTGTGTAGTTAATTTGCAAATTTATTTCTGATTTTCGGTTTTACGTAATTTATTTCGTTAAATGTGCCTGTGTCTTTTTGTTGTATGTGCATTTAATATTTTGTTTGTATATGCTTATGAAGAAGTGCTTTTTTAAATATGTGTTTATGTTTGTTATTTGCTTCCTCTGTCTTGGTTATGATGTTGTGTGTACATTCATATCCATACAGTTATCTCGTATTGCGTCCATTTATGTGTGGGATATTTTATGATTTGTTTATTGCTAGTGTGGATTAATAAAGATTTTATCTTGTATCGGCTAATATATATTTTGAATTTAACTGTGCTATACACATGCACGTGCACACACATATATTATTTTATTCAATTTAGAATTTAGGTAAAGAAAATTACCATTAGTCGAGACAATAAATCTACTGTTTCAATCCAAAAGATTTCAGGTCTTAATCGATGCCAGTCTTTTAATAAAAAAAACAAAAAGAAAAAATTTGGAAGGATTTTGCTTTTTTAATTTATAATCATAATCAAAATAGTATATATATATATATATATATATATATATATATATATATATATATAATATATATATATATATACTATTTTAATTTGGAAGGATTTTGATTTTTTAATTTATAATCATAATTAAAATAGTATATATATATATATGTGTGTGTGTGTGTGTGTGTGTGTGTGCGTGCATATAAGTTTGAAATATTTACTGGAGAGTTTTAATTACCTACTAGACACCATCCTAAGGTGTCTTGTGTCTCTCTGTATAAGGATTCGTAAAAAGAACTTGACATGGTGATAGTTCACCTAAAAGTAAACCGTGACCAAATATTTAATATAGCATAGTATTAAAAGCTCAAATAAATTCCCCTCGACGCGTCTATACACAAGCTCATACGTAGATTGGTGCACTTTCTCCAAGTGATGTTACCTCAATCAATAGCATTTAGTGTCATACTTTACTAGACAATAGTAATTCTTGTACTGGAATCCAATAAAATTTCGAAAAGGCAGGAACGAAGATAAAATATAACATAATTAGGTGGACAATTCGGTAAAGTAAAATTAGTGTCGTTCATTGCTTTAGGAACTTAACTTTTGGGAAGTAGAGGAGAATCTAGATTGAACACCCTGATAACTATGTAGATTGTATAGAAATTAAGTGTAAGCCCAAAAAAGATGCATGAGAAAATTATTAAAGTAAAATAAAAACAAAAATATTCACCACTGAACACACACACACACACACACACACACACACACACACACACACATATACTTTCTTTTATATAAATAGTAAATAAATAAAAAAACAAAAAGTATAAGAACTATTATGTAAATAGTTCTTATTATACTTACTATTTTTATTGTCTCTCTCTCTATATATATATATGTGTGTGTGTGTGTGTGTGTGTGTGTGTGTGTGTGTGTGTGTGTGTAGAAAAAGTAAAAATATTGAAGAATTGAATTTTACAGTATTTTATTCGAAACAAGGAATACGGTGAAACGTTCCTTATTCCATGGAGGTTCAAAGATAGGCTCTTCTACTCAGAGGTAAAAAAAAAAAAACGGCAAGTACAGATAAATATCTATTTTTTTGGTCAACTCATTTTTGAAAACAGGGGGGAGGGGAGAAAATAAAAGTTTATAGGAAAAATGAAAAAGAATCCTCAACAATATCCAATAATTTTGGTTGCAAATATCCAACGAGTATCGGAAGCAGTATCGGAATCGGAGAAATTTGTGAATATTTTCCGATGCCAAAAACGTGTTTTTTAATTTTTAATTTTTATATTTATTTTTAAAGCGAAGTGATTGCAGTAATGATTAAATAATAAATATTTATTGATTTTTAAATTAACATTAAAACTAAAATCAATCGTTCACCCCCTCAACCCGCACACCAGTCTGTTTTCATGCTTGATAAAATATCTGCGTTCCTAATGTGGGTTTTACGGTAATCAGGAATAAATAACAACTATTGTTAAATATTTAGAGATTTATAAAAATCGGAATCGGTAATTGTATCGGTATCGAGAAAACTATTGGAATCGTCCCATCACTACTACAAACTAACCTAACGGTGTTGCTTCTGTGCTAATTCTTTTGTGTATTCTGGAATAGATCTTCCCCGAATTTGTATGCT
This sequence comes from Euprymna scolopes, assembly GCF_053919585.1. Taxonomy (NCBI): domain Eukaryota; kingdom Metazoa; phylum Mollusca; class Cephalopoda; order Sepiida; family Sepiolidae; genus Euprymna; species Euprymna scolopes. The sequence continues at coordinate 43,452,068 of NC_136492.1, forward strand.
GCTCTCGATCTCGAAAGTAAAACCTGAAGCTCTAATAAACGGTCGCGATAAACGAGGAGAGCTTCATGCAGAACAGAAAATCTTGAGACATGATTTTTGTTAGTTTTATGCAGAAGTCTACATCGCTTAAAAATATCATCAGCATCAACGTTTAATCTGTCACAAAGACCACTGGCTGCTCATCATTGTCTCCTTATCATTCTAGTCATCCGGAAGAGTAATATTTAATTCGATTAGTTTCACGTGTATATTTTGTTTTACAGACTATTGGAGACGAAATGTTAAGCACTTGATCCTAACGGACAGTAACCCGAAGAGATTGCAATTTAGATCACATAAAACGGTCTTTAGCTTTGATAGGTCACTTACAGGCTGAACGACGATCGACACTGCAATCTAAATCTACGCGTGCGTAGCTAGTAGATGTCATGGTTGCAGTAGATAGAACGATATGGAGTAATGTTACCACCATCAATCCCTCTTGACCTCAGTCCTTTCGTCTGCAGCCCGGGGTCATGACGGCGTGGAAAAGGGGTTTGCATTTAATTTACCGCGTTGCAATTACCGATTCAGATCTGCACCGAGTAACATTGGTGCACGCAATTCGAGTTTGGTATGACAATGGCTTTCGGTCATGCAATCCTCCTCTACAGAAAAGGTTAATATCCACTTGACACTTGCAAGGGTTATCTGCCCAGTATGCTATTGTTGGCCTCACCAACACACTCCAACAAACTCGCGCCAATGCAGACATTTTAATAACTTTACAGCAACTTCATCGCCGGTTTTAAATGTGTAACGCACGTTTTAAGCATGAAAAAAAAAATGCTTAATGCATTACTATACATATATATATATATATATATATATATATATATATATATATATATATATATCTGTGTGTGTGTGTGTGTGTGTGTGTGTTAATGCTTACATCCTTTTTCTTCGGAGTGACTGTCGTTTAATTGTTATGACCTTCCATTTCTTATAATAAATTTTGCGAAAGAATTCGTTATAAGTTTTGGTTTCGATTATAGTTGATGTCACTCAAGATATCTATTTATTTTTATGAATAATTTTACCAACAATTTTCAAAAGTTTTGGTTTCAGTTTCGATTATAGCTGAAGGAACTCAAGTTATATGTCCATACATATTTTTTGTCTTCATAAGATTTGGTTTCGGTGTCGATTCAAACAAATGCACCTAAGTCATACGGGTATATTTTTTTTATTTTTGAAGTCATACTTTATAATATAAGAATAAATAGAAAATTGACCCTTTAAAATAACATTTACGAAATCTCTATAAATTAAAATACTTATGTATGCGTATTTTACGACTGGGGTACGCCGGGCGTCCTTGCTAAAACTTTTGCAGTTTGAACGAAAGAGCTATAATAATGTCAGGGTGTCTCCATTTATGCTGAACATCTACAGAATGCTAACATCGATATATTACATATAAAACAGTCAGTTGCACGGATCCCGCTAATATATATATATATATATATATATATATATATATATATATATATATATATATATATATATATATATATATAAAGCTGAACGTATGTGTGTGTGTCTGGGCACGAATAGACTCCTATATGGTTGACTATTATAGAAAACTGATCACATATAATGATAGATGTATCGAGACACAGGAATGGGTATGTTTGATCTGGTATAATGATGATTCATTAAAATTGTGGGGTCTGCGTACGCACCTGGTCCACAAAGTATGGAAATAAAAAATTAAAAAAAAAACGTTTACAAGTGTTTTTTTTTTATATAGATGTACATAAGAATACTTTGATAAGTATGTTTTAACTTAAATAGGAATGGTATAATAAAATCGTGGGCTCTGTGTTCGCGCCTAACCTCCATAGAATGGAAATAGGCACAAACTTTAATAAAGACTTTTCATATCTATCTGCGTAAGTATGCTTTGATGATTATATTTCAGTTTGAAGAAATATGGTATAATAAAATTACGGGATATTCGTTCGCGCCTGACTTAAATAGAATGGAAATATGTCACAAAGTCTAACAAGGTTTTTTTTAATATAGATCCACAGATTATTGTGATAAGTGTTTCAATGTGAACAGGTATGGTATAATAAATTATGTGGTTTATCTATTTTATTTTTACTTCATATTTTGCTTTGGTTTTGATACCCACTAATTCGAAGCTATCTCTTTACAACCTTTCCTTTTCATAACCTATCATACTTAATCATAAATCAGAGTCCATTTTCTGTAGGCTGTTTTGGAACCCAGTCAACGACGGGTACTTTTTCTAGTATATATATATATATATATATATATATATATATATATATTTATATGTATATACATATATATATATATGTAATTTAAATTATCTACTAGACACCATTCTCGAGTGTCTTTAGTCTCTCTATATATAGGGAACTTTTAGATCGTGGTGGTATGAGGATACTTCTCCCTTGTATGTAAATCCTAACCAAATCTTATAAATAACATAATATCTAAATTCCATATAAGATTAGGTATGGCTCATGCGAGGAATGATTCACATTTTTTTATCTCAATCAATAGCGTTAAGGCAAGTACTGCACCAGACCAGATAAATTCTTCTCATGGAATCCGGTAAGACTAAGAAACCAAAAGAAAGGTACATAACAAAACACTGTACCCAGCCACGCGTTGCTGTAGCTCAGTGTGTTTTAATAGAAATACAATAATAAAATAAAATTCTACTGTAAATTTACTGAATAAGTCTATATTTATTTACTTTCTGAAAATTTGCATTCTGTAATATTTATGTAATTTTTCTTTTTTTTGCAATTATTTTAAAAACGAAAGCTGTTTTTTAACACACGCATGCAAACACACGAATGCACGGACTATAGTGAGAACCATTAACGGCACATGATTTTTTTATGTTCTCAATACTTGTGGATATCGATGATTTAAAGACTTGTTGTAATTAAAATTCATTAAATGATCAGTACACATCTGTTTCTTGTAAGGTCTCATGCAGACAAAAATAAAACAAAATAAAAAATTGTTGCCTTTCCGGTTTTATGTTAATCCAACTGATCGCTTTATGTAAATGAGCTGCTGATGATTGTTGTATAAAAGCCTGAATTTTTTAGAGACTCGGGGATTTAGGATTTGGTGACAGAAAGAGCGCGTCTTGTGCGCAGATCGTTGTGTTTTTGCAATTAGAAGAAATTAGATAGCAGTGGTGGGAAACTTCTTTTTTTTAATGTTTTATTCTGGACAGCGAAGCCACTTGTTAAAGTTTATAGCAAATGCTCAGCGAATTGGGAAGTACAGACATACACAAAAGACAGTAATAACGTAAGCATGAAACGAACTTAACGCAGTGCGAAGTAATATGTCTATTAGTGACGCCATATTTTAATTTTAGTAACCGTTCGTTTATGAAGCGCAGAATTGGTTTCCGGACTATGAGAATTATTAGAGCTCAGCCAATTAGAATAAACGGAGTTTGACGAGGGGGTAGTTAATATTTATGAATCGGAAAATGTGTAGATTGTGTTAGATCTATGTTTTTACTAGCCAGTTACGGGAGGTGAAAGCACAGAATCCGATGACAAGTGGGAGTATTTGTAGTATTAAATAATTAGAGGAAAAAATAGGACATCTTATTTTAAAGATATTGCGATTGTAATGGTGTTGCTCGTAGGATGCAATGTGGCATTTTAATATCCCAGATGGATGTGTATAAAATGGTGTTCGAAAGCTACATAAGATAGTGGCTATTAGCCTAGATGTATTGAATTTGTATGTGGCATCTGTTGTTGCAAACCTACGTTACTTTGGTCCAGATGGGGAATTTCTGCAGTCATTTTATTATACAGGAGATTTTACTGGGCAATTGTGAAGAGGAAAATAATTGTTCTTAAATTTACTAACTCAACATTAAAGAGATAAAGGAGAATTTTAATAGTATATTCGAAACTCTATTGGCAGATGACGTGTGCCTTTGATCAACTAAATATGTGGAGAGCATATGTGTATATATAGTCATTTACTAACATCTGTTTCTCTCTCTCTCTCACACACACACACAGACGCACACCCACACAATATAATGTAGTCAAAATAAAATAGGTAATAATCTTTATAAAATAAATTATAAATATACAGTAAGTTCTACATGGATGAGTAGAGCAAATAATATAAGACCTATTGACGATTGATGTCAGTTCAAATTGAAATAAATTTTATTTGATCATATATCATGAATATATATATATATATATATATATATATATATATATATATATATATATATATGAGGGTTTATGTAATGCCATTTTCATGCTTATGAAGTGTAAGATAAAATAAATATGTAAAAATATATTTTCGAAAAAATCTCAATCGAAATTTATGAGAAGATTAAATGAGAAAAGAGAGAATTTTAAATAAGTGTTCGTAAATGCATGGGTATTGTATAAGCAATGTGGTTTTATTGTCTTGAAGAGTAGTGTTTGGTTTAGAATAGTTAGTCAAAGAAAAATCATTTTTGGTAAGTTAATGAATATTTATTTGCATAAATAAATGTTATTTAAAGTGTTAATTACATTCAAGTTAATGAAAAAAATGGAAGAACGATTATTTTCCAAATAACGGAACAATAATAAGAAGTTACATCGCCAAAAAAAAAGAAAGAAAGAGAAAACACGCTGTAATGGTCGCGTGTACGCATGTGCGTGTGCGCGTTTGTGTCTGCGCTGGGAAGTGTGTAGTAGTAGTAGTACGATCAATTCCATAACATAAATAACGGTGTCAGCGTCGGTCTGGCACGTCGCTAAGCAACAATCTGGAAAAATGGCCGGTCATTTTCATTTGCATGCGTACAATAATACATAGTGAATATCTGTTGCCGATACTTGTTGGAAACATTTTTCATTTTAACTATTTATTCACGTGTAAAAACATTTTTTCCTTCGTAAACGTTACCTAAAATTTAATCTTATAAACACAATCAAAGTAATCGTCGTAAACATTAAAAAAATTATGATAAGCCGGCTTTCAAAACCATGAGCTCTAATCAGTTTTCACCATTAATTTGCACGTACCTAAGCTATATATATATATATATATATATATATATATATATAATGTAAAATAAATTTAATTTGGACCCTAACACATCGTGCCCTTATGATCTGCTCAAAATCAAAATTGGATGATGAATTAAAAATAATTACTGATACCCTCTCCAAAAATGGGCAACCATTGGATGTGATAAGGTCAGTTATACAGAGGAAAATAGCAGAGTCCTCTGTAACTAAAGTTCAAACGGTTAATAAATGCCCAGTATATCCGCGTTTACTGTAGCCGGGGGCAGTGAGAAATTTGCAAAGCAGAGCAAATCAGCTTAACAGTGCAAAATTGTTATTTTGCTTCAAATGTGCGTGTTGTGTTCTCTACGAGAACGTTAATGCCATCCTCTCGAAAAGATGTTCTACTTCCCCTATAATAATAATAATAATAATAATAATAATAATAATAATAATAATAATAATAATAATAATAATAATAATAATTTCGTTTATGAACGTCTCTCTGGAAAGGGATGAGATTCATTTCCAGAGGATTTCCCTTAATCCCGGCTTCAAACCAGGAGCAAGGGTTTTCCTAAGGATGTCGGTGGTACCTATAATTGCAGAGGTTTGAAGGCCACCTAAAACATCGGAGATTTGTAGTTTTTTCAATTGTCCTTCCAGACGACTTGATACTACTCTTAGTGTACCAACTTCGACCGGGATTATTTGTGTTTTAACCCCGTGTATACGCCTTATCTCCAAGGCCAATGGAGCATAATTGCTCCACTTCTCATTCTCCTTCTCTCTCACATTCCTGTCCCAGGGTACTGAGAAGTCTACAATCTGCCAGTTTTTTGAAACCTTGTCAATGACGACCAAATCCGGAAAATTATGTTCCAATTGCTTGGTCGTTATGACACTTTTGTCGCACCATACCTCTACCTTGCCATCCTCACTTGTTCTCACTTCATCAGGCACCTCCTCAAACCATTTTCCAGCACACTTCACCCCAACCCTCTTACACACCTCCCAATATTTCTGGAGTCCCATGCGATCGTGTCTTTTGCGGTACTCTCTCTGGGCCAGTCCACTACACCCTGCTGCAAGGTGCGCAATCGACTCTGAGGTCTTACCACAAATTCAGCATTCTGCAGCAATTTCCTCTCCTATAACCACTTTTTTTAACAATGGCTGCTCTTGAACTGCACAAACAAAAGCTTCAGTACTCTTAGCCAGATACCCAGCTCTAAGCCATTGCCATAATCTTTCATCAGCCACTTCTGCTATATCCTGGAAGAACCTTCCATGCATTTTCTTCCTAGCCAGTTCCTCTGCCGTTTCTCTATCCATACCTTTCACATAATCAGCCTTGGTCTCACATACCTCCACTTCATTGGCCACAACCTTTAGCATCCACTCCCCACTTCTAACCACATGCTCCTTCAACGACATCTCCTCGGTTCTAACACAATCTTTTACACTTTTCAATCCTCTCCCACCATCTTTCCTCTTTTGATACAGCCTTGCTACGCTACTTCAAATGTGAAATATACCAAACATTGTTAAAACTTTTCTTGTTTTGATATCCATGGCATGCAAATTCTTGTCAGACCATTCTAAAATTCCTGCACTGTATCTCAAACACTGACTGCCCATGCATTTACTGCTTTCATTAGATTTCCCCCATACAGTTTCGACTTTGCAATTAGTTTCACTCTTCTAAGATACTCCTTCCTGACTTCCTCCTTCATTTCTCTGTTCATGATGCCTACACCCTCCAGCATTCCTAAATACTTATATCCTGTATCTTCTATTTCTTTCATGATTTCTCCATTTGGCAGCACTATTCCATTCGAATGAACTTTTACTCCTCTTTTCATCACCAGCACTGCACATTTACTAATCCCAAACTCCATCCCAATGTCTTCTGAGTATGTCCCCACAAGTTCTACCAATTTCTCTATTTCCTTTTCATTTCTACCGAATATTTTCAAATCATCCATAAACAGTAGATGGTTGAGGCGTCTGTTACCAGATCCCAAGTTATACCCCAGTTTTTCTCTCTCCAAGAGGATGCTCAGTGGCATCATTATCATTACAAACAGAAGTGGTGATAACGAATCTCCTTGAAATATTCCATGTTTAATGCCAACCTGCCCCAACTCCTCTCTGTTTGCTGGCAGCACCGTTTTCCATTGAGGCATACTTGTCTCCAAAAGCCCTACCACATTCTCAGCAACCTTCATCATCAATAGTAATTCACGTATCCATGAATGAGGAACCATGTCATAAGCCTTTCTGTAATCGATCCATGCTATGCTCAGATTTCTCTTCTTCTTCTTCTTCTTCGCATTCTGCATTATTGCTTTATCAATCAGTAGTTGCTCTTTAGTATCTCTCGAGCCTTTCCGGCACCCCTTTTGTTCGTCAGGAAAAACACCATTACTCTCTAGATGTTCATAAATTTTCTCCGCAAATATTCCATTCAACATTGTTTTTTTTTTAGTTTCAGAGTTTTCCTTCTCCTAGACGGATGATCAATGGCAGACATGTAATTGGTCTATAATTATTGGCATCTGTTTCTTTTGCAGGATTTTTCCTAATCAGTGTTGTTCTTCCCTTCACAAGCCAATCAGGGACATCTCCCGACTCTACAACCCTTTGCAGAGCAGCAGCTATAGGTAGATAAAGGCATGGGAACTGTTTAAACCAGAACTCCATCACTCCATCTGGACCAGGTGCCTTCCAGTTTGTCATCCTTCGCATGCCAGCTTTAACGTCATCGATGGTTATCTCAACGTTCCTCATCTGCTGCATTTCTGATAGCTTTTCTCTGACCTCTCCCAACCAGCTAGCCTTCTCATTATATCGCCCTTCGACGGACCAAATCCCACTCCAGAACTTCCTTGCATCTTTTGCATTTGGAGTGTTGTTATTTCCCGCCTGTTTACTACCATTCAATTCTTTATACAGCTGAGACTGATTGTTCCGGAAAAGGTTGTTCTGCCGAAATGCAACACTTTTTCCAACAAAGTTCTTAATTTTTATACCACCAGTATGGACCTTCTCTTTCAACATTGTTAGAACGTTCATCGTTCCCTTTTCCAGCAATCTATACCTCCTTTCAAGCTCGTCTTTAGCTTTCTGTCCTAGTTTAACTCCTTTTCTTATTTCTTCGATTCTACCAATGTCTTTCCGCCACCGTTTAATACTTTCTTCAAGCCGCCTCTGCCAGTGTGGCCTTCTATCCTTCATTTTTCTCTTTTTCTTCTGTAATAAGCCAAGACGATTCGCAATAACGTATGACGCTGCATATAGAAGCCTGTTAAGTTCCGTAATCGATATGTTCTTTCTTATGATGTTGTGAATTACTCCTTGAATTATTTTTACCTCGTTTTTCACCTTCCGCCTATCACTACTCGTCATACTTGGAATCTCTATGATATCGTCTCTAAGAAGAACCTCTCTTAACTTCTGAAGTACTTCTTTTTCTACAGAAGTCAAAGTTCGAACTTCATCACCACTTCTCCATACATCTGCTCCTTTCACTAGCTCCATTGTGCCAGAGTCAATGATCTCATCTGCCTTAGATCCTTCAAACTCTTTCTCATTACTTCCCCTAACCATAGGATTTCATACCTCCTCAGTTGTCCGCCTCCCATCATCGTTTACATTTCCCTTCTGCACTTCCACTCTCAATTCTTTCATCAAAGCTAGTTTCATCAATTTTACTTTCGTTATTCATTTCATTCCTAACCATCCATTCAATCTCTTCTCTTGCAATCACTGAAAGTAGGTTGTTATATTTAATTTGATTTAACTGAGATACCAAACTCGCGACACTTCTAGGTCCCCCTCCTCTCGGTTCCCATTCTTTCTTCATTTTCGGATATATCAACCAGATTTGGTACTTACACTTCTTACAAAGCATTCCCACAGGACTCTTCTTTCCTCATCCGTCCATGTTTTTTTTTTTGTTTGTTTTTTACATTTCCTCTTCAATAAAATGAACGTATGGAAGCAAGTAGAACAAAGAACTTTAGTTTAAACTATAATAAATATTGAATATTGAAATAATAAAAATTGAAGGTCAATGCAATCGTAACTGATGCTGTTGATATTGTCAGGAAGTGCTGGTTAAATAAGCAACCGTCAACATTCACATATGCAATAGACTTTTCTATTTATTTTGAATTTTATTCAATGAAGATTTGGAAATTCACAAATATTTTTTAAGTCGAATTATTGATATAGATTTCAATTAATGCATCACAACTTCCTAATAATATAAATAGAACACTTTGAATTTTCTGTACAAAAGTTTTTTCCATAAAAACATTGTAATCTGTTATAATATTCAGATTCTTCTGTGCATAGAAAATGAAGTGTTTCTGTAAAACTTACGAAGTACAGTTAAATTTTGATTTTTTGATAATCAAAATTATGTGAGGTAGGTTGTACCTATCAAATTTATGTCAATGTTATATAATTAAGTAAAGTTAAACAAACTGTACACTACTTTTTCATCAAATTCTGAATTTTAAATATAAGGAAAGCAATTAAAAAAAATTTTTTTCCCAAATCATATTTACATCCAAGTTAATTTTTAGATTCCATAACTGTTCCTGATTGTTTTCATAACACTTCACGGTAAACAATATTCTTAGTATATGATGCACCACACTTTCTGTCCTGATTATCATCTCTATGCAGTTGCATTACCTTAAATTTCACACTGTACTTAGATCGAGCTCTTGAACATGCCACATACAGTTGACCATGAGAAAATACAGGTTGTTGAAGATATATACCAACCTTATCCAAAGTTTGGCCTTGTGCTTTATTGATGGTCAGTGAATATGCTAATCGTATTGGAAAGTGTATCCGATGAAATGCAAACGGAACATTTGTATCACTTGGCTTTAACTAAATTCTTGGAATGATAACTGTGGAACCTCTATTAGATCCATTAATTAAAATAGCAATGATGCTGTTTTGATGATATTCTTTTATTTTCATCCTAGTTCCATTACAAAGTCCTTGATTTATGGATAAATTTTGCAGTCGCATTACTATTGCCCCTATTTTCACATTAAGTCAGTGAGGTGACATTCCAGATGGAGTTAATGAATTTATGAACTCGATAGGATAATTTTGAAGTTCAGCATCATCATCGGAGATGTAATCTGTACTTAAATATGTATTTATGCCTCCGGGAAGATTATTTAGAATTTCTACATTTACTGTTAAACATTCTGTAATTTTTGGAGTCATGATGATTCTATTTTCCATTTCTTGATGGCTGCAATTAAATATTTCTGAGATTAGAGAACCATTACATACCGAATCATCAGGAACATCTATGGCATCTACAGGAACGTCATTAAGACTGCTCGTTAGTGTACCATTACCAAGATGAAGGAGCCATCTAGAAAACTCCTGTTCATTTATGTTAGTTCTGACGTTTTGTGTTAGTTGTAATTGACTCAAATGATGCCACAATGGGCATCTTTTAAGACAGGTGTCTATAATAGATGTAGGGATCCATGTGGCACTACTGGCAAAATTTGCCTGAAGTCACCTCCAAGTATGAGAAATTTTCCACCAAATATTTTATCGTTACCCATTATATCTTGTAAACATCTATCTATAGCAAGCAGTGCATGATTAGGTATCATAGAGGCTTCGTCTATGATGAATACCTTTACCTTTCTCAAAAAAGAAGCATGCTCTGATACAGGAGAAACGTTACAGACACTGGTTTCTGTCAGAGGTACAGGTAGTTTGAATATACTGTGGAGTGTTTTCCCTGAAGTTAGTAGCATTGCAGCAATGCCGCAGTGGCGGTTACAGTACTCCTGGAGGTGAAGTAATCATATAACATGTTGAATAAAAAGGTTTTTCCTGATCCGGCTGGGGCATCTAAATAGAAGCAATTGCTGTGTGCGGCTACTTTTTCAGTTGCCATGACAGCCTTGATTATAGTATTAAAGACCTCTAATTGTTCATTGTTTAACAATTCAACATTAGGCCCGTTTGTATTTCAAGTCATATTATCTATTGGAGGATCACCTGTTGGTTCAGGTAAACCCATTGCCTGGCAAGAAGAACCATGCTCATTAAATATTGCTTTTATCAAATGAATAACTGGGGGATATGTATATACACTGGCCCCCGCCCTTTGCGGCCCGGGCGACAAGATCAAAGTGTAGTATCTGTTCCGACAGATACTGCAAGCAAAGACAATATGTGGGGGTAACCCCACATATCTACCTTGGTCAATGTAGGGGCAACCCTTCATACCAACAGTTCCTATCCAGCTCCCATTTCGCACCTCTCGGGAGCTGGTCCCCCTTTTCCCTCCTCCCTCCCTCTCTCACTACATTAAAAAACGGCCTTGTGCCTAATTTGCTCAGTGGGGAAGCAAATAAATACAAACTGGGGGATATGTATAATATATCGACCAGTCCACTACACTTTACCGTAAAATTCGGCTAAAACAATAGTTGACGAATTACCTCCTTTGAATCGATATTGTCTGCTTGTGACAATTGAAGCGAAAACCTTATTAGGTATTAAATGCTAAAACATTTTAATACAGCTGGCTAATTGGCTATAAAGTAAGTTATTCCGAACTTTGATCTAACATTTTAATTAAAAAAAAAAAGCTTAACATTTTCTTGTATCTTTTTTTTATATAAAGAAAAATGTAAGCATCATGCTGAAATAATAAAAATGCCATTCTTAATAAGGGGAGAGGGTTTGACTATTCTAAACCTTCACCTAAATAACCATTCAATGAAAAAAATGTTTAAAATGTTCTTGTATCTTTTTTATAATTTTTGTTAAATAAGAAAAATCAATAAACTTTGATAACACTATTGTAAGAATCATGCTGAAAGCCATTCTTAATATGGGGAGGGGGGTTAACTATTCTGAAACTTTACCTGACAATGTAAAAAAAATAAGGGAAAAATATATGTATGAACAATAAATATTTCTTCAGTTAAATAAATTGATAAAGCTGTTGTAGATTCCTAGGACTTCCTGTATAAATTATACTGTAAATCTTTAAATAAGGAATAAATATTTATTCAAACCATAATTATTGAAACAGTATTTTACTGCATAAAAAAAACGGTTATGGGGAGAAGGATTAACTATTTTGAACCTTCACCTAAATAGCGATTTAATGAAAAAAAAATTTAATGGTCTTGTATCTTTTTTTTTTTTATAATTTGTTTTAAAATAAAAAATAAAAAACTTTGATACCGCTATTGTAAGAATCATGCCGAAAGCCATTCTTAATATGGGGAGGGGGGTAACTATTCTGAAACTTCACCTAACAATGTAATAAAAATAATGGAAAAAATATATGTATGAACAATAAATATTTCTTCAGTTAAATAAAATATACTGAAAATCTTTAAATCTATCTTCTATATCTATCTTCTATCTATCTATCTATATCTATATCTATTCTATATATCTATAAAAACAGAGATGTGTGTGCCACAGACGATTTCTGATTGGTTAATCCAATAATCACATCTCCTAAAAAACAATGGTTTCTACGCTCTTACCTTTACCATAAAATATTATGGCTTTATTTATTGTCCATCTTGGAAGGGTTTAATTTTTTAATAACTTGTTATTCACAAATTAAAAAAATACGAAACTAAACTACACGAAATCAAACGCTCCGACAAACTTAATAGTAGTACTAGCAAGCACACGCGCACACACGCACACACACACGTTCACTACCGTCACGTTGTTATGGCAACCAAACATGTTTACAAAATGTCTACGCACGTTCGTAGACATTTTGTAAACATTGTTTATAAAAAATAAAAAATAATACTTCTATTATGTTTTAAACGACTGTAATAGTTTATTTTGGAAGTATATTTCATAAAGAAAATTGACAACCCACTTTAAAAACAGAAATTACGAGTTTTATATATTTTATTCGCAGTTTTTTGTTGACTCTTCTGGCGGCCATGTTGTAAGCCCTAACGGTATTTTTGGAGATTACCCAAATAAATGTTATCAAAGGCAAGATAAGTTACTTTTCCACCAAACTGGATATATTTTTCGTGTTTTTATTCAATGTAGCATATTTATTCAGCTCGAAAAACGGGTTTGTATTACTGTACACATAAATTCGAAAAAGTTGTCAAAAACCAAATATATAACAAATACATGTTATCAAAGGCAAGATAAGTTACTTTTCTACCAAACTGGATATATTTTTCGTGTTTTTATTCAATGTAACATGTTTATTCAGCTCGAAAACCATACGGTGTTTACCGATGTATTGGAAAATTCAAGATGGCGCCTCACTCCCTCTTTAACACGGTAAGTTTGGGAAAAGGTGTTATAAATAAAAAACTAGAAAAAATACTATTAAAAACCCGCCGAATATATGTCAACCTATGTCACGGTAACATATTGAGCGAGTTTTTAACAGTATTTTATTCAGTTTTTTATTTATAACACCTTTTCCCAAACTTACCGTGTTCAAGAGGGACTAAGACGCCATCTTGAATTTTCCAATACATCGGTAAACACTGTATGGTTTTCGAGCTGAATAAACATGTTACATTGAATAAAAATACGAAAAATATATCCAGTTTGGTAGAAAAGTAACTTATCTTGAGGCCAAAAAAATAAATTTTCAGGGGTCATAATAGGGGTCAAAGTTTAAAAAATTACCCTTTTTTTTTTTGCTCAGCATACACCTCCAAACACCCGGGCAACGCCGGGCACCCATGCTAGTAGGAAATAAATAAGTGTTATATTTCATATTAAAAAAAAATTGTTGTGTCCCTGTCGGTGGGCATTAGAAGATGATGAATGCCTGTAAAAGAAGCAATATAAAACAGACAAAACATAAATAATAACTATGTAAACAACGTGAATATGTATAAATGTTACAAAATTACCCGATTCGGCATTAAATAACACGAAAAAGGATTGATATGCCGTAAAACAAAAACAAAACAGAACAAGACGTAAAATATGTTTTGACTCTGTGTTACTGTTACTCAGTGTATTTGCGAATGGTGACTTTGGCTATTTATTTAATAAAGTCATTCTTGACGTTTGTAACATTTATTTCGAAACATATTTTTTGTTATGTAAGGCTTACTCAAAAGTAAATTTAAAAAAAGTGGCACAGTAAAAAAAAAAACGAACTCGTAAAGTTAAATGTAAAAAATATATTTATTACTGAATAAAATAAAATAAGCGTTCCGTATTCACTACAATAATAAACAGAAGACATCGTTAAAAATGTAAGTAAAATACTATTTAAACTGTGGAACGATACCTTCTGTGCATAATTATCTTTAAAATAATCCAGAACCATAAAATGACAGTTCATATATATTTTTTTGTTGTTGTTGTTCGGGAAGTTTTGGAAAATAAAAGAGGTTAATGATTTTTTAACTAATAAAGAGTGAACAATAAAGGGAGATAATTCACATTAATTAATGTTTGCGATGATGATGACGCGTTTCATTAATTAATGTTTGCAATGATGATGACGTGACACCGTGCGGACAAGCAAATTAATATATAGATAATAATAATAATAATAATAATAATAATAATAAGAAGAAGAAGAAGAAGAAGAAGAAGAAGAAGAAGAATAATAATAATAATAATAATAATAATAATAATAATAATGTAATTTACAATTTTGAATGTAGTTGCAGTGCCAACTATGTGGGTTGAACAACATTAAGATTGGATGAAAGAGTCCAACAATACGTACCAACCGAAATCAGAAATGGGACATACCAAACCACAGACGTAATTGCCAATGCATGCGGATCTTCAATTACTGACCACCTTAAAAAACAGTCTTGTGCAGCAAACTTTAGCACGAATTCTTTTACAATCTTGAGTCGTGCTCACTCATTATTTCATTTCAAGATTTTTGAGGCTGTTCACGTTCGTTTGAGAAGTCCTTCCCTCTGCAAGCAGAATGAATGCCTCTTAGGTTTGAGCGTGATTAGCCTCTAGGATCTTCGAGTAATATAACGTTCCTACGTTTCAATCGCTTTCCCTCAATTTTTTTCTTCCATACATAACGTAACGCAACGTTATTTTTATCTGCACATAATTTCGATTCCCATTCGTGTTTTTCCCATCAAATCCCTCGATGCAGCTTTGATAAAGCGAGGACGAAACCGGTCAGCTGACTCCCATTTTTCCCTCTTTTATTCTCTTCGCCCCGTTAACTTTATTTTAAACGTTGACTTTATTTTAACGTTTTAATCATAAATTTTCGTCTTCCTTTCATGATTGCATTATATAAATTTTGTATTCTTCAAAGAATCATGATATATATATATATATATATATATATATATATATATATATATATATATATATATATATATATATATAAGAATCATTATATATATATAGTGGTAGCTTTTTGTGTGAGTAAATAAAAGATTGCCGCTTGTCGCTTACAATGTGATTTATTATTTATATTGAACTATGTAACATATAATATTCCATGTATTTATTTGTGCTTATTAATTTATCTCATTTGAATAAATTCTATATTTAAGATAAAATGGACACTTTTTCCAAAGGCATGTTAATAAACTCATATTGGCTTATGTGTTTCTGCTCTAAAATTATTTTTGCGCTATCAAGAAAAATATCAGCTTTATCGAAACAGATTTTTAATTAAGTATAATTTTCATTTCATGAAATTTCTTCCTTGATCGCAAGTAAAAATTACGCTTAAATTATTTAAAAGAAATCGAGCTGCCTTTTTTTTACTACCAAATGAAACCCAAAACTATATCTATAAACAATATATACTTATTCACGGATATGTGTTCGCCAATATCCAGCTCCTATCCGAATCTCGACCATAAATCTGCAGCTGATAGCTTTAGCGTTAAGACACGAAAGTTTCTTCTAAAACACAGGATATTTCACTGCTATAGTTGTTTTAGCTATTTGTTATTGCTTTTTGCGATAATGATCGCTGAATATTTGAGTGTATATAAAATATAATAGGGGTATTTCTGTTGAAATATACTTTATTTCCTTATAATATACATCAATCCTTATTTAAAAAGTTCAATATAATTACAGAGCAATATAGTGAATAAATGACTAAAGTCTATATTCCAAAGTTCACCATGTTGACCATCTTAGAATTTATTTCTTCAATTCAGTTGACATTTACAATTATTGACTGTTTCGTATTAGGAAATCAATCACTTAATTATTATATCAATTAGTGAATCTATTTTGCCCTTAACACATCAGAAGAAATAGTAACAATCAATCAATGAAAAGGAAATAAAGTGCGTTTTGACATGATTAAAAATCCGAAAATTAAACTGTAAATAGTTTATAATATGTTTGCATTACGCCATTTTGAATTAAGAAATAAAGTACATATATATATATATATATATATATATATATATATATATATATATATATATATATATATATATAGTCTTGGGCGTTTTCTAACGTTTAAAACTATCTAAAAAGACTTATTTAATTTTTAGATTTTTACCCTTCGTTGTAAAACTATTTAGTCCACGAGTCATTTAATCACCTGCAATCCCTGTATCAACTTGCTGTCACGAATTCACAACCGTCCTAATGTTATTTCAGAGACAATCAGTTTTCTACCATGAAACACTGTTTCGGGGATTTAAAAGCAAAACAGTATATTAAATCATGGTAGTGTTGATCACACACAACATCCCTTAATAATAAGAACAAAAAAATTCCGAATAATAAGTCTAGTTTCCTGCTCCAGATTAATTTGGCTAACTAATTCATGTCATCAAAAAATATCTCCCTTACCGTGACACTCATTCCTGTCTCTAAATACACACACACACACGCACACACACACACACATATATATATATATATATATATATATATATATATATATATATATATATATATATATACCGTTTTATCTGTTTGGTTACGTATGTTTCAAATGTTGGACCATGTTTACGATCCACAACCTCGTCAGACCTTACAGAAATGGTTGTTAGTATTTGGAAGAAGTGTTTTAGAAGAAATACGAGAAAAAAGAGAGGGTAGTAGGAGATAATAAGGGGGAAGGGAGACGGGTATCGACAATATTTCAGTTTTGAAGGTTAAAATACATTAGATTGTATTGTGTGTGGGGGTACCAGATTCAGATAGGCGTGGGTGGAGATATATGGTATAGGGAGCGGGTGGAGAGAGGATGGTAAAGAAAAAAGAGAGGGGGTAAGAAGATGGTGGGGGAGTTTCAATTTTTAGGTTTTAAATTTTGACTGCTTTTTGTTTGTTCAGCCAGGGACATGAAGTAGGTGAGAGAGAGAAAGAGAGGGGAGAAAGAGAGAAAGAGAAAGGGTTTTTGTAGGTGTCATGTGTTTGACAAGTACAAGGTTCCATTTAAAATTTTCGTAGTCGCTATAAGTCGACTTGTACATTTCAGTTGACAACGAGTCGTTTTTAAGTTATTAAGGATTAATACATACGCTAACGCACGCGCAAATACGCATACATACATACATACACATACATATGTACAGTTCTACACATCCATATGCAGACACATACGCACATACATATATATAAACAATGTATATGCAGACATACACACACATACACACAACTCCTATACACATATACATACATATATATACATATATACACACACATATACACCTACATATATACATATACGTGGAGATATCGATCTCTAGTAAGAAGTAGATGTACATATACATACATACATACATACATACATATATATATACACACATGTACCCATATACACGTATATACAATTAAATAAATATACATATTTATAAAAATATAAAATATGGGTACATGTGTGGATATACCCGAATACTTGGTATTCGGCATGCTATATGAACATTGCTTACTTCCAGGTTTGTTCATTAACGACCCCAGATGGAAGGATTCGGACGAGATAAATATTTAGGAACGAGAAGTGATTCAATCTTTTGATAAAAGAAGAGGGTATATTTTCTAAAATCGGAATAAGTCTAATTATATTAACCTCTCTTTTATGACATCTACTATTCGCAACTATATATATATATGTGTGTGTGTTTGTGTGTGTGTGGGTGTGTGTGTGTGTGTGTGTGTGTGTGTGTTTATGAGGCGTTTAATTATTGTTACGTCTTCATAAATCGTGTTATTGGTTTAATAACCACTCAAAAATGATCAAAATACGGCATATAGCCTTTAACAGTTTTATTTTAAAAACTTACAAATTAAATGGATGCATAAAAAACGCGTTTCGTTTATCTCCTAAATTGTCATCATGGCCGAATCTCTTCATAAGGGCGATAACTGGGACTTCTTCGGTGCAAGAGAAGCAACATAATTATGTTTAGCGTTGACACTATTATTATTATTATTAATATTATTATTATTATTATTATCATCATTATTATTATTATTAAATTGCATTTTAATGTTGTTGCATACAAATGCAAAATATGTAAACTCCAGTTGCGAAATCGCACAGCTATCACTACAAAAATTGTTGCATTTAAACACTTTACCACACCTAAAAGTAATCTTTTACATAATACAGTAACGTCGTATTTTTTCTTCTTTCTTTCATTACAGTTTTAGTTGAACCCTAGAAATAATATGTTCGCACTTTCATTATTTGATTCCTCAAATGAAAGAAACAAGTAATGCCCCTGACCCACTTCCAGTTGTCTGATCTAGCTGAAATTTTGCATGTGCAATGATTTATCTCTACGGGGTATGTGGTAAATTACAGTTCTGAACTAATTGTGGTTTCTGTTTTACAGGTGTTTGAAATGAGTCAGGTGTGAAATGGAACCTGTTGAATGTCGAGCAGTGATCCGCTTTTTGTATTTGAAAGGACGTACACCACAGGAGACTTTTGATGAAATGAAATAAACTTATGGTGATAATGCCCCAGAATATGACCTTGTAAAACGCTGGCATCGTGAATTTAAACATGACGGGAAGTCTGTGGAAACAGCGGCCAGACTTGGTCGCCTTCCTTCTGCTATTGATGAGGCATCTGTCTGTCAAGTTGAGGCTGCCATTTTGGAAGATCGGCGCATTACTATTCGCCAAATAGCCCAAGATGACAAGATTAGTACAAGGTCTGTGGAAACTATCATTCATGACCATTTGCATATGCATAAGGTGTCTGCCAGATGGATTCCCAGGTTGCTCACACCATTCCAGAAGCGAGAAAGCGTCGAGTGCTCGAGGATGAATTTGGAGATGTGCCAAGAAGATGACAAAGTTTTTCAAAATACTGATTACACAGGATGAAACCGGGGTCTATCACTATGATCCAGAGACCAAAGCCTAGTCAATGCAGTGGAAGCACTTGGACTCCCCACCTCCAAAGTAGGTAAGGGTGTAGTCCTACGCTGGCAAGGTCATGCTCACAGTCTTCTGGGACCAGGACGGAGTAGTAATGACAGATTTCCTGGCAAAGGGTACCACAATTAGAGGAGCCTATTATGCTTCACTTTTGAGGAAATTAAGGGAAGCTATCAAAATCAAGAGGCGGCGCAAAATCAGCAAAGGTACCCTCCTCCTGCAGGACAACGCTCCGGTCCACAACTTGCATGTCGCCAGATCAGAAGCACGAGCGTGTGGTTATGAAATACTTCCCCATCCTCCCTACTCTCATGACATTGCACCCTCTGACTTTCACCTCTTCCCATCCATGAAGTTGTTTCTGAAAGGAAAGCGTTTCCCAGATGATGCAGCCTTGATTTCTGAAGTCACGTCGTGGTTAAAACGGTCTCCAGAGCTGCATCAAACGATGGGAGAAATGCATAACTCTGGGTGGTTCCTATGTACAGAAAGACTAAAAACTGTGCCAAGTTTCGTTGTTCTATTTTTATGGGAAGTGGGTCAGGGGCATTACTTATTGTACACCCCTCGTATATATATATATATATATATATATATATATATATATATATATATATATAATGGCTAAATACAGATCAAAAAGCATAATGAGTTTAAAAAGTAAAAAATGAAAATAAAGGTTAGCTAACCAGGTTTCGTTCCTCACTTATCAAAGCTAAATCGAGGAAAATATGATTTAAAACAAACAAAAAACGTCACGAATATGGCGGGGGTAGAAAAAAAAAAGAAATAAACGGGGGGAAAACTACATAGAGACTAAATTAGTCCAAGAAGATTTTCTTTTTGCTTGCAAAGAAAAGGTCTCAAAGACTTAATAAAAAGAGTATCTGAAATTTTCAAATGATAGGGACAGTGCGACTTGCTGAAATTCTTGGCATACGCATGGTTATTTATAAGATGGTCACAAATCGCAGAACCATACGTATTACTAAGAACAACCGAGGGTGAAAAATTTGCATAACGAATCTTTGAAGGCACATGCTGTTTAAAACGAAAATCTAATCTTTGCGATGTTCGCCCAACATAGTGCGCACTGCAACTACATTTAAATAAATAAATAATAGAATTATTATGGTGGGGGAGGGGAGAACATATTTGCGAATAGACGGCAACATAGGCCTGGTGGAAAAAAACACGCGGATTCGATGCAAAATAACACCGTTGCACAGACAAAGAAATTTGCTTAGCAAATCGGTCACTGATGTTACCTAGCCAAGGTAGACGAAGGTACACAGGACATCTATTAGCTATGATTTCTTTGGGTTTATGAAAATTAGAAACTTTCTTATTGATAGTAGTTTCTACAATATCCAAGGGGTAACCATTATTACAAAGGGCCTTAGTGATAAGTTTGAGTTCGTCATCCAGATTAACTAAAGAACAAATCATCAAGGCCTATGTGCTAAAGTTTTGATTGAATTATATTTTTGGTTTATTGGGCAAAAAGAGTCCCAACGCGTATAGAGACCCGTAAAAGTTGGTTTACGATAAACAGAAGTAAGAAAAACAAGAGGATGTCTTGGACAGAAAAACATCCAAAAACGGAAGAGTAGAATTCGTTTCCTTGTCTACCGTAAACTTAAGGGTTTGATGAACGTTATTAAGGGACACAAAAAGCATCCGCATTCGTCTTGTCAAATAAGCAGAAAGTGTCGTCGACGTTACGAAAATAAATGTCTGGTTTGCATAAACCAGACAATTGACCCTGTTCATGAAAACCCACAAAGATATTAGCCAACGCTGGTCCCAATGGTGAACCCATGGCCACACCATCCGTCATAATATCGTTGAAACTGAATCCTACCGACATGGTGGCGAATTTCATCAATTCTACAAAAATATTTTCTGGTATTGGGGGAGACTCCGATATAAAGCGTCAGCACAAATATTAATAGTCTTTAACAGTAGGATGCAAGTAAAAAGACTGTAAATATCGAAGGAACACATAAATTTGTCTGAATGAGTATAATTTTGTATAAAGTTAGCAAAGACAAAAGAATCTTTAATACAATATGAACTATAAAGTTCCAAAACAGGTTCTAAAATAATTGTCAACCATTTTGCTAGCTTATGTTGACAAGACCCTATCAAAGATAATATGGGTTTCAACGGTACCCCCTCTTTATGGGCAAACCATACAAATTAGGGCGAATAGAACCAGTAGAACGAATTAAATCAGAAATGAAAGTGTGAAGAATACCACTTTTGACCCATTTGACAAGTTGTTTTTGGAACTTGGTCTCGATAGAAACAGTAGAATCATGAGTATCTACCGGACCCAATTTAACAAATTTACAGGTGTCTCCCAAAATAGTCAACATTTTATTGACATAATCCTGGTGATCCATAATGACAACGCCAGAACCTTTATCGGGTTTTGTGATGACTAAAGATTTATTATGGCGAAGTGCTTTGATTATACGATAATGTTCACTTCGCCATTTTGCTTCACAAAACGAAATATGTGTGCCGCATAAGAATGTGCGACGTCATTAACTTTCGCCTTAATGTCACTGACCAGAGAGTCGGAAACAGGAGAAAGTCTTTTTAATTGAGCAAAAAAAACAAACCCTTCAAATTCAGCATACATCTCTTCACGCAT
Source organism: Euprymna scolopes (assembly GCF_053919585.1). NCBI lineage: Eukaryota > Metazoa > Mollusca > Cephalopoda > Sepiida > Sepiolidae > Euprymna > Euprymna scolopes. Next base: position 43,474,202 of record NC_136492.1, read on the forward strand.
TGGGGGTATGGGAGGAATGCAAAAGTTCAAGCCATGCGAAAGAATATTAAGTTCAAGCTCAGACAACTGCGCAGAGGAGAGATTTAAGAACTTCTGAGTAACGATAGGGTTCGTCGAGCAACCATATTTTTTGAAGATCAAATGTTGCAAATTCTTTTGATTTTTTAACGATAACCTAGAAAGATAACGTTCGTGAATTATTGCAACATATCTAGAAAATCTAATTTTGTCAAAAAACGACAACCTGCCAACCAAATCTTTCCAAATTTCATGATATTTATTGTTTAAACGTGCCAGATTACAAGAAAGCTAAGACAAAAAATTGAAGATAAAAACACTTTCAATTTTTTGTCCATGATGTAACTTAGCTCGCTCTATTTTAAATAAAATAAAAGTGGGACAAACTTTGTTGCTCAAGCACGAATTTAAGAAGGTTTGATTTGCCTGGGCAGTTTTGATTTTACTTTTAATTTTTATTAATGTATTTAATCTAATGATTAATCAGGTACGTACCTGGTCTTAAAATATTTGAAAAATTTCCGGGGGGTACAGAATTTTATAATGGCTAAATACAGGCAAAAAGGCATAATGAGTTTAAAAACTAAAAAGTTAAAATAAAGGTTAGCTAACCAGGTTTCGTTCCTCACTTATCAAAGTTAAATCGAGGAAAATACGATTTAAAACAAACAAAAAAGTCATGAATATGGCGGGGGTAGGAAAAAAACCATAAATAAAACTATTTCTATTTTTTGTTGTTTTTTTCCTACCCTCGCCATATTCATGACTTATATATATATATATATAT
>NC_136492.1:43477506-43537506 GCF_053919585.1 Euprymna scolopes
TTCATGCTTTATTCACGAAGTTATGGCATTTTATTTATAATCAAAGAAATTTTACTGTCCATCGCTTTATTGCAGATTACAATACCAAAAAATCAGGCGAACAACGGTTATCGAAAAGCAAGTTGCTGAACTCGCATAAAAAAATTTAGCAACTGAGCTGGAATGGGATCCAAAAACCTTGGCTGCATTTTTGAACAGCCCGAACACCAAATCCAGAAAAAGAAGGGCATCAGGAGAAACTTTTTAGATCGTGATATTCGGAAAATTCGTAGGGAAATCAACCGAAACACAAACAGCACGAGTGCTTTCGTTTTTCCAAAAGCTGGAATCGCTCCAAGATCCAGGCATGCCCGATACAATGTGTTGAATGAGATTGCAAGGAACATCAGACCTCTTCCAATGCCTCCATTGAGCAAACAAATTAGGGAAAAACGAATAGCTTGGACAGAGAATTACATGAAAATGGATTTCGAACAGGTCCTATTTAGGGATGAGGCCCATGCTACTCTTGAGGGTCCGGATAGATAGATCCAAGTTTGAAATCCGAATGGAACTCTGACCCCTTACAGAGTTCATCGCCAACAAGGGGATGGAGGCATCATGTTTTGGCCAGGAATCATTGGGAATAAGTTGGTTAGGCCATTCCGAGCGCCAGACGGTGTAAAGCTTACCAGCAATGCGTAGACGGCCTTTTTGGATAATCATTTATTGACATGACTAGATGAACTACCATTGTCATGTCGCTTTTAGATGATTTTTATACATGACAATGCACCATCCCATTCTGCCTGGGCCGCCTGCATTCTTCTTATAATCTGTGGGATTCGTTCTGGAAACTCTCATGATCTGATCACCGTGTTCTCCAAACCTTAACCCCATTCAATGTCTCTGGTCAATATTAAAAAGAGGATTTTATGAGGGAGGAGAGCAATTTACTTAAAAGGATGCCTTGTGGAGGAACATAGTTGATGTTGCTAGAGCCATAACTTCTTTTAAGATGAAAGAATTGGCTTCCTTGGGGGACAAAAGATTGTTTTAAGTTATTTTTAAAAAATGGTGGATGTGTTGATAAATAATTAATTTATATGAGGCTTACACCTAGGATATGTCTTTGTTTATTATTCTCTGACAGAAAAATATAATAAAAAGTAAAGTTCGCAAGATAAGACATTGTATTTTTGATCTGAAACATTTTAAGAGCCTGCAATAAAGCGATGAGCAGTGGAAATTCTTCGATAAAGAATAAAATGCTATAACTTCGTGAATATCGCATGAATTTGAATAATCTTAAAGAAGTCATTTGATGATATAATTCTCATTTTGTTGTGGCGTACATTTAATGAAATATTGATATTTTACTAATCTGCAATAAAGCAATTGACACAGTATACATATATATATATATATATATATATATATATATATATATATATATATATATATTGTGAAAAAAAATGACATACTAGTGTGGGTAAGTATAAAAAATATTAATAATTATAATTATGATGCTAATTTAAGAAGCATCAAAATCGAGCACTCTCTGAGAAATAAACACGAAAAAAACAGTCAACTAGCATTTATGTCATGTTCACAATTTCACTCGTTTGAATCCTGTCGACTGGTTTATGTCTTCGCCGGCATTTGGTGTTTATAGGTTGATTAATTCCCTTAATTTCTGGCAATTCTTAGTGGCGTAGAGGTTACAGCTAAGCAAACGGAATAAAAGGTGACTTCATGGTGGAAACAAACCTCTTGCCCAATAGGAATTATCACTTCTTACACTGATGATTACAAAAGCATGAAACACTAGTGTCTGTAGGTAAAAAATATCATTATTTATAATTATATATGTATATGTATATATATATATGTATATATATATATATATATGTGTGTGTGTGTGTGTGTGTGTGTGTGTGTGTGTGTGTGTGTGTGTGTGTAATTCATGCGGATAATTTTAAGTTACAATTTATTAATATACATTTTCTCTCTGGCAGCCTTCCGATCAGCTTTTGGTCTCGTTTCTCTCATCGTCAGCCAATCGATTTCATTTCCAATTCGATCAACTTATATGAAACCAATCAACTAATGGCTTTGTTTTCTCAAATTGAATTTGCAAGATGGGAAGGGGGTCATTTTTTACGAATAAAAAACATCGGTCGCACGTCAAACGGTGTGTAACTTCTAAGTTGCGAATCTGTTGATATCCCTCTCGGTCTAATGAACACACACACAAAAAAAAAAACGCACGTGTAATCTCTCTCTCTCTCTCTTTCTTTCTCTCTCTCTCTTTCTTTTTTCTCTCTCTCCCTTTCTCTCTCTCTCTCTCTCTCTCTATATATATATATATATATATATTTATATGTATATTATCTTTAAAATTCGAACCTATCAGGATAATGAAATGCTCAATATAATAGAAATATCAATTACAGAAATAGAAAACAAGAGATAATGAAAATAAAATTGTATTAATTACAATTATTATCGATCCATCAAATTCAAACAAGGAACTATAATATTTAATAATCTTAATCCACGAATTTTCAAAAATATGTTCTTTTCTTCAGACGATATAACAAAAATAATGTATCAATTGTTTGGATAAGTTTGAAAATATTAAAATATAAAAATATATAAGAAACTTTTTTAGAAAAAAAAAAGGTATTTTCAAATAAGAACAAAATAAAATCAGATAATCATGGAAATAGCCATTTAACTAATCAACTCACATTAAAACCTGGTTGTCTATTTAACCTCGTTTGTGCAGCAATCATTAATTCGACAGACTCTTCGGAAGATTTTAACGCATTTTCTTATTTAATATTTATAATAAGCAATAAAAAAATCACTGCAAACTATTAAAATTTGTTAAACAAAAAAAAGGTGTTCCTATATAGTTGTAAGCAATAGGATTCCTCAAAAAAGAAAAATGACTTTCTTTGGCTTTGCTGTAACTGTATATGGACTAAGGTCTGGCCTATTTACGTTATTTAAAATATATATAATGATCATTTCTAGTAAAGATTACGCATGCACTTTCCAGCGCAATTAAAAAGTTAGAAAAATCCTCATGAGGAGACAAATAATTCAGTAGAGTCTTCTGAAGGTTTATACATATTGTGTTATTTATATACAGGGTGTCCACAAAGTCTCGCTACATAATGTAGCCAGACTTTGTGGACACCCTGTATATTATATTTATATATTATAGTTATATATTATATTTATATATTATATTTATATTTATATATTACGTATGAAAATAAGTTTTAAAAAGAGAAACAAAAACATTCGAAATTTTTAAACTTGAAAGAAAAAGAGGGAAAAAGTTTCTTTCGTTTTGTCGCAACTGATTACGCATCGATGTGTGGTCTGTTTGCATCGATGTGTGGCCTGTTTGCGTTAACAAGAACATGTTTAATCAAAATTTAATTCTAGAAGAAATAAGGTATGTTATTTTTAGCGACTGCTTGGAGATGCTTATTTTTGAAATAATGGAGTAAAGTGTAATATGTGTTCTTAAAAGGCATACATTTTTAATAATTTACGTACCCAAATGACTCTAACAGAAGTCGCCATAGAGAAAATACTGTACGAGCATGTGGCAAGCTGTTCGTATATAATATATTCTGAAAAATTGGGAAAATCTATAAAAATAAGCTGACAAAACGGCTGGAAGAATTTAGTGTTTAAATCTGAATAGATAATGAATATTCATGATTTAACACGGAGAAAATGATCCGGAAAATGTTATGGAAACATGAAATAAGAATGCAGGAATAGCCAAAAATGGTCGTGCTGATTCCGAATAATGGTCCATGTACTTTGGCATTCAGTATAATATTCCTCAAATATATTGTCGAACATCTGGAAGGATGAAAGTAAAATCGGAATAGGGTTCTTTATATTTAAAATCTAGCTTTGTATGCAGGCACTAGTGAGAATTTTAAAATGAAATAATTAAACGGTTGCCAGCGAAATTTTCTCGGTTAACAAAAACTGCCTGGTGTATATGAGGGGAGTAGGAGTATGTAATAGTGAGAACGAAAATATTTCGTATGGTTTTGTGAAATGCGTTAGTGAGAGAAGCAGACAAGCTGGAAAAAATCTGGGAAAGTTGTTAAAGAAGAAGAAATATATGCATATTTTCTGGATACACGTAATCCACAGAGTGGTTGGTGGACAGATTAACATATGAAGCTTTCCATTCAAAATCTATAATAGCCAACGTGACGGTAGAAAATGTACTTTATTTTATTATATAGCTACATACCTAACTATATATATATATATATATATATATATATATATATATATATTTAAATAAGGGGGTAGTCACCAACAATGCGTATTTTTAACATTATTTTATTATTCCGTGTCTTGGTTTTTCATTGAGATTTATGTTTAGATCATTGTAATAATGTTTTGAAATCATTGAAATCGTTTTTAACGCGTTTCAGACGTTCTGTGAAGCATCCTCTTCAGAAATTATTTAAAATGTATTGGAGATGTAAAAATAGCATTTTCGTAGTTCATTTGAAATGTTTCCAAGAGGTGGGAGCGTGTAAGTGTCTACTACTCATTGGACTGTTCAATTTTTATTACTCTTTATTGGGCTGAGGTCACTCCTGTCTCGTGTTTCTCTCTCTCACACTCTCTTTCTGCTTGTGTTTTTTCTTTTCCTTTGTGGTAGAGAGAGAGAGAGAGAAAGAGAGAGAGAGAGAGAGAGTGTGTGTGTGTGTGTGTGTGTGTGTGTGTGTGTGTGTGTGTGTGTGTGTGTGTGTGTGTGCTTTATTGGTTTGAAAAATGTGTGTACTGTTTTATAGTATTATGAGGTTATTTGCTTCCCTAGGAAGGTAACTGTAGTCCAAGGTCGTTGCTAATGTGTATGTGTGGGAAGGGGGGAGGAGAACCAGCTCTTCTGAAATAAGGGTAGGGGTGTTTTCATTCAATTTTGATATTTATTTTTTTGGATTCTTAGATTTTAGTATTGTGATTTTTTGTTTCAGTCTTCGACTGTTTGAGTATTCTTTATATTATGTTTGTTTAGATAGAGGGGTGTATTTATAAATATGTATAGGGGATTTTTTAATGTTTCAATTTATTTGTCTCCCCATACAATAAATATCATCTGGGGTTTGACCGTCTAAAATAATTTTCAATTAAAAATATTCTTTAAATCAATAAAACGAACATCACTTTTTGAAATGTATGTATTTAAAATATTACTGTTTTATTTGACAAGAGGGGGTATCTAATTTAAAAACAATATATATATATATATATATATATATATATATATATATATATATATATAGAGAGAGAGAGAGAGAGAGAGAGATGCACATACCTAACTGACATGTATATATATATATATATATATATAGATATATATATATATAGATAGATAGATAGATAGATAGATAGATATGTGTGTAGTTTATAATGACATTTGTTTTAGTCAAAAGACAGAAGCGTTTAACATTAGAACATAATGTTCATGACTACTGAACATAAGAATGTTTCTTTCTTTCTTTTTTTTTTACATCATATCGCTTCGAAATCAATTGGTAGATCAATTTCTGTGAATCTTTTTCCAGCTTAAACCAACTTTACTTTCTCGTTTTTATTTTTATTTTTCCCTTCCCTTTGCCGTCTTATGGTAATGACACTCGCATTAAAACAGAGATGCACAATAGGAATCTGGTAAGATATTCTTCAATAATTAAATAAAGGTCAGCAGAAATTTACAGTCGCACTCGAGACAAGATAAACAATATTTCAAGACTATAACTCATCTCATTGTTACATATTCCATAGTTGGCACTCCACCCCTTTGACCTCTTCGACCTGGGTGGACTCAAATCGGCTTGAGGGTGTCAGAAGAATGATTTCTACAATTTTCTAAAGACTTCATTATTTTAATTTTTGTCTTGACAATGAAAATGATATCTGCAAAATATAGTATCACCTTTAATAATATTAACATTAAGCAGCTCTTTGTCCTCAAAACTACCAGGGTTTCGTCCATTGTTCAGATTAATGTTGGATAAGGCATTGCCTTGATCGCGGACAATTCTGGACGGTCCAGAGATACGGGGGAGTGTTGGCGGGCTTCTCAGGCATTTTGCGAGCCATAGTCCTCTAGCGCGTTGGCTTATCAAACGCTACTTTCTCGATTCTTGTTCCTCATTTTCCTACCGTAGAAGGGAGATAAACACACAGAACAGCTGTTTAGCCTTAGGTTAGGATCAAAATGTAGTATATGTTCTTATACTTCGTTTTATCTTTTCTGTCTTCGTTCAGTAGAGTAAAAATCGTTCTAAACTGAGGTAATTTTTATTTTCGTTCCGGTCTAGAATACTTTTTTTTTACATGGAGGTTGCCACTTATCAAGGCCCAGAAGCCACTCGGGGCTAAAATTTTACTGCGCATAAAACCAACGACCTTGCGTATAACTCTGCCCTTGTGAGGAGTCAAATAAGTAAGAATATAAAAGAGCTTTTATCACCTAAATTCCTTACAAGGATATAATTTATTAGATAATCGTTTGCGAGCATATTCTTAGAGTAGGTAGCCATATTATTTACTGTTAAAATAATATTCCCTTTGACGTATTAAGTGTCTATCATCCGGTTTAATACTTTTATGAAAAATAACCTTTTTTTCCAGTAAAAATAGCTTATTATCAGCTAAACATTCTATAAATAGATAAAATCAATGTGTCTTTTTTATAGTTGATTTAAAATTGTCGCAAATTAATATTATTTAAAACAATAAATATCATCTGGGTTTTGACCGTCTAAAATAATTGTCAGTTAAAAATATTCTTTAAATCAATAAAACGAATATCACTTTTTGAAATGTATTTATTTAAAATATTACTGTTTTACTTGACAAGAAGGCAGTATCTAATTTAAAAACAATTTATTTTCAAATGGTTAAAGTTTAAATTTTGTATCTTAGCGACACCAGATTAATCACTAACCATAAGCTGTTTTTTTATATCTTAGCGTATTATCATCTAGATTTCGCATCAGTTGCAAACAAAAGTACATAACATGCTCTTCTGGGTAGTGCCGTATGTGTTTGCACGGATTGAATATAAGAAATTGTTTTTAACTTAGAGTGCGCACACTAGTGATACCATTTGTAATATTTTGACATTTTCTGTCTTATAATAAAATATGTAAAAAGTAAGACATGATACAGAGGGAATATTTTAATCCATCTTATAAATTGCAAGGTAAATTTTTATAATATTAATATTGTTGGCCATATTAAAATTTTTATGTGACTCAACTTTTAGTGAAGCGTCCCTTTAAGTAATCCAATTTACCAAATTTCCACTAACGATTACTACACTATTGTCTTCGGGCTTTGATGAAAGGTGACTGACTGCCTTGTAAAAAAAAAGTACCCATAGTAAGATTTTCCCCGTGGTGTTACCAAGCTATTGAGCAATTTTAAAAATGACAAACTTATTCAAAATTTGAGAAGATAAAACCCTAGCCTGGATAATTCGATAATTCCATATGTGTTCACTGTCCTATGGCTATTTAATGATCAACTCGAGTTGAGAATGATAAACTAATATTTCAAACTACAGTGTCATAATTGGGAAAGAGCAACCTCATATCGACCATATGAAAGTTTATCTTCGATATTCACTGAAATGTTATGAAAAGAGTTCAAATAAAATATTCCTTTGCTATCGGATTTAATTTCCATTAATGGAACATTACTTTAGTCAATTCTTATGAAATGAACAAATGTTGTTTCTTTCTTTAATATTTTAAATTTGTTCAATTTCTAAAGTAGATAATAATAATAATAATAATAATAATAATAATAATAATAATAATAATAATAATAATAATAATAATAGATAATAATATGGGAGAAATGGAAATCAGAGGAATGGCCGGAAAGATACAGGGAATAATAATAATGAAAACAACTGAAATATTAAGGAGCCCCCTTGAATGCGGAGACTAATACACATCTGCTGCAAAGGCCAAAGATGAAGGATTGCATGGAAACAAGAACATAGAAGCTGCATATCTAAAAGTCCGCCATCCCATCCCCCCATTGCCTCATCACCCCCCCCTAAAAAAAAGAGTGATGCCAAATAGCCGAAAGGGTCAAAGGGGATGCAAAAACCAAGGAGAGAGCGCTGATCAAACCTCTGCTGGACAAGTACGAAAAGAACTGGCAACTTGCGGAGGCTCGTTGCCACTCAAATACCAGTGAAAACCAATGGCCGCTGCCAGCGAGAAATCAATGGAAAGCGGCTGTTGCGATAATGCAAATTTATTTGCAAATGTTATCGGAAGAGGTGGAGACTACTGGAAATAGAAAGAGAATTATTGTCACTCAGCTTCCAGGGAATGCCACAGGTTGGCTTCAATGAGAGATCTTTTATAACCTGTGTGAAAGCTCTCTGTGGGTCAATAATAATAACAATAAAATGGTCATGAAAGGAATAGAAAAGTTCGAGGAGGCACCGATCAGGCCTCTACTAGAAAGGGCGCGAGAAATACTGCGATCCGAGGGAGGCTTGTTGCTACTTAAACTCCAGAGAAATCTAACTGTTGTCAATGATAAACGACTGTTGTAAGAACTGAAAGTGATTTGCAGCGATTATTGAGAAACATGAAGAGTGGAAATTTTGAGAGACTCGTCATTCAGACTCATAGAAATATCAATGATCCATCTGAGAACGCCTAGTTAATAAACAGCAATAACTACGACGACTACAGTAAGAAGAAGAAGAAGAAGAAGAAGAAGAAGAAGTAGAAGAAGAAATATCATGATATCATTCTCCCAGATATTAACTCCTTTGCTGTATAGTATATATTCGTTCATCATGATATCATTCTCCCAGTTATTAACTCCTTTTCAGTACAATATATCGTTATATTATATCGATATAGTATATCGTTTATCATAATATCATTCTCCCATCTATTAATTCCTTGGTGGTATAGTATTCATTCGTATATCATGATATCATTCTCAAAGATATTAACTCCTTTGCGGTATAGTATATATTCGTTTACATGATATCATTCCACCAGATATTAACTCCGTTGCGGTATAGGATATTCGTTCATCAGGATAACATTCTCCAAGATATTAAATCATTTGCGGTAGAGTATCTACTCGTTTAAAATGATATTATTCTCCTAGATATTAACGACTTTGCGGTATAGTATATATCCGTTTATTATGATATCATTTTCCATGATATTAATTCCTTGGCGCTATAGTATATATTCGTTCAACATGATATCATTCTCCCAGATATAAACAGTTTGCGGTATAGTATATATTCGTTTACAATGATATCATTTCCAAGATTCATGGGCGGTATAGTATATATTCGTTCATTATGATATACGTTTTCCAGGCTTTAACTCCTTAGCGGTATAGTATGTATTCGTTTATCATGATATCATTTTCCCAGATATATATTACTTTGCGGTATAGTATATATTGTTTATCATGATATCATACCCCCAGATATTAATTCCTTTGCGGTATTGTATATATTGTTTATCATGATATTATACCCCCAGATATTAACTCCTTTGCGGTATAGTATATATTGTTTATCATGATATCATTCTTTCAGATATTAACTCCTTTGTGGTATAGTATATATTGTTTATCATGATATCATTCGTCCAGATATTAACTTCTTTTGCGGTATAGTATATATTGTCTATCATGATATCATTCTTCCACATATTAACTCCTTTGCGGTATAGTATATATTGTTTATCATGATATTATTTGTCCAGATATTAACTCCTTTGCGGTATAGTATATATTGTTTATCATGATATAATTCTTCCACATATTAACTCGTTTGCGGTATAGTATATATTGTTTATCATGATATCATTCTTCCACATATTAACTCGTTTGCGGTATAGTATATATTGTTTATCATGATATCATACCCCCAGGTATTAACTCATTTTCGGTATAGTATATATTGTTTATCATGATATCATTCTTCTAGACATTAACTCCTTTGCGGTATAGTATATATTGTTTACCATGATATCATTCTTCTAGACATTAACTCCTTTGCGGTATAGTATATATTGTTTATCATGATATCATACCCCCAGATATTAACTCATTTGCGGTATAGTATATATTGTTTATCATGATATCATTCCTCAGATATTAACTCCTTTGCGGTATAGTATATATTCGTTCATCAGGATATCATTCTCTCAGATATTAATTCCTCGGCGGTATAGTATATATTCGTTTATCAGTATATCATTCTCCCAGATATTAATTCCTTGGCGGTATAGTATATATTCGTCTATCATGATATCATGCTCCCAGATATTAATTCCGGTGCGGTATAGTATATATTTGTTTACCATCATATCATTCTCCCAGACTTACAAAACCACTATTATCACATATTTGCGTAAACAGTGTGGCATACAATAATGTAAATACTATTTCCCTTGCAATTCCCAAGACAGACACAATTTTGTCGGCTATGTATTACTCTGAGGCGTCGACTCACTAAATATCAGCACTTAGATTCATCTTCCTTTTTAATTGCTAGACTCTTTTCCTTTCTTTTTTTTAATAATTACTTTTGAAAAAGAAGCCTTCCTATTTGATAATTAAGATGCAGTAGCATTAAACTAGTTCTTCTAATTAAAAAAAAATTGAAAAAGCTAACAAATTGTAAGAATGTCGCGCATTACGAATGTAAATCGTAGCCGACCAAAATTAATCCATCTTAGAAATTTACAAGGAAAATTTTCATAACATTGCTGGTCATATTATTAGAATTCATATGTAATTTTACTTTCCATTAAGTATTTTTTTGTTTAATTGTACTCTTAGCTATTAAATTAAATGATAGAGTTTTCATGAATATGTTTTTCTTCGTGTTTTGTGTGTATATATATATATATATATATATATATATAATAGCTGTACCCGGCCACGCGTTGCTGTGGCTCAGTTTGTTAAAATGGAACACATTCCTCTTAAAAAATTGCAATTTGTATTGTTTATTTATTTTATTATTTTTGCAATTTTTTTTATCAATAAAAATTGTTTTTTCCCCCAAGAAAAGATGAATTTTTTACCATAAATTGTTAGGTGAAAGTTTTTTTGTTTGTTTTTTTTTCAGGAAAACTTGCACTTTTTTTAAAAGAAAGTTGGCAGTAAACAATTCTTTTTGAAAACAGAATTTTTATTATAAAAGAAAAGATGAATGTTTTATATGAACACTGTAAATAATTAGGTGAAAGTGGAGAAAAGTTAGATTTTTTTTCAAGAGAATGTACAATTTTTTTTGTCAATAGATAAAATAAACGGAAAAATACTCCCATCATTAATTAATTCTGCAAAAAATAAATAAAATGTTGGTTTAGTGTTTCAACATTTGAACAACGCTCGGCTGAATCCGGTGATTGTCAGTCGAACCCTCAACTAATTGGAATACAGTGGGGGGAGGGGGTTAAATTATTCATGAGTACCATTCTTTTTAATGTTGTCTTTTGTTCAATTTTTTGTGTGGGCTTTTAGCGCTAGCAAACTAACAAATTAAACAAAAATGCAAGAAATTCAACAATTAAATAATTTTGATAAGTGTCCAGCTCCTAATACAAATCCTAGTAAATCAATCACCCTTATTGGGAATATTGAAAGGAAAGACGAAACCAAATTATTGCCAATATGTTTGGGAGAGGTTCCATAGGTGTACTAGAAAGTGGCCATTAAAAATGATGATCAGAACCTTAATAATTCAACTTACTATTTTATGCAACTTATAACTACTTGAAAATATCATTTAACCCCTAATTTTTTTTCAATTAAAGGAGCAAATACCAAATTTTAAAAAATAACAGGTTTAATAGCAAATTATGCAATATTTGTTTCTTTAAAGCGGTTTTATTTTTAAAAAAATATAAAGAAAATCAATATGTTTTGACTTGCTTATAAATATATATATATATATATATATATATATATATATATATATATATATAAATGCCAAAAAATCACTTACATAAAAATATTATTAAATGGGTAGTTCCATTCTTTATTGTTAAGAATTTATCCATATTTATATTTTAAATTCCGTGTATTTTTTAAATAAAAGAATTTTTAAAGCGAGGGTTTTAGAAGATCGCATTTTTGTAACATGTTTTGCGCTAAGCGTTAAATAGCTGCTGCTGCTGCTAAAATTAAATTTAAGAAATATGGTTTCGTCCAAGGGCATAAATAATGTCTCTTTTTTATTGCGTGTGTTAACCAAAATTAGTATTTTTCATCCTCACATTCACTTATAAGTTTTTCACCTAGAACAAAAAAATCCGCTTCATCGATTTTTTTAATTTTTCATTTAATGAAATACACGAGTTTTTGATTGATATATTTTAATACTTCTTCATCGACTAATTTTTTTTTTCATCTAAAAAAAGAAAACATTCAATCAGATAGAAAAATTTGCCGTCAGCGTCTGGTTTTTACTTGACGATGTAAGCATAACATGAGCTTTCATTTAAAAAAATCAACCTGTTTTTTTTTTAAAAGGTTTTACACTTTGGACTTTACAGGTAAAAAAAACTATTCTTTTTTTTGTTTTAAATTGGTATATTTTCTTTATTGATTTGTGATATATAAAACTTTGATACATAACTTAATTATTAAAATTTTAAGAAAAATTTCAAAATGGGGGTGTGAATTTGAAAAAAAAAAACGTTTGTCTAAAATATTATATTTTATTTCTTGGAAAGAGCATAAAATTTCACATTGACCCGTAAAATATCGTAAAAATTGAACCAATCGAAAATTTTTGATAGATTTTTAAAGTTTAAAAATTGAAAAATATTTAACTCGTAAAATTCGGTTGATTTTATTACGTGAAAAATGGCTGCATGAAGGCACGCCGGCATTTTGTAAACATTTTGTAAACACTGTTTTTCAAAAATAAAAAATAATATTTCTATTATTTTTTAAACAAATTTAATAGTTTATTTTGGAATTATATTCCATATAGAAAATAAACAAATCACTTTAAAAAGAGAAATTACGAGTGTTTTATATTTTATTCGCAGTTTTCTGTTAGGGGTGTAAAAAATTCCTCCAAATTTCTGATACATCTAGAGGTTCTATTCTTTCTTTCTTTCTTTCTTTTTTTCAATATTTTAAGCAGATTTGTCACTAAGCTAGCAGATTTATTGCCGAAATTAGAGACCCCATTTTTTTTCACGCACTTGCTATCCAAATCTAGGGAAGACATAATTATAAGGCCGAACGATTGCTTCCGGAAAGGGAAAGAATAAATTTACCAAAATTTACATTTATTACTTCCGGAAACGATAATTTAAACTAAATAAATTTACCAAAATTAATATTTATTACTCCCTTAAACTAAAATTGTCATTTATTACTTCCAGAAACTTGGTAAACCGATATTACTGGAGAAAATGAATCTTGACTATTCAAAAAAATATTTAAAATTATTTATTTGTTCGAAAAAAAAAACAAAAACAAAAAAACAAAACACACAAACGAAAAAAATAAACAAACAAAAAAAACTAATAGATGTTTTGGTTTTGTTTTGGTTTTCAAATGGCGCTCGCCCAGGTTAAACTATTATGAATATGTTATTTCAATTTTCTGTTTTTAATAAAAAAAAAATTGCTCCATGAAAATCTTTCCCGTTCTCATCAATGAAATTGAAACATTTCCAATTAAACAATTACGGATATATGTTCTCTTCCACTTTCTTTATTTACTTTTAAAGGAACATTGGACTTTTATAAAATAGTTTTTTTTTGTTGTTTTTTTTTTCGAACAAATAAATAATTTTAAACAGTTTTTTGAATTGTCAAGATTCATTTTCTCTAGTAATATCGGTTTACCAAGTTTCTGGAAGTAATAAATGATAATTTTAGTTTTATTTAACGTTTTTGGAAGTAATAAATGTTAATTTTGGTCAATTTATTCTTTCCCTTTCCGGAAGCAATCGTTCGGCCATATAATGATGTCTCCCTAGATTTGGATAGCAAGTGCGTGAAAAACAAAATGGCGTCTCCAATTTCGGCAATAAAGTGTAGAAGCACCCCAGATTTTATGGGTCGCTGTTTTTGCCATAAATTGTTAGGTGAAAGGTTTTTTTTTTTCAGGAAAACTTGCACTTTTTTTAAAGAAAGTTGGTAGTAAACCTTTCTTTTGAAAACAGAATGTGGTACTCCTTGGGCGTTGAGTTCCATAGCGACCAGCACAAAAAAACACGCATCGCTCCCTTTCTGACGCAAGCGCACGTAACACTTTTTATTTACTGACGTGTTCGTAGTAACTAAACGATTATTTGTCACATTATTTATTTTGAAAAAAGTTTTACTCTTTATGAATATTAAAAGAAAAATTACTACACATTTATTAATAATGCCTCACTTTTACAGACATTTGTTTTTGAATTTCTTTTTAAATGACGACTTTTATCGACGTATTTTTAATAGCATTTGCGAATTGGTATGCTGACATTTGTTTTAATTTCTGTTTAAATTACTTTTCATCGACTTTTAATTTAATAGCGTTTGCGGATGGATAAAAAACGAAAAAAATAACTAAGCCATTTACTGACAATTTCTCGGTATCTTGACTTTGATAACATTTATTTGTTAAAATATTTGTAAAATTGAGAATTATCAGTAAATGGTTTAGTTATTTATTTTTCTTTTTTTACCCATCCGCAAGTGCTGTTAAAAAAAGAAAGTGGATAAAAAGTCATTTAAAAAGAAATTAAAACAAATGTCAGCATACCCATCCGCAAATGCTATTAAAAAAGGCGATAAAAGTTGTCATTTAAGAAATTTAAAAACAAATGTCTGTAAGAGTGAGGCATTATTAATAAATGTTTAGTAATTTTTCTTTTAATATTCATAAAGAGTAAAACTTTTTTAAAAATAATGTGACAGATAATCGTTTAATTACTACGATAACGTTAGTAAATAAAAAAACAAGTGTTACGTGCGCTTGCGTCAGGAACGGAGCGACGCGTGTTTTTTATGCTGGTCGCCATGGAACTCAACGCCCAAGGAGTACCCCGAATTTTTATTATAAAAAGAAAAGATGAATGCTTTATATGAACACTGTAAATAGTTAGGTGAAAGTAGAGAAAAAAAAAGAATGTTCGCACTTGTCATTTTTTCAAAAAAAAGAAAATTTAAGCTAAAGTGAGTGTAACTGTTTAAACAACATATAGCTCATTTGATTCGTTTTTTTATTCCTCTAGAATTTTATCTGTTCATATTTGACTTTTAATCGAAGTATCCTAGTGTTTACGTCAATTTAAAAAATTACCTTCAAATCGAGAAGGCAAAAAGAAATTCCGTACAATGGAAAATTTTTATGTAAATGTAACTTTAGAACATTAATGTAACACAAATACAACATGAACACAATGAACAAGTTAATATTTAGTAATATAGCCGTTTTGTAATTTAATAGCTTACAATCTTTTGGTAATTCCTTGAATAAGTTTGCGGCAAACTCCGGTGAAAGGGCATCCCACGCAAATTAAGCTGCTTCAATTTGTTCTTAACTGTAGAAGAAGAGCACTTTTTAAAAAGATTGCACTGTTGTTGTATTTGAGAAGCCATGTCAAATCTGTTTCTAAGGCTGCGCATCCTGATAGCATTGTCTTCCCTGTAAGAAGTAATTCCAGGACGACCAGATTTAGGGGCACCACGAATACTGGTGTTTTTTTGGTGCTTTTGCACAGTTATCCGCACCGTTTCCTCATATCATTTCAATCTGCGGCCGATTTCTCGATTGGATGAACCAGAAAGGTGGAGATTAATGCGCTTCTTATGATCACTAAGAGAAAGTCGAGGCATATGGACTAAATGTTGCGTTATATAACCTGGAACAACAACTATTACGATTAGAGATGTTTTGGTGTCTAAAAGGTGGATATTTAAAGCTGGTTTTTAGCTCATTTGTTGTTGCTGGGGAGTTTCTTTTTGCCTTCTCGATTTGAAGTTAATTTTTTAAATTGACGTGAACACTAAGATTCTTCAATTAAAAGTCAAATATGAACAGGTGAAATTATAGAGTAATAAAAAACGAATCGAATGAGGTATTAGTTGCTTAAATAGTTATATTCAATTTAGCTTAAATTTGCGATTTTTGAAAAAATATCAAGTTCGGACTTTCTTTTTGGCGCCACTGTATATATAGCTGCCTTTATATGTCTTTTTACAGTGTCTTCTTACTGCACGTTTGGATTTATATATGATAGTTTTCTCGTATTTCTACAGTATTCCAATGACAGGATCACAAATGTGGCCACACACACACACACGCACACACACCAAACAAATCATGAAAATAAAAGTAAACAAAACTTGAAAGATCTGA
The DNA here is from genome assembly GCF_053919585.1 of Euprymna scolopes. Taxonomy (NCBI): domain Eukaryota; kingdom Metazoa; phylum Mollusca; class Cephalopoda; order Sepiida; family Sepiolidae; genus Euprymna; species Euprymna scolopes. Next base: position 43,493,935 of record NC_136492.1, read on the forward strand.
GCATCATAATCGATAAGTGCTCATTTAATAGCGCATATGAGGCGGACGATCCGTCATTGTGCGAATTTTGGTTCTTCTTATTCCAGATTTTACAATACTACAGATCGAATACAGTTAAAGTAGGTAACCTAAAAATACACTAATAATGAAGGGCTACTACAAAACCCACCTCACACGAAGAGATAACATGAATCGCGGTAAGAATATATGGTACGGTTATGCTAACTTCCATGCAACGAAACAAAGAATCGTGGATCAAGCAATACGCATTCTTAAACAAGAATTGTTCACGGAACTAGAACGACTCAAAATGGGAGATAAGTGCAGTGGGACAAGAAATGCCCAACAAAGAAAATTCGTTAAAATAAGCGGACATAATATCTTATTTTCGTCCTCGCAAAGAGATTAGATATGACGTTTAGGGTGATTTTGAGAAGCTAGCGCACTGAAGTAAGCCTACAAGAAATGCCTGAGCATCCTCGTTGGTATTTCCCAGCCGGGATTCCTCAGGAGATTAGCAATCAACTAATCTTTTCAAAGAGAGAAAGTGAGTCCCATGTCACAGTTTGTGTACAAGTTTTTGTGTACAATATCTATATAATATTTTGTGTACAATATCTATATAATATTTTGTGTACAATATCTATATAATATTTTGTGTACAATATCTATATAATATTTTGTGTACAATATCTAAATAATATTTTGTGTACAATATCTATATAATATTTTGTGTACAATATCTATATAATATTTTGTGTACAATATCTATATAATATTTTGTGTACAATATCTATATAATATTTTGTGTACAATATCTATATAATATTTTGTGTACAATATCTATATAATATTTTGTGTACAATATCTATATAACATTTTGTGTACAATATCTATATAATATTTTGTGTACAATATCTATATAATATTTTGTGTACAATATCTATATAATATTTTGTGTGCAATATCTATATAATATTTTGTGTACAATATCTATATAATATTTTGTGTGCAATATCTATATAATATTTTGTGTACAATATCTATATAATATTTTGTGTACAATATCTATATAATATTTTGTGTGCAATATCTATATAATATTTTGTGTACAATATCTATATAATATTTTGTGTACAATATCTATATAATATTTTGTGTACAATATCTATATAATATTTTGTGTACAATATCTATATAATATTTTGTGTGCAATATCTATATAATATTTTGTGTACAATATCTATATAATATTTTGTGTACAATATCTATATAATATTTTGTGTACAATATCTATATAATATTTTGTGTACAATATCTATATAATATTTTGTGTACAATATCTATATAATATTTTGTGTACAATATCTATATAATATTTTGTGTACAATATCTATATAATATTTTGTGTACAATATCTATATAATATTTTGTGTACAATATCTATATAATATTTTGCTTTTTCCTTTCTTCTTTAGTCCGTGCGTTACGCTTGAAAACAAAAAAGCTTAATACAATTTTGGAAGGCTAAACTGCTTAAAAATAGGCTAAACTGCTTCAAAATAGGTAAAATTTTCAAAATTTAACTTTATTTCTACCTAGCAACCCTAGATAAGAATATAAAAGTGTCCTCTATTTGATGTAGCTTCGTTTCCGAATTACATTATAATAACATATTATAATAGTTGTAATAATGTGAGAAAGGAAATCGAAATAATTGCGACATGCAACGGATTTTCACCGAAAAAACAAGTCAATCGAATGTTACTTAAAAAGGAAGACATTTAAAAATGAAACAGGACATGAAACGAAGAACAATACATGCTGCACTGAAGGAGTAAATATAACATTGTTTGTTAGAATGTGATTTTATTATTTGTATTGAACTATGTAGCAGAATATTACTTTCTGAGTATTTATTAATACTTAATAATTTCTTTCATTTGAGCCAGTTCTATATTTAAAATAAAATAGACACAGTTTTCATAGAAATGTTAATAAACTAATACTTGCTACGTGCTATTAGTTTTTCTATCAAAAAATGTTGGCTATCCAGATAAAATATAAGCTTTATCAAAACATATTTGTTGATTAAATATATTTCTCCATAGTCCTGTTAGTGAATAAATAGTTTTGGATAACGGTGTGCGTTGACTGTTCTTGTTTATGTCATGTCTCGTTTTCTATGTAATGTGTGTGCGTACGCATAGCATGTGTGCGTGAGTGCGTTTGTGTGTGTACGTGTGTGTACGTATGCATGTGTATGTGTTCGCGTATGTGTGTGCGCGTATGCATGTGCGTGCGTTTGGGTGTGCGTGCATATGTATGTGTGCGCGAGAGCCTTATGTGTCCGTGCGTGCGCGCGTGTGTGTGTGCATATGTGTGCGTGTGTGTGCGTATGCGTGTGTGTGCGTGTGTGTGTGCGCGTGTACGTGCGGATGTGTGTGCGTATGTTTGTGTGTGTGGCCCTGTTCGTGTGTGTGCGTGTACGAGTTTGTGTGTGTGAGCGCATATGTGCGCGCATGTGTGTGCACATGTGTGTGAGTGTGCGTTAGTGTGTGTACGTGTATGGGTGTGTGTGCGTGTGCGTCTGTGGGTGTGAGTGTGCGTGTGTGTTCGTGTGTATGCGTGTACGAGTTTGTGTGTGTGAGCACATATGTGCGCGCATGTGTGTGCACATGTGTGTGCGTGTGCGTTAGTGTGTGTACGTGTGTGTGTGTGCGTGTGCGTGCGTGGGTGTGAGTGTGCGTGTGTGTATGTGTGTGTGCGTTTGTGTGTGTGCATGTGTCTGTTTATGTGCATGTGTGCACGTTTGTGTGTTTGAGTGTGCGTGCATGTCTGCCTGTGCGTGTGTTTTTGTTCTTGTATGGATGAGTGTGTGCTAGTGTGTGTGTGTACCATTGTGTGTGTGTGTGGGCGTGTCCATGCATGTGTGCGCATGTTTGCATGTGCGAGTATGTGTGTGTGTGTGTGTGTGTGTGTGTGTGTGTGTGTGTGTGTGTGTGTGTGTGTGTGTGTGTGTGTGTGTGCGAGTGCATGCGGCAAGCATTTTAATCAGTTTTGGGGCGAAAATTTGGCAGAAAGAGTTGACCTTTACAGATTCTACCAAATTCCTCCGCCAATTTTGGGTCTAAACACTTGAAATTTTAGATGTAGGTAACTTAGACATGGGTAAAACTTTGTATTTTGATTTGAGACCAAAATAATAAATGATAACGGGGCAAATTAAAGTCAAAGTAAAAAAAAAAATGGCCTCTGCGGTCTCTACGAAATGACTCAGATAACTTTTGGTCTAAACATTTGAAATCTTACATAAAGTTTATTCAAATGTAGGGCAAGTTATGAACAGTACATAGGGCCCGAGCAAAGCCGGGCTGAACTGCTAGTATATGAATAGAGTTGAAACGAATCAAAGTTGTTATTGTTTTGAATTATCGGAACATAGGTAAATGCTTTTGTATTAATTTTCTTTTTTTCTATTAACTTTACTTTAGCTTTAAACGATCTAACACCACTTTTATTGAGCTGATTATATATATAAACGACTGGTTGTAATTCCTTCATTTTTCCCAACATTATAAGGTTCAGTTATATATTTACCTATATATTATTATTCTCGTGTTCTCGTTTCCATTATATATATATATATATATATATATATATATATATGTGTGTGTGTGTGTGTGGGTGGGTGTGTGAGTGTGTGTGTGTGTGTGCGATTGAAAAAGTCAATTCAGGTAACTTATTATTTAGTAAAGCTGACATCTATTCAATGTAACTGCCTTTAGTCTCAATCACTGCGTCGATACGGGTTCGGAACTGGGATCATGCCTTTTCCACAAGCACCGACGGAAGCTCAGCAAATACTCGGCGGATAGCGGCGATCAGACTAGCTTTGATCTTATGGGGGTCATGTTGGTGATGTTCTCGACATATGATCAAGAGAAGTAGTCCAGCGAGTTCAGGTTGGGGGAGGAGGGGGCCAGTGAGAGAAGAGCATAAAGTCCTAGCATTCTTTCTTAAGCAAGCCTGGGTCTCTTTGAACTTGTGGACCGGCGCCGAGACCTGCTGCCACACCCAGGCCTGCCAGCGGTTGCCTGAGAGCACCAGCAGATCACCACACTCTTCAACACATTTGGTGTTGACTTTCAAGCCGACTTCGAAGATGTGAGGTGGCATGATGTGGCCCTTACTTGATACCATACCAAAAACAATAACCGTAGCCGTTGAGCCGTGCCCTTAAGCATTGAACCGTCCGGATTTGTATTTTGAGGGTGCTGTTAATGATCCTGTTGTCATAACTTGGATCGATAGAGAGCATGAGCTGTACAGTGGAGCATTTCCGATCGCGCTTGTTGAACATTGTATCACTTTCAGATGTGATAAAAAGGCTCCAGTCGCGCTACACAACTGGCTAACTAGTAGATGATTTGCAACAAAAATAGAAAACCGGTCTTCATCCAACGGAAACGGAATCATGTCGTGTTTTCTAGGGCGACAATTTTACCATTCCATCCTGTATATATATATATTCTCCATGATGTGGGTAAGAGGGAGAGGTGTGCATAATTAATTATCATCGTCTGTCCTCGTATCGGTGGTGAGAGTCGTCGTTCTGTGGTAGTTTTTAACTTTCACTGATGATCTATCCTCCATCATGTTTCAAAGCATTTGCCAATGGAACCGAAGATAGATAGAGAGCGAAATAGGAAGAAATAGAACGATAGAAAGAGAGAGAGAGAGAGAGAAAGACAGAGAGAAAAAGAGAGATGAAGATAGTTTACACAACAAACCTTTTTCCGAAACAACCTAAGAAAACTGTTTCATTTTCTCTGTACCCTCAGGCCATCAACCATTCCCGTACTTGATGCTTCGGTCAACCTATCACAGAGAGAGAGAGAGAGAGAGAGAGAGAGAGAGAGAGAGAGAGAGAGAGAGAGAGAGAGAGAGTTTCTCCCAGTCTATATCAGTTCAAATGAATCTAGATAAACGTTAACCTAGTCCAATCGAGACAGGATGAGGGTGTTTAAGGACGGGGGAGGGTGAATCATTGAATTGATTTTATTGGTTTCTCGGTCTTGTGTTATTTCTGTTATGGGTGCAAACAGTCTGGAAGTCTGTCATTTATTGATTGGCTGGATTTAATCACGTGACAAAATGGAACAGCCATAATACTGTTGACGACGACAATAACAACAACAACTTACTGGCTGGACAAAATAAACTGTTTAAATAATTCCGTTGTTGATGGCTAGCTGGTGGAATTGTTTGAAACAGGCCTAGAGCGCGACAGTTCAGAATCTCTTAAAGAGCCGGTCATGTTGCTTTGAAGGTTTCTAGGAAACAGAACGCAAGAAGGATTAAGAATTCGATATTCGAAGCCGACAATCTTTGTCGAAAAGAACAGATGCGTCCATTACATCTGCGCGATTAATGATGAAAATGCTATTTTTAACTAAAGCGCGACAGAACAACGAAAGCGTCTATTTCAAACTTAAACGCAAAATTATATTTCAAACTTCAGTGTGACAAACAAAAGAAAATACGTTGTGAAAATCAATCGCAGTGTAATAGACCGTGTAAGAGCGCGTGGGAAAATAGAAGCAATAATCGAAAGAAAAAAAATACATACATGCAAATTAGGAAGCATGCGGGAGCTTATGTAGAACATAAAAAAATGGACACCGCCATGTCGACAGAAGAAAAAGTGCGGTCAGAAATGATGGACGTGTGAAGTGTAGTAGTGGAACAGAAAGGAAAAAGTCAGGGGAGATGGACATGTGGCAGCGAGAGACTGTTAAGCTGATGTTGAGACGGCAGGTTTTGTTAATCTCATGGCAGACGAAATGAACAGTTAAAAAAAAATCAAGAAGCATGCATTGTTTGGAAAGTAATGGTAATAAATGCCTTATTGTTAAACAGAATGAAAAGCAGAGTCGGACTTTTTGTTTGGTTGTTATTTTTTTACGGTGCCGGACGGTCTAGGGGGAGGAGGTTTCCGAGAGAAGTTGGAACTGTAATCAACACGGTTCGAGAGTAACGACCACGTTACAGCGGCAGATCAACGTAAATACTATTTCTAACTTTAGCATGACAGACCAACAAAATGCGATTTCAAAATTAAGCATGACAGACAAATGAAAATGTTAATCGTGACAAACCAACTAAAATGCTATTCTGATTTTAACGACGAAAGATAATGGTATTTCAAACTTCAACATGAAAAATCAATGAAAATTTTATTTAAAATTTGAACGTGACAGACGAATGCAAATGATAGTTTAACTTCATTGGATGCATCGCAAAGAAACTCTATCTATTCAATCAAGCGACAACAAAGTTATTAAAACTGAAACCTGGCAAGTTGTACAACGGACAAAGCCTTTTATGAAGATGTAAAGACACATCAAAACTAGACGTTCGAATAAAGCCAGAGTTTTAATTAAGTTGATAGACAACAAGTAATCTTTAACTCAGTAATGATGAATCTCTGCAATTAAATTTAAGAATTTTTATTTCTTCTAATGGAGAAACTGAACTGATTTCTTTGCAAGGATTTATGATAGCAGCTGAAATGAAAACTATCGATAACTATGAAAAAATACCTATTGCCAGATTGATAATACCGAAATATCCCCTTGGAAAGGTGGGGAGGGGTTTATGAGAGAAATAAGTTGAGCTCCAAAATCATTTTTTTTTTAAAAGTCACCCACCAACTACCATGATGAAACCTATAAAAATAGTTTGGCAAGGAGAACCATAGATTATCTCAGTTTTAATAATATGGACGTACATATATACATATATTTTAGCACACCCACTTAAGTAGCTAGCAGATAGCTTTCTGTATAAAGCGATATTTAGTAATTGGTGATCTTTCATCTTTGAAACAGACGCCGTTTTTGTAATTAGTGTCCGACTCTTCTAAAATTTGGACACTAAGATGTAATCAGTTCGAAATATAGTTGCCTTCGGGCCTTGATAAGTTGTGACGCCCAAATAAAAATAAAAAATTCAACATGACTTCTACAAAATAATGGATATATAATATATATATATATATATATATATATATATATATATATATATATATATATATATATATATATATATAAGGCATTCTAGGGTAATAATATTAGATGAATATATAAAAATCAATTGTAGATTTTCTAAGGTTATGTTGCTTTTGTCTGAAAATATGTAAAAAAAAAAAAAATTGCACATATACACAGCATAATCACGTTGACAAACTGGTTCTTGTCAAATATCCGAAGTTAAGCAACAGTGAGCCCAGCTAGTACCAGATGGGTAAACATTTGGGAATTCTAGGTGTTGTATGCGCTCTCCGCTTATCGTGGCATTATTTCCAATTGTCCTGAACCGCCACTTGCCACTGGTGTTTAACAATGTTGGCCCAGAAGTGTGGTTGGAGATTGCGCAACTCTTGCCACAAAAATCTCATACTCAAGCATCTTTACGGTGGTTATCCATAGTTTGTCAAGACCGAACGGAGCCAACAATATCTATATATATATATATATATATATATATATATATATATATATATATATATATATATGTACACATTAATATATGACTATATTAACTATTTTTTATACGCACAGACTGCAGTGTTTTATGCTTATACAATCACTAGTGTAGGAAGTGATAATTACTGCTGATCAAGAGATTTGAATCTAGTAAAAAACACAACCTTGACTTTGTAGAGAATATTTAACAACTGGAAGTCAAAAACGATTCATTCGCGCAAAAGTTCATTAATGGTTCAATTCTGCTCTATACAAATATTAATTTGGAACGTGCGTCTGTCTTATCAAAGAATCAACTTTTGATTTTATGAAATTATTTTTACACAATCAATTGAATTAGAGTTTGAACGCACCCCTGTCGTATAAAAAAACATACAGTTGATGGGCCATTCTGCTGGTGTACTTTGATGCTAGGTTGTATAAAAATGTCAACTTTGGTCAAAATATGTCTTCATTTTAATTCTGATTTTAAGAAATCAGCTCAGCTATTTCCCAGTCTATACAGAACGAACCCACACACACATACACAGAAAAAGTTTAATTTATTTGATAGTAGAAAAAATAGGTATATATAGATCAGGAAATTGAGAGTTTTTTTCCTGGAATTCTTTAATAGTTATATAAATAAATATTATTTCTTTTAAACTGCTTGAACTTTGGTTTTTGTTTTTGAAGATGGGTAAGATTTTTTTCAAAAATATTAAAAGATATTCCATAATTCCGAATGTAATTAATATAAACAGTAAGTATTACATTTACTGATATTTTATGTGAAAGATTTTTTGAAAAAAATTGATAATTAGAAATACCAACACTTCAAATCTTCACTTCGATTGGTTTTAATTCTTCTCTCTTCTATCGTTCCGGTCATTCAAACTACGATTCCGTTATATATATATATATATATATATATATATATATATATATATATATATATATATATATATATATATATATATATATATATATATTGTTACAGGCTGGGAGAAGCAAAGTCGGGGTGATCACCCCCTGGTTAAAATCTTCGACTCTAGAATAGCGCTTCGCCCTGCCTTACTCGTAAGGCAGAATACAAATTAAAAAAAAAGATCTAGAATGACACGTTGTCTAAGATTCGTGAATGATTCTCATTTAACCTTGAACGATCCGAACGAAAAGCAATAATGACACAACACGTGGATAAAATATCATAAGGGTTTTATTAAAGACATAATTGAAACTTGATGCAACACCTCAATGTGTCGGGGTGAGGGCGAACACACGAGAAAACAAACAATAAAAAATAATGAAATCAAACAAAAAATAATAAAGTAAAAAAACTAATATGGATGTCGTCTGGAGTAACAGTCCGAAGAAAAATAAACATGGATAGAGGTGGGTGGTTGGGTTTAGGAGATGGCATATTAGAAAGGGTTACTGGTACTTATCTGCAAATAAAATATAATCGCGTGGCCAGCGTTGTTTCTTTCTTTCTTGCTATTTTTTTAATCTATGAATGTGGATATATTGCCTTCTGTAGTCTTTTTCAAATTCGTTGACGTTGTCTCTTCGATCCGAAAATCATTTAATATTGTTCCATGTGGATATCATTTCCACACCGATTTCCTCTGGCGACTGAATTTTAAGTATCACTGAATTCAAAGTATATGGTATCTCTTCGGCTTCTTTTCGTCGCCTTTATGTGAATTTGAGTTGGACGGAAAAAGACAATCCTTCATTATATCATCGGAATAGTACGGAGATGATTCGTTCATCCTATCTGGTTGCTGGTTCTGTCCATTGCTTTTTGGCATGACGCCGTGAGGAATTTTTCCACCTCTTTCCCTCGTGATCTCGATCGAAAAAGACCGTTTTTGTTTTCGTTTTCCCGCTTAGAGATTTTCCGATTTTCTTCGTCCTTTTCTTGTCGTTGCCGTTACTCCCTCACGCATTAGTTTACACAGGGAGAGAGGGGTGGGCGAAGAGAAAAAGGCACGGAGTTAAAGGTGGTGGTGTGGTCCTCGCTGCAAGCGCTGTTGTGTGTGAGAGAGGAGAAGTTGGTAGGGTGCTTACTGCTAGCCATGTCGTGTGCGAGCGACGAGGAGTTGGTGGGGATCTACGTTTGATTTGGAGGAGGAGGAAGAGGGATTCGCAATTCGCACTTATATTAATTCATTTTTTTATTATTATTTTCCTTTGTTTCTTTTCCTCTCTCTTCCTGGATCATTACAATATATATATATATATATATATGTGTGTGTGTGTGTGTGTGTGTGTGTGTGTGTGTGTGTGTGTGTGTGTGTGTGTGTGTGTGTGTGTGTGTGTGTGTTTATATATAAATATCCTGTCCACAACAGGCAAAGTACTAACCCGTATATTGGCCGACCGCTTGCTTCCGCTGCCAGAAAACATCCTACCATAGTCGCAGCGTGGCTTTCGTACTGCAAGAGGAATCTCCGATATGATTATTACAGCTCGTCAACTGCAGGAGAAATGTCTGGAACAACACCTTCCACTGAGCATAGCGTTCATTGACCTCACAAAGGCTTTTGACTCTATTAACAGAACTGCCCTCTGGTGTGTCCAATCCAAGATTGGATGTCCAGACAAGTACCTAAAAATCTTGAGATTACTTCATGATGGCATGACGGCAGTTGTGGTCAGCAATGGCGGCTTGGAAACATCTCCCTTCAAAGTTGACACCGGTGTCAAGCAGGGCTGCCTCATTGCCCCAACCCTATTCGCCATCTACATCTCCACAATCCTTCACCTCACTAGCCAGACCTTATCAGAGGGAATCAAACTCATGTACAGGACAGATGGCGGACTCTTTAACATCAGCAGGTTTGGAACAAAAAGCAAGGTCCTCACATCGTCTATTGTGGGGCCTCAATACGCATATGATAATGCGCTGATTGCTCACTCAGAAGCGGACCTCCAGAACACCTTGGATGCCTTTGGGAGAGCTTACTAACTCCTGCGACTTGACCTTTACATCAAAAAGACCCATATCCTACACCAACCAGCTTATGGCACACACTCACGGCCGCCCACAAACTCCGTTGAAGGCAACACTTTAGAAAATGTGGATCAATTTGCCTAACTTGGCAGTCTTTTCTCCACAAGATCTAATGTCAACGTTATTCACCATCGCATCGGATGCGCCAGTGCAGCCTTTGCCAGGCTACGGAAACGGGTGTTTGAGAATCGGGACATACAGAGTAGAGTTCAACTGCTTGTCTATAAAGCAATTGTCTTGCCCACTTTTCTCTATGGGACCGACAGCTGGACCACCTACAGCAGACATCTGAAGGCCCTGAAGCAGTATCACCAGCGTTATCTCCGCAAGATCCTCAGGATTGGATGGAAGGATCGACGAATAAACGTAAGTGTTCTGAATGAGGTCAACATACCTACCATTATCCGACACCAGCTGTGATGGACGGGCCATGTTATGCGCATGCCTGACAACCGCCTTCCAAATCAAATGCTGTAAGGTCAGTTAAAAGAGGGAAAGCGGTCCCAAGAAGGACAGAAAAATAGATGGAAGGACAATATAAACATAAAGATCCACCTGAGACAGTGTCACTTTAACCTCACCAGCTGGGAGGATGCTGCTCTTCAGAGGAGCATGTGGATCATGATTGCTCATGAAGGCACGGTTCACTCAGAAAACAACCTTCACGGAATCGCAGAAAACAGGAGGAAGCAGAGAAAGGAGAGATCTACTACCAACACAGCTACTTCTGCCTCTTCCACTACCCAGTCGACCACTCACACATGCCACCACTGCAATAAACTTTGCCGGTTAAGGATCGGCCTCCACAACCATCTGAGGACCCACAAATGGCAAGTCCAATCTCACCAACGAGAGAACAATCATACTCGACACAAATGATTGCCGATAGTGATATATAAATATCTACATTAATATATATATACGTATATAAACATATATACATATATATATTTATATATATTTACGTAAAAACATGTATATATATGTATATATAATAAGCGTGTATATGTATGTAAATAAGAGTAATTAATAAATACTAAAGTCAAAATATTACAATATGAATGCATAAAACTTAGTGAAATTGGTCATTGATAAAAATTTCATAAACACAGTTATCTCCTTTAAAACATTAAGAATTTAAGAATGTTATTGAAGAGAAAAATTAAAAGAAATATTAAAATCGATTACTTAATGATATTAATGACATAACAAGTTTGTAGTTAAGTTAATTTTAGTTAATAATATTTTAATTGACCTTTGTATTACAATTCCTTCCTTAGAAAATTATTAAGCGAAATCAATTATGAGGTCGTAGATGTAAACAAAAACTGATACGAAACTATGATGGATCGAAGAGAATATAGTTGGGACATGTAAATTTAGACTAACATTTGTGGATTGTTTAATATTTAGAAAATAAACCAATTAAATAAATGAATTAGAGAAGAAAATAGTTACTTAATTTATGAAAAAACACGGAGGATTAGTCCTATATAAAGATAGATGATTAGCTGAAATATAATGCAAAAAGTAGAAATACGAGCCTTTGGCTAATAGAAAATAATTAAACAAAACTTAGAAGAGTGGGGTGGAGGTAAGTTCAACTGCTTAATCTCTTAAATATGGATTAGACATATGTATAAATAGTGCACTTCATTGCCTGAAGAGATGCAAAATTTGAATATTTTGGAATGCAATAAATTTTGAAATTGTCTGAAACAATTGCAACAGATATGAAAATACATAATATGATACTATCATTTTTTATTTTATTGTCTTAATTTAGTGAAAATATTATATATATATATATATATATATATATATATATATATATATATATATATATATATATATATATATAACTTAATTGTAATCTTCAGAAGATCGGAATGGTGAAAAAGTATATAAAGAAGCAATCAAAGTGAATATTTGGATTGTTGGTCTTCCTAATTATCAATTTTTCGTCAATTTTTCATTAAAGCTTAATATATATATATATATGTATTTATATATATATATATATATATATATATATATATATATATATATATATATATATATAGTTAGGTTGTGTTCTCCGTCGTAAATGCGTTGTTTTAATTTAAAATAAACTATGTATGATAGGAGGATATGAGCCAAATTATAAAATCAGTATTTCGACGTGATAGCCCTTATTCAGAATATTTTTCTTTTAAGTGTCATGATGTTAAAACGAAAATAATTTAGTACAAAATCCGTTTGTTTCTCTTCAACATTGATAATTTAAATGTCCGGGGAAGAACGCATTGGATCGCTTGGTATGAAATAGTTAAGTTGTTTTTTCCATGATATAAGCGTTTTCAAACTTTTAAATTGAAATGCGTGTGTTATACGTTTAAAGTCACATTACAACACAACCGCTTTGTAAAATAAACAAACATTTATTTGTTAAAAATCAATATTTCGACGATATACCTCTTTCTCGAATATTTTTTCCTTTCCGTGCCATGATATTAAAATGAATAGAATTTAATAGTAAAATTCCGTTTGATTTCTTTCAACAGTGATATTTTTAACGTCCAAGAGAAAGACGTATCACGTGAAAATATTGATTTTTAAAAGTTTACAAAATCTTTGCATTGTAATTTGGCTTATAAACGTATAACATACGTATTTAACTTAAAAATTCAAGCAAAGCTTATGACACAGAGAACACAATCTAAGTATTTAATAGCACGCCCGCCAACGCGTTCTTTCCCGGACATTAAAAAATATCAACACTGTAAAAACAAAAACAAAAAACACGGATTCTTACTACATTTTTTTGTTTGTTTTAGGTTAATGGCACGAAAAGGTACATTTTTTGTAAGAAGATCTATCACATCGAAATATAAAATATAAAGGAATAAATGTTTATTTTACAAAATCTTTGCCTTGTGATTTAGCATAACAGTATTATATATATATATATATATATATATATATATATATATATATATATATATATATATACAGTACTGTCCTGCTGCTTATCAATACGACTAGACTAGCAACTACCTCAAGCCAGGTTTAAAACTCGACCGCTAGTCGACTGTCGGCGCTCCGAATCGTTACGCTATTCGTCTGCTGCTGAGATGGGAATGTGAATTAACAGTGCTCAAACATTGTCCAAACGTCAAATCTCCATTTGTTTTTATACAAAGAGCATCGCTTAATATGCTGGTGGAAGTTTGTTTATTACTTCCCAATATGCTCAACCCAAGAAAAGGAGAATTTACAGTCATCCACATACGGTACGGTTTCACTGTATCACATCTCATCAGTACGGCTAGACTAACAGCTACCTCAAGCCAGGTTTGAAACTAAACTATCTAGTCGACAGTACACACACACACACACACACACACACACACACACACACACACACACACATATATATATATATATATATATATATATATATATTGTAAACTTAAGCACGTAGGGAATGTTCCACTGAAATAAGTACCTGCTCCATAAAACAACTTTAAAAACCAACTTGACATGAAAATAAAATATAAAGAAAAACTATTGTTCTACATCAAATTTTGTGTTATATTAAGTAATATGTTGTTAACTCATCGGAACGCTCGAGTATGCGTCAATTCTATGCACGTGCTTGTTAAAATCTTCAACTATTACATTTATTAATATATGCAATCAAGGCAAGAGAGAGAATAGAGTGGACACATGCTTTTTTGTTTTTTTCGGAGACTTTATCATTTAGGGGAAGAACACTGAAACTTTACAATACCTGTCAACGAAACAAACTTATTAAAATTTTTAACTAATGTCATATTTATTGCTTATATCCGCTCAAAGACGAGTAGTCTACTATTACACACACACACACACACACACACACACACACACACACACACACATATTTATCAGACGCTCTTCACTAGTAAATGTTGGATTTTAATTGTATAGTTTTCGAATATATATTTTTCATACGCAGTAGTGAAAGCTTGCGTATTTTGTTTTCACGTCGCATAATACGAAGATTAAAATAAAGAATCAATGACGCTAAAACTTTTGTTTGATCAAAATCCTTACCTATTTTTGTTTCTAGACAATATCTCAAATTAAAAACTAAAGCTTAAGGATTAATTTATCCTTAAAATTATAGACTATGGATGGTAGAAATTCTTGAGAATGCAGTTAGGAGATCGGAGTTCCTATCCTGTTGCGGTTAGCACCTGACGAAGGCCAAAACGTCGTGAAGCAACAACTAAGAAAGATGAGGATAATAGTCCGCAATAAATAAATTAATAATACTCATCTCAATAATGGATTCCAATTGAATTAAGAGTTTTTTTAGCAGGGTTGCGAAGTTGGAGTATGAGTTGGAAGGAGTCAAAGGTTTTTGCTGGAGTCGGAGTCGGATTTCTAAGTGTACTAGGAGTCGGAGTCAGAGTTGGAATTTTTTTCATCCGACTGTGACTCCTTAAGTCCAATAAATTTATTTTTTTATGTGGGTTTCCTGTTTGGTTTTACCAGTTTTGTTTTTTTTAAATTCCATTTTCACACCAAATAAGGCAGATTGCCACTTTGATGTAAGGGACTACTATCAGGGACCTAGATTGTAGGGGTACTATGTAGGGAGTTTAGCAGCAAGATGTCTGTTTACATTACACTTGAAGAGAATTCTGCCCGCCTGTGAAACTCTCTTCCGTTTATCTACTTTTCAGCTGACTACAATATGACCATCTTCAAGTCCAATGTAAACAAGTTCTGTATGAGCCTTTCCCTTTAAGTAATCCAATTTACCAAATTTACACTTCTAACGATTACTATGATATTGTCCTTTTGACCACTGTAAACTCTTTAAACCTTATCCTCGAGTGAACTCTGGGCCTTAATAAGTGGTGATTCCTTTGTAAAAAAAATAAGCAATAACTTAATTGCTTTCTAAGCAGTGGTTTGCACAACTTAGCAGTTTTTGTATCGTTTTGGATTTATTTTTGGAGGTATATCATATTTTGTACTGTAATGCTTCTACTTCATCAAGATATTTTGGTCTGTAGGATCACTGCAAATCCTGTCTGGACAGTTGTTTTCATTTTGGTTGTGACGTCACACAGGATCAATGAAAGTTCTGTCTTTGAGTGGGGTCACTGTGGATTACATTGGATAACAATCGGAGTGTAATCTGAAAGTTATCCAGTTCCTGAATCAAATGGAATTTAGTAATTGGATTAGTCTGGAATCGATCTGGAATTAAAATTTTATCCCCCCCCCCCGACTAAAAAACTAATGGGATAAAATCAATAAGAAGAAACCCATGGCACTATAGCCCTTTATAGGTTTTTCCTTTTTTAACATACGAGTCACCACTTATCAAGGCCCAAAGGTCACACGAGGATAAGGGTTAATGAGTGTACAGAAGTCAATTGGATAATTTCATAATAATCGATAGCAGTGGAAATTTGGTAAATATGATTACTTAAGGGGATGGCTCATCAAGAATTTGTTTATATAGAACTTGAATAGGACCAAATTGTAGTCAGCTGAAAAACAGGAAAATGGAAGCGAGTTCCACAGGCGGGCAGTTCTAAGAAAGAAGCCCTGTTCATGGAATCTACATTTAGTTTTAGGCACAGATAAAGAGTGGGGGAAATTATTGATAGTGGTTTCAGAAAGACGAGTGTTTTTCATGAAAGTTTGGCGAGGGGGACAATAGATTGGAACTCAGACGAGCCCCTCCCATGAAAATAGCGATAAAGCAGAGACAGGCTCGCAACGTCTCTTCTGTGGGAAAGAGGTTGCAGGGAAGAGAAAAAGGCACCCCACTAGGTTACAAAGTCTATTTTGAACTTTGTCGACGCAGGATAAGAGTTTTCTAGCAGCTCCTATCCAGATGTGGCAACAGTAATCCATCTTTCGATGCAGCTGGCTCTTACTTAGGTAGAGAATTGCATCAGTAGTAGATATCTCCTTGAGCCGTAAAAGGATCCCACCATTTTTCCATCTCAGAAGCTTGTCAAAACATGGACCTCCCCAAGACGAGAGCTATTCACTTCAACTGATGCCAGATGGAGGATCAAGCGTTGATGATATAAAGATAGAAGCTTGGTTTTAGATGCATTAAAATTAACCAGCCACTTCTTTCCCCATTGTACCACATGCTCCAGATCAGAGGAGAGATAGAATCTGAGAGAACTTGGTAATTTATGCCCTTTGATGTGTTGACATAGATAGTAATTTGATCAGCATAAATGTCTACAAATGATCTTAGGATGTGATTTGGAAGATCATCGATGTGGATCAGGAAGAGAGTTGGGCCTAAGATGGGCCGCTGAGGGACTCCAGTATTAATACTGTGAGCTTCTGATTTCTGCCCATAACCCACTACTTTTATGAACCTATCAGAGAGAAATGGTTTAATAATTGAGAAAACATTTCCAGCTATACCATAGCTGGAGATCTTGTAAAGTAGGCCTTTCTGCCATATCCTAATAAAAGTCTTTGATATGTCAAGAGCAATTGCCCAAGCAAACAAGCCTCCTTTTAGAGATTCACAAATCCTATGAGATATAACTGTTATCACTTCTGCTGTAGATCTAGCAGAACGGAAACCATATTGCATGTCGCTAAGAAGGTTATTTTGCTGAGGTGGTTAACTAAAGCCGCCTTCAGATCTGCCAACAACCTCTGTAAAAAAGTAATAAATAATGCAAGAGAGTTGTATGCTCAGTCTGTCAAGTCCAAAGTAGATCAGCAGTGGCTAGGGTCCCATCAGTTTTGGCAAATAGCAAACAGGATCCTGAACAGAATCAACCTTCATCAATGGACCTGAGGTAATCTCGTTAGCATCAGACAAAGCCAAATTCTCTGGCAAGATCTTTGCAGCTAATTCTACCCTTTACGACCAAGGCCACCAAGTCCCCGTATTTCCTTGTATATCGGAAAACATGCTATCCGACACACAAATATCTGTACGTGATGTTGCCAAGCTAATTAAAAACCTTGATTCCAGTAAAGACATTGGCCCTAAGGCATTCCAATTCTAGTGCTCAAAAAGCTTCAAGCAAAACTAGTTCCCATACTTACAAAGTTATTTAAACGTTGTCTTAAGGAGTAATGTTTCCCAACACCTTGGAAAATCTTATCAGTATTCTCTGTATTTGAGAATTCAGGTGATCGCTCATCTCCCTTTCAGTACAGACCAATAAGTCTCCTGTGCGTCATGAGTAAGTTGCTGGAATCTTTGTTAAATAGAGAAATAGTCAATCATCTTCGCAAAAACAACCTTCTTAGTGACGTGCAATATGGTTTCCATTCTGCTAGATCTACAGAAGACGTGCTTACAGTTACATCTCATAGAATTAGCGAATCTCTCAACGGCGGTTTCCTCTGGAGGGTAATTGCTCTTGACATATCAAAGGCCTTTGATAAGGTATGGCATAGAGGTCTACTTCATAAGATCTCCAGCTATGGTTTAGCTGAAAATGTCTTCTCAATTATTAAATCATTTCTTCCTGATAGGTTCATAAGAGTAGTGATTGATGGGCAGAAATCAGAAGCTCTCAGTATTAATGCTGGAGTCCCTCAATAGTCCATCCTGGGCCCAGCTCTCTTCCTGATCTGCATTAATGATCTTCAAAATCACACCCTAAGACACTTCATAGACATTTATGCTTACGACACTACTCTCTATGGCAACACATCAAAGACCGTAAACGATTGAGTTCTCTCTTATTCTCTTTCCTCTGATCTTGAGTATGTGGTAAAATGGGGAAAGAGGTGGCTAATTCTTTTAATGCATCAAAAACCAATCTTCTATCTCTACATCATCTATGCTCTGATTGAAATCAATGGCTCTCGTCTTGGGGAGGCTTCATGTTTTGACAAGCTTCTGGACTTGACCTTTATCCCTGGCCTGAAATGGAACACGCCTATCAAATCCATTGCCAAGGTCACTGGAAAAATGGTGGGATCCTTCTACCGCTCCAGTAGATATCTCACTCCTTATGCAATTCTCTACCTATATAAAAGCCAGGTACAGCCAACGATGGAGTACATTTGTCACATCTGGACAGGAGCTGCTAGAAGCAGTTTAACCTGCCTTGAGAGAGTCCAAAATAGACTTCATAGCTTAGTGGGGGATGTCCTTTTCTCTTCCCTGCAACCTTTTTCCCACAGAAGAGACGTTGCGAGCCTGTCTCTGTTTTATCGTTATCTTGATAGCAAGTGCTCAACTGAGCTTCAATCTATGGTCCCCTCTCCCCAAATTTTCATGTAAAACACTCGTCTAGCCAAAAACACTATCAATAATTTCCAATACTCTTTATCTGTGCCTAAACTTAAATGTAGATTCCATTATCAAAGCTTCTTTCTTAGAACTGCCTGCCTGTGTGACTCTCCTCCGATTGCCTGCTTTCCAGCTGACTACAATATGGGTGTCTTCAAGTTCAATGTAAACAAGTGCTTACTGAACCGTCCCTCGAAGTAATCCAATTTACAAAATTCCCACTACTTATGTTTACTACGCTATAATCACATTGACTAATGTATACCCATTAACCCTTATCCTCGAGTGGCCTCCGGCATTGATAAGTGTTAATTCCTGTGTAAAAAAAAAAAAAAACACTTCTCCATTTAACACAGATTCCAGCAACTTACTCATGACGCACAGGAGACTTATTATTCTGTACTGAAAGGAAGATGAGCGATCACCTCAATTCTTAAGTACAGGGCATACTGATGAAGTTTCCAAGGTCGTTGAGAAGCAATTCTATTTAAGACAACGCTTAAACAGCTTTGTAAGTATGGGAACTAGTTCTTGCTGAAGTTTTTTCAGCACTATAATTAGCTAGTTGCTTTACTGGAATGAAGATTTTGATTAGCTTAGCAACATCACGCACAGATACTTGTATGTCGCACAGCATGCTTTCTGATAAAAGAGGAAATACAGGGGGTTAACGGCCTTGGTCGCATTGGGTATAATTAGTTGCAAAGTTCCTGCTAAAGAGTTTGGCTTTGTCTGATGCTGACGAGATTACTCAGGTCCATTGATGATAGTTTGGATAGAGCACATGATTCTGTTCAGGATCCTGTTTGCTATTTGCAACCAAGCTGACATTTTGTAAGGAGGACTTGCATTTTAAAGGAAAAGCTTTAAATCTATTTAAAATTTTACCCATCCCTTAATCTACGTTTAAAATAGATATTAGTAAAAATTAATTTATTTTATTGTATTATTTTATTCCATTTCTATATTCCGTGCAATCTACCCACTTGAAACTATTTTCCTAGATTTTTTTCGCATGTCATTTGTTTGTAATATATTATTAATAGTTAGCAATATATGTAATATATTATTAATAGCTAGCAATATATGTATAGACACAATAGAAAATATGGAAATATGCTTCTCTTTTCTAGCATTCATCACTTTTGATAAATGAGTTAAAGAAACCGAAAATTATACGTTTCAATTAAATAAAAGAAGGAAAAGAAGGAAGTATTGAAATCAAATCACACATTTAGCTCTTAAGGCAGATCCTCCCTCCCACTTACTGCTCTCAAATAAACGCTAATCTTCGCACTCTAATTCATTCCACGTGGAGACACGGGTCTCTTAGCAGGACCAACATGGGTCGCTCGAAGAACACCAGGTTAAGTGCATCTATATATCCGTGTTGTATGGAACCTCTTTTTGTAGATCTAGTCCCACCACTTCTTTTGTTTTCTTTGCTTTATATTTTCTTACATATTCAAGTAATTATTATTAATATCCTATCTATTTATTTTAAAACAAATTAGTTACTAGAGCAGATTGATTCTCTTGCAATACTTGAAAGATACAATTTCTTTTAAATGTTAGGTGGGGATCTATCTCAAATCCTACACTTATTCATGCAGAATAGAGAAAAACTTTAAAGTAAGATACTCAATATCATCATCGATGCGGGGACGCAGAAATACCTGGCATAGAACCAGGCGCATGGTTACCCCTCCTAGTGAGATGAACCCATAGATATTGTCAGATCAACCATCTAAGAGAAAGAAAACTGATAATAAAACTGGGAGAGGGAGGCCTCGTCAATCATGGTCAACAACCTTCCTGGAGCTGGTGACTCGAACAAATTCCCGGATTGCAAACTGTTATATTCCTAAATACTTAGGAAATAAAGACAAACGTGAGTTACACCGAGTGGTATGTGTAATGGGGTTTATTTATAATACAGAAACGTAAGGCTGCTCGCCTAAGGTAAATAGAAGTACATAGTAACAAGTATGGGGAAGAAAGTCTGATAATCAACACGTAAGACTATCCGTCTTACTGCGACTGCTTGTCTGCCGCTGTCTGCCGCTGTCTGCCAAACAGTCCAATATATATATACAGTTTGTAACCGGTGTATAGCCAGTTATGTTCCTTCACAACACCTCCCCCTGAAGCTGAAATCTTCCTGATTTTAGCTTAAATACCTCTTCCTTTTAGGGTCAGGGCTTAATCTCCTGGTAACTTTTCTCTTTCTTGCGCTTTTCCTTCTGGTCAGCGTTACCCGGGGTAAAGGTTTCTGTCCAGCCCGTATGGTCGGTTCAGGCGAAATATTCATTGTTTGCGGTACACACGCTGGTTTTGGTATATCAAAAATATCGCACAATGTTTCCATTGGTGTCTCTTCCACATTTGGAGACAGTCTGGGACGTATTTGATTTCTGTGTCTTTTGCAGACAAAACTTAATCCTTGGATGGTATAGACCATGCTCCCAATCCTTTTTTTGATAATACCTTCAACCCACTGATTTCGTCCATTTTGAAAATTTTTGAAATATACATTTTCACCTGGGGAGAAGCACTTGGTATTAAGGTTTTCTTTTTTGAAAACTTTCTTTTTCTCTGGTAGCAGCCTATCGAAGACAGATCTTATCTTTCTTGCAAACATTAGCTCAGCCGGGGAAGAATTGACATTATTATTAGGATTTGGTGTCACCCTGTAAATTGCTAAAAATGTTTGAATACATTGTTCGTCTGTGTCCGTAGTAAGATTTTTCTTAAGTGCCCTTTTAAACGTATCTACAAATTTTTCGGCCAACCCATTCGATCGTGGATGGTACACAGGTGTTGTCATATGTAGAATATTTAGTGAGTCACAGAATTCTTTGAATTCATGAGCAGTAAATGCTGTTCCATTATCGCTCACTAAGGTTTTTGGCACTCCAAAACGGCTAAAAATTTCATTAAGCGCACTCAGTGTTTTTTGCTGTTGGATGTCTAAACTTAAATATTTCTGGCCATTTTGAAAAAGAATCTACAATAATCAAGTAAAAATAACCATTTATAGGTCCCGCATAATCAATATGCAGACGTGACCAGGGTAGGTCCGTCTTTGGCCATGGCGTCGTTTTTACTGGAGGATCTCGAGCTGCTAATTGACATCCTCTGCATGTCTTGACACATTTTTCAACTTCCTTGTCCATACCAGGCCAGTACACATATCCTCTCATAAGGGATTTCATTCTCGAAATGCCCGGATGACCTGTATGAAATTCCTTCAGAATTTTCCTCTGTAACGTTAGTGGAATTACGATCCTCTCACCATACATGAGCACATCTTCACAGATGGAAAAAGGCGTTGTTTGATCTACCTTTTTATTTTTTGTTATCCATCCCAATTGATTTTTCATTTTCTTAATGAAAATGTCATTTACTGCCTCTTTTTTTATTTTTTTCGAAAGTTACCGGAAGTTCACGTATCATATTACACATTGAACTTGTACATTCACTTTCGTCTTTAAGCGCAGCAATTACCGTTTCTTCGAAACTTTCGCTTCTTTTAGGGATCAACCGTGATAATGCATCTGCGTGTCCTAACTTTTTTGAGGATACATGTTCCATCTTAAACTGATAGTTTAAGAGGGTTACAGCCCATCGCTGTAATCGATTCGCAGTATGTGTGGGAATGCCTTTCTTTGATCCAAATATGGTAAGTAGGGGTTTATGGTCGGTTTGCAAAATAAAAGATCGTCCATGGAGAAATCGATTGTACTTTGTAATTCCAAATATTATCGACAGCGCCTCTTTTTCAATTTGGCTGTAATTTTTCTCCGCTGCAACCAACGTTCTTGAAGCATGGGCGATAGCTTTTGTCCTACCATCCTCATACTTGTGAAGTAATACAGCGCCAACACCGTAATCACTGGCGTCCGTTGCTAGTATTAGTTCCTTTTCTGGATTGAAATGTGCCAATGCTAAGTCTGACAGTAGACATCTTTTGATATTTTGGAAAGCAGATTCACATTCCTTATTCCAGTTCCATTTAACACCCTTTTTCAGTAACTCGTTAAGAGGAGCTCTTAAATTATGTATGTTAGGGATGTAAATTGCATAGTATTGAACTAATCCCAAAAACGATTTTAATTTTGTCACTGAATCTGGAGCAGGCATCTTTTCAATTGCTTCAGTCCTTTGTGGATCCGGTCTTCGACCCTCTTTGTCGATTATTTGACCTAGATATTTAATTTTTTTCATAAAAAAATCGCATTTTTCTGGGCTCAATTTAAAACCAAATTCCTGTATTCTTTTGAATACTTCTTTTACATGCTTCTTATGATCTTGCAAATTTTCACTTTTAATTAGGATATCGTCAAGGTAGGCCATTGAAAATTCCAACCCTGCCAGCATCGTGTCCATAATTTGCTGGAAAATAGCAGGAGCAACCTTTAATCCAAAAGGAAGCCTCTTTAGCTTAAAAATGCCCTTATGAGTATTTATGCCTAAGTATTTGGAGCATTCATCGCTGATCTTAATTTGCAAGTAAGCATCTGAGAGGTCTATCTTAGAAAAAATTTTTCCTCCGTTAAGCTTAGAGAACAGATCTTCTGCGGACGGAAGGGGATAATTATGGTCCAATAGACAGTCATTTAAACCCGTTGAAAAATCTCCACAGACCCTTATTCTGTTATTTTTTTTCTTTACATACACGGTTGGACTTGCCCAATCTGTGTGGTTAACTTTTTCAATGACTTCCAGTTGTTGAAGTCTATCCAACTCTTTTTCGATTGCGTCCATCGCTGAAAAAGGCACATTCCTTTTAGGTTTGAATACTGGAGTGGCATTTTTCTTTAATTCAAATTTTGCCTCTGTCTTAATACAGAGTCCTAGTCCTTCGGCAAAAACATTGGGAAATTCAGTTTTCAAATCCTTCAGGAAGTCTTCCCTTTGGTTTGCTTTTTCTGCAGTTAAAACGTTACAAAACGAATTTATGGGTTTCTCCCATAAATTAAACAGGACAATCCAATCTACCCCAAACAGGCATGTATTCTTTCCTGGTACGACGTACACTTTGGATTTATGAGTCTGGTTAGCGAATGTCACTTTGCATTTTAATTCTCCCTTGAACTCTAATCTTTTGCCGCACACACTTCTCGCCGTCTTTCTGGTTTTCGTTAATTCAGGTCGACCTATCCTTTTCCATATATCTTCATTTATAATACTAATATCTGCACCGCTATCCAGAAGCAATGTAACCAGATGTCCATTTATCCGAACATCAACATATTTCCGTCTTTCGCAGCTTTTTTCTTTATTCATGCGAAGCGTATTTACATTATCGGTCCCTTGTCTTTTCTTCTGGGCACAGTATGTTCCCTTGTGACCTCTGAGACCACATTCATAACATATTTTGTTCCTAAACCAGCAGGTCTTATTGTTGTGTCTTAAACTACCACAACATTTACACTTTAGCTTTGGGTCTTTGTATCCTTTAAGGATCCTGTGTTCTTGGAACCTGGACTTTCTTGTGGTCCCTTGCCTTTTTACTTGCTGCACCTTAAAAATATTTTTCTCTTCAATGCGAGTGTTGTCTTTCTTTATGTTAATCAGACGTTGACACTCTTCAGTGACTTTTTGCAATGTTATGTTAGGATCCGCCTCCATAATTGTTAGGATCCGTGAACGTATATCTTTGTCCCTTGGTGCTGTGAGACCTTGTACAAAGATTAAACATTTAAATTGGTCTGCGGAAATTTCATTCAATTTAAATGATTCGCATAAACAGTTCACAGTGCAAGCATATTCTAGATAGTCTTCAGCTTCTGCCTTCTGAATGTTCAAACATTTGTATCTAGAGTGAAATAGGCTATCCCTTTTATCAAATATTTTCGACAAGGTACTAATTGTTTCTTCGAACGAAACCTCCTCCGGTTTTTTTGGTAGAATTAGATTTGCATACTTGGTGTTTTCATCAGTACCCAGTTTTTGTAGTAGCAGGGTAACTTTTTCCTCATCGGTCCAGTCTAAACATCTTTTCGTAAAAATTGTTTCGTATCTTCTGTAGTATGCAGGGAAAGTAACACCAGTATCCGGGGAGTAACGAAATTCCGTTAGTGAATTTGAAATACCCTCGGCAGAAAAATTAGTCTTCTTCCCGGTCGACGTTAGAATTAGCTTTTCTAAATTCTTTTGCTGTGTCGACATTTGTCGTTGTAGTATGTTTGTTTGTTCTTGTTGTGCCTCTGAAGTTTTTTGTGTTCTTTCTTGTTGTTGTTGCAGCTGTTGCTGTAGCTGTTGTTGTTGAATTTGTTGTTGTTGTTGCGCTAAAAATTGTTGAGTCATTTTTGTCTGTTCCTGGATGCTAAGGGCTAGAGCCTTAGTTAACTCTGCTAATTGTTCCATGTTAGCTTCTAGTACAAAAATGTCTTTTCGAATTCTACACAATAATTCCAAAGAAAAATCGTAAATTTACGTATATCGTAAATTAGTAGCAATATGCAGACACAACACGTTTCAACAAAGTTCATCCATAGTAATTCAACAGGCTTTGTAAAATAATTCTTTTTTTTTTTTTTTTTTTTTTTTTTTCAACAACGTAAGTTCATACACAAAATATTTCTTACTTCCCACGACAAATAGTTCCAATTATTTATATAAAGGCAATAACAAACAATTAATTTTCCAAAAAAAAAAATATATGGCTGCCGTTCCCACGTGGCATAAAATGGTACAATAGTCGTTGTATTTATATTTTTTCTTTCGAAACTCGTAATCCTTTAGTGTAGTTTCGAATTCAACTTGCGACCATTTTTTTTTTTTTTTTTTTTTTTACTTGTCAAAATAAATATAAATTCCACTTTACCTTGAACATGTTTCTATAATTTCTTGTGAGTTCTTTACGAAGAAAAATCCGTACTTTTCGCTACTTTAGGTAGGAAAAATTTTTAAATTCATTGACGCACGTGGTCAAAAATCCTTGTGTAGTTTGTTTTTTTCGTAAAACAAAAAATCCTTGCATTGTACACAGTCCTTGGTACGGTAATTTATCTCTGTTAAGAGAAAGAACATCCTTTCGTCGCCATTGTTATATTCCTAAATACTTAGGAAATAAAGACAAACGTGAGTTACACCGAGTGGTATGTGTAATGGGGTTTATTTATAATACAGAAACGTAAGGCTGCTCGCCTAAGGTAAATAGAAGTACATAGTAACAAGTATGGGGAAGAAAGTCTGATAATCAACACGTAAGACTATCCGTCTTACTGCGACTGCTTGTCTGCCGCTGTCTGCCGCTGTCTGCCAAACAGTCCAATATATATATACAGTTTGTAACCGGTGTATAGCCAGTTATGTTCCTTCACAACACAAACTAACTTGCTTAAGGCGCTTATCACCGGCTGTCACACTTCTTCTTTGTCTATTAGCCAGGCCAGAGGTACAATATTAGGGAATCACCAGAGCCACCCTATGCTTGATATTGTTTCCTGACTAGGACACTGAATGTGGCTCCCCTATTCTGTATTGTAATTTTCTTTCTTTCTCTAGAAACTGAGAAAATTGGGTTTGCTTGCATGCCACTTGTGTTCACTAGACTTGTTTGGGGCGATCTTATCTGAGAGGTTGAGGATAACTGATTGACAGTTTTTCTTGCTGCTGTTTTCGACTGACAGTACAGGAGCCCTAACTCTTTGGTAACGCTTAGACTGCCTGCTCTATCATCAGTTGTATAATATTAGGATAGTTGTAGTGCAATGTCGCACATGGAAAGGGACCCTGCTGCTATATCTAGTGGGCTTCCATGAAACTACACCTTCTAGACAGGACTCGGCTAATGGACCACTGCGTGTGTACACTTAATGTCAAAACCGGCCCATTTTGCTCAACACTCTTCCCCTAACCTGACATTAAACAAAAACGTAATGAAATGACAACCCAAACAAATATCATGATAAAACCAGACAACCACCCAAATAAAACCAATTCGCCTCCGCCCTTGAGGCTCACTTTCACAAATATCCGTGGGCTTAGAAGTAATCTAGATGATGTAGAGTCTTACCTTTAAGTAAACTCCCCAGATATCTTAACATTAAGTGAAACAAACTTACATTCTTCAATCTCCTCTAACTACTTTAACATGACACGATACCTCCCTCTTTGCAATAAGGACTTGGATAGATATATGCACGTGCTTAGACTCTATATTCGTAGCACCCTCCCTTAAAATCTTGAATCTGATGACCAGGCTTTTATTTGCTTTTGACTAACATTTCATCACTGCATTAGTTACTCATATCTTCTCTACCATTTTTCCTCAAGTCAGGATTGTACCCTAATCGATCATGTCTCTGATAGTATAGATGCAGCACTCTCCTTGGATAGTAATGCCCAAATACATGTGTTTGATGACTTTAATGTCACCATACAAATTGGTTTGGTTACACAGATGCAGCTGGACGCTCTACTTATAGCTTCTCTATAGACCATTCCCTCACACAGATAGTAATGCTTCCAACTTACCTACCAGATCGTGAAGCTCAGCAGGCTTCAATTTTAGACCTATTCCTTACCATAGAACCTGAGGATTGTGTGACTAATGCCCACAGTCCACTTGGAAACGCAAACCACCTTGTGGTATCAGTTGACATCACATTTAAATCCCAACCTCAAGAATCATTGCTCACAACAACAAGGTACTATAACAGAACTAATTGGGAAACCATTAGAGAACACACCCGAGATGCCGCATGGACTGATATCTTCTCTTTTCCTGCTTGACAGTATGCCAATGAGAAAACTGAATGGTGCAAAGCGGGAATTGAAGCGCATGTTCCCAGCCGGAAGTATTATAGCAAGCTCCACTCATCCCCATGGTTCACTACAGATTGTG
The DNA here is from genome assembly GCF_053919585.1 of Euprymna scolopes. Taxonomy (NCBI): domain Eukaryota; kingdom Metazoa; phylum Mollusca; class Cephalopoda; order Sepiida; family Sepiolidae; genus Euprymna; species Euprymna scolopes. The sequence goes on from NC_136492.1 coordinate 43,521,615, forward strand.
CAGCTGCCATTGCACAAAGACACCATTCATTCCACCAGTTTGTACATCATAAGTCAAACACAAATAGGCAAAAGTTCATAGATGCTAGAAATCATTGTAAGAAAGAAATAGCGACAGCCAAAAGAAAGCATGCTGAAATAATTAGGGAATATATAGAGTCGCAAAAGATAGGAACTTGTGATTTCTGTACTAGTCTAGTGAATAAAGGACAGAAGGTTGCATGCACGGTAACAGAGAAAACGGAACTGGTGTCCTGGCGATTCGCCTACAACTCCACCTTAGAGCCAACAAACAACTCCCTCCCAAATTTCCCTATGCGAACTGAAGCCACATTAGCTGATGTAAAAATCACCCCTTCTCATGTCCACGATATCATAAAATACTTAGACACTTCAAAGATGTGTGGGTCTGATCTCATCCCTGCATTACTAATTAAGAAATGTTTAACTGAGCTAGCCCCCCTACTTTCCAAGCTCTGCAATAAATGACTTGCTTAATCTTGCTTCCTTAACAGCTACAAGATGGCCTCTGTGGTACCAGTGTACAGTAATTCTGGTGAAAGAACAGACCCTCTCAATTATCGCAGCATTAATCTCTTCTCCCTCTTCACTAAAATCTTTGAGACCTTAATTAATCAAGCACTAGTTCACCACCTTGCAAAAGCAAATCTTCTCTTTGACAAACAGTATGAATTTAGGCAATGTCGTTCTACTGCATATATTTTAACATTCATCTGTGAATGCATTTACCATGTATTGGATAAAGCGGGCAAAGCCACAGATGTAGCCCCTGATATATCTAAGGCCTTTGACAAAGTCTGGCACAAATGGCTGATAATGAAAATTAAATTGTACATTATAACTGGACGTATACTAAATATAATTACACCCATCTTAGACAATAGAAGCATACAGATTGCCATTGATGGACATACATCCAAGCAGCATAACAATTATGCAGGAGTGACTCATAGGTTGATCCTTGGACCACTATTATTCCTGATATTCAAAAACGACCTCCCTGATAATATTGTGTCCGAGATGGGTATATTTGCTAATGATAAAAACGCTCTATAAGATGCATGAGGGAAGAACAGATGTACATAAATCTAAGACAATGGCAGAATCGTTAAAAAATGACCTCAAGACAATTATGGAATGGGGATGCAATGGATGGTAACATTTAATGCTAGTAAAACTAAGGTGCTCTCCTTTAACAATTACAAGACGCCTCTCCAACCGCCTATGTCGATGAAAAATAACACCCACCTGAGAATTCTACTTTCAAACTCTTCGGCCTAACATTTGTGGCCAATATGAACTGGAACAAATGCATAAGGGACATTGCAAAGACTGCTGCAAAGATGGTGGGTTCCCTCTATCGAGTTAGAAGACTACTCACACCTGAGAGGTACACCTCTGCAATGCCACCATTCGCCCATGCCTGGAGTATTGTTGCCACATCTGGTCTGGTGCATCGCTGCAACATGGCATCACTGTGCCCGTTCTACAAATATTTTAATAGAATGTGTTCTGATGAACTCGCTGTACTTGTACCCCTTTGACGTACATATCCCCGACAAACCCGCTTAGCAATAAGATCTCACCCCTTCACTGTTGAAGTCTCTAGATGCCAGAAAGCTTTCTATTCTGATAGTCTCTTCCCTCAAACAGCTATAATTTGGAATTCCCTTCCTGCTGCCTGCTTTCCTGGTCGTACTGATATGCAGAAGTTTAAATGTAGCATAAACCGCTAATCTTTCCTAGACATGGTTTCAAATAGTAGCCTGTTACGTCCAAGTGGTGATTGTCCTTGTTAGTGGTTAATGTGCGTAAAACAAATAAATAAAGCTAGTTGAGTGCATATATGAGTATATTTATCATACAAGTGAATGATATACATAAAAATATGATATACATAAAAATATGATATACATGAAAATATGATATACATGAAAAGTAATTATAAAATGCTTGCTGAATTTGCACTCAATCATGAATCAATTGTAACTCTAGCTCTAACCCTAACTCAGCCACAAACCAATTATATTCGTAACAGTGACTCTAATTTTAACCCCGTCACAAACCAATTATATACCTAACACTTACCCTAATTCAGTCACAGGCCAATATTATACCAAACGCTAATCATAATGTTAATCTTAATTCAATCACAAACAAATTCTATCCGTCGCTTCTTTCCAAGAATCTGCATTTGTCATCTTAATACGATTGGAAATTGTGTCCTTTTACAAAATCCTTTCTTTTTTCAAAGTCTATCAGTTGCGCTGACTCGTTATCAAAAAGAAAACTACGAATTAAATCATATTTCTTTTCTCTTTCGCGTCGTCTTTACATTTTCCAATTTCGGTTTGAACTTCAAACGTATTCGCTTCAGACGTTTAAAAATTCATAATCCAATCTTCAATAACTCCACCTCCCTAAATTCGATAATTCACGATCTCTTAGATCGATGAGTTGCGATTTAATTAATCGATAATTCGTGATTTAAAGATTTAAGTGATCGTTAATTCTCGATTTCATAAATCGATGAACAGAGATTTAATCAGGAAAGGAATCGATAATTCTCAAAATACACTAATCGGTAATTTATGATATTAGAAATCAATAACTCGCAAATTCAAAGATCGATAATTTGCGATTCCGTTAATCTCTTGCGAATGACTTAAATATGCCATGCATCGATTATTTGTGATCTTGTTCGGAAAGTACGTCTTCCGAATGTCAGTAAAGTAATGAAGAATATAATAGGAATGAGTAAAATATCGATTATGATCAGATTTGCTTCTTATAATCAATCGAATAGAGATTATTCATCGAAATAAGTTTTCCATTTTCCTTTCTTTTTGCTTTTGTTCATTACAAAGAATTCATGATGCACTAACACATAAGGGGCTACTTTGATTGGGGTCAGATTTTTAAGGAGTAACTTTTCTGCATGTTGGTATTATCAGATAAACTGAGAAGAGGGAGTTAATTATAAACACTAGAGCTTCCGAAGAAAGAAATAAAGCTACTAGCATAGAAAGTTTCCGAGCATCATGGAGGTAATGAGTGGGATGCTGCTGCGGATAAGTCGAAAGTATTTTTAGTTGATGTGATAGAACTGCAGTAAGTTGATCGAAACACATTCAGTGGAAGCACCTAAATGCAACATTGCGGTAATTTGACAAACTGTAAAGGACTTATCAGTTTAGAGACTACTTTTTGCACTTTGTCTAAGCGGGGGAGGCTTGTGGTTATTGCATCAGCAAATGTGCGCATAGTGACGTTAATGATATAAAATGAAAGATGTGAGAATTTTTCTGTTCTTGTAGAAGGAGTCTAACTTCTTTGGGGCAGACTTAGCATTATCTTCTTTGTAGTTGTTCCAATTTATGTTGCTTGGAAATGTTAGGCTGAGGAGTTTGAACGTTGGAATCTCGGGAAGTGTGTTCTCATTAGGGGTATGATACCGAAATATTCTTTTCATTATTTTGACTCTCGACTATATATCAGTTAATATCTTAAGTGTTTTTAGATAGAGTGATGTGGTTTTCGGTTGATTAACTGTGTCGGACATATACTCGGGAGTCTTAACAATGATATGAATATGCTGTTATCATAGTCCTAGTTATCAGCCATGGTAGTCAGTGGTTGAAAAGATTTCCTCTAATTATTCCCTAAGTATGGTCCCAAATAGTAGCCCCTTTCGTCCAATTTACGATATTCTTTGTTTGGAGTGAACGTCAATAAAGAAGAATTGTTTAAGGAGAACGTAATGTAACCATCTACTTTTGGACCCATATTACTGCGAATTGGATATCATTTTCTAAAGAGCTAGTGTCCTTGCATATATATGCATTGTATTTTCTGCATGTCAATCATAGAGCATGGTGTGCCCAGCAAATATACTCATATCAGATGGGACAGGGATCTGATTTACGACAATCAGGAATGACAAAAATATCTACCCCACTAGGAGAAACTCGCACTGGTGTTTGGATGTACGGCTATCGAGAACGACTTTGATCATTTTAGCTAAGAAAAATTTAAATATTCTTCCACGAATACCGTGCCAATTATTTTTCTAAGAAGACCTACACACCAGTAGACCTTATATCAATCGCTACCATCCTAGATCCACCTTCCTTAATTAGTACGTGATATATTAGTTCCGAAATGACTGTTAAGGTATCTGTAATAGAATAGAAGACAAAAATCCATAACGTTGATCAAGGAAAACATTTAGGATTCTCAAGATGGCGGACTATAACCGAATTGGTTAATGATTCGACGATTTTACCAAAGACGGGAAGGAGAATTATGGGACGATAATTTTGACAGTTCTTTCACCAAAGTTCTTTAAACTGGTACCAAAGACGATTTTCCAATATTCTTCATGGCAACGACATTAGAGTTTGAAAAAAACAACCTAGCAGAGCATTTCTTTATTATTGTAACAGTAATTAAATCTGATCCACATGCTTTAGAGGTATCAAGGTTTTTATGATAGCCAGGACATGGAAAGATATGGCGAGTACCAGAGAGGTGATCATCTGGTAACACTAGGTGCTGTATGTCATCTTTCAATGATCGGGATATACATGGAGATCACTTGTAAATTTGATATTCACTGTACACGTTTCCTTTAGATAGAGCTGACATAGCTCAACCAACTCTAATAGAATACAAGACATTACCGATTCATTATCGCTGGGAGACGTGCAGCTTTTGATCGTTGGATAGCTAAAGCATATTTAACTTGGATACTATGAAGTGAAAATTTAGAAATCAACATACGGGTAGTGTCTATTGAAACTTTCTGTTCTGCAAGGTCGCGACTGATCGTAACATACCCACGTAACGAAGAACCGCCTTCTTTTCCCTTCAAGCTGGGTTCTTTTATCCGCCTCAAATCTCACACAGTCACATGACTTTTCACGTTCGTCACCTTTTCTTACATAAAGCCAGATACACTTCGTGCGTTTATTCTTTTTCCCCTCTTCTTCCCATGTGCGAATGGCAGAAAGAACTCACACTTTGGGGTAAAGTTATTTATGACATTGCTACTACACTTTCTCATTACAGTACGTTATGGAAAAGATCAATTTTCTAAACATTTTCCAGTCGTTTATAATTGATTTGATTACATATCTATTGTCTTTTCGTCCCTTAAATCTAATTGGCTGGGTGAGTTAAGATCTATGAAAATCCACGAACTTTTGCCCCAGACTAGAGCAACTGCGATACGAAACAATATGACGTTGACTTTTAAAGTATATGCGAATATACAGTCAGCGAGTAAACGCGCAGAATATAAAGGCAAATAATCAGAGTCGATACATATACGTGTATAAAAAGAAAAAAGAAAAGACTAAAACCGATACCGTTTTTCTGTTCGCCTATTATGCAGATCGGACGTTGAAATTTGTATTCGTTGAGTTCCTCTTAATCTGGATACTGAGCAACGAAGAATGCGACAGAAAAGTTAGCAGTTTATTTTCGTAAAACTGATTTCCGGTCATTCTTCACTCGACACAGATAATCGGAAGTGAACATAAGCATGTCATATTGGTGTAAAATATTAGCGCTACAAAGTCTTCGTATCCTAGTTTCCTATGTAAGTTTTCGAATTTGACATGTTATGTAAAGAATCGATTGTCTAGACATTTTCTCTTCGTTTATAAGTGATGTAATTGCGTATTCATTGGTCGTTAGTCTGTTTAATCTGATTGGGTGGGCGAATAAAGATTATTAAACAGAAGATATTTCGAGCCTATAATCTCAACTACCAAAATTTAATAAAGCAATAACGGTAGTTACTCGTGTCCTCAATTATATAATTATTAAAGATGGAAGATAGAGGGATAGACAGACAGACAGACAGACATACAGACACACAGAGACAGAGAGACAGGGAGAGAGAGACAGAGAAAAAACGATACAAAGAGAAAGATAGGGAGATAGAGAGAGAGAGAGAGAGAGAGAGAGAGAGAGAGAGAGAGAAATGAGTGAAACCAGCGGATTATCTTTATATGTGCATTAAAGATCAAAGAGAGAGAGAGATTGAAAAGGAGATAGAAAGGGACAGAGAGAGAGAGAGAGAGAGAGAAATAGAGAGAGAGAAAGGATTATGTTTATGTGTGTATGAGTTGGGGTGTTTGCGGTGGTTTGTATGTCGGGTTAGGGGGTAACGGTGGAATTTTTTTTTACTGACCGCCGGGTCTTTTCGATTGGAAAACTCGCCGATGAAGATCTGAAATCGACCCAAATTCTACATTTGAGTCGATGTTGTTTTTTTCTTTTGCTGATAAGGAAATGAAATAAAGGAATTGGTTTCTTTGAATTGCCGCCGCAGAACATCACGTTTTTCCAACAGAACGAAAACTGATAACAACAAAAAAAGAGAAAAAGAGTAAAGAAAGCAAACCAAAAAAATAGAATACGATAAATAGAATATGACTCAATAACTATGCAAAGCTTGGAAATTAAATCAGTATTCGATTCAGTCGCATACATAGACCATATCGCCATCGCAAGAAAAATCTATAATGCTCTAGCGCTCGATTATTTTACGAAGAACTATCAATTTACTGAGCCAGTTATCTCTAAATATACGTACATAGATGTTTATATATATATATATATATATATATATATATATATATATATATATATATATATATATATATATATATATATATATATATATATATATTCGCCCATGTATATGCATATATATATATATTCGCTCATGTATATGCATATATATATATATATATATATATATATATATATATATATATAAGGGTGACGAATTAATAATTGTGAAATTATCAATCAAGATTTCATAGGAGGAAACATAAAATCATGTTTATATGTACTATCGTTTCGGCAACGATATCCTTTTAGTCATGCGATATTTACAAATGAAACCATCGAGAAATTAGTAAAATATTTCTGAATATCATCTCCTCATCAGCATAAATAGAAGAGGGTGGAGAGAGAAGACATCAAATTTTAACTAGCTTATTGAAGTAAATATAGTTTGTGAACCTTTGTAAAGGGGTATTTCCATGTTGCTTTTTTAGAAAATCGTAAACCGTTTTCAAAATCCAAAAGAGATCTTTGGTATTTGTAAGTTTTTTTTAATCTAAATGTATGTTTATGTTTAAAACTTGATTGATAATTTCACAATTATTAATCCCTGGCCCTTTTCTATTTATATAGCTCTGGGTTAATAACACCTAGAGAGATTATCATAACTGCAATACTCAGAGTACTGTACCATTAAATATATTTTACGGAGACTTTGCCCATGGCGATCACACTCTATAATATATATATATATATATATATATATATATATATATATATATATATATATATATATATATATTCAATTTTTACCCCAAACAAGACAGAGTGCCACTTTGGAGTAGGGGACTACTATCGAGGACATAAGTTGCAGGGATATTATGAAAGGAGATGAGTAACAACATGTCTGTTCACATTACAATTGAACTTCTGAATGCCAGTACAGCTGGGAAAGCAGAATCCCGGAAAGTTCCAAAGTTCTGAGGAAGAAACTATTAGAGTAAAAGGCTTTCTTACACCTAGGGATTTCTACTGTGAAAGGGGTGGGATTTAACTGCTTGTCGGGCGTATTCACGTCGAGGATGTACAAGTGCTTGTAGTTCGCCAGAACATTCACCATTAAAATACTTGTAGAACAGGCAGAGGGGTGCAACATTTCGTCGATGGAACAGAGGCTGAAGCCTAAATGACAGTTCAGGACCTACCAAATTGGTGACTCTCTTTTGAACCCTGTCCAGGAGTGAGAGGCAAGTAGCAGATGCACCAGCCCAAATGTGACAACAGTACTCCATACATGGGCGAATGATGGCCTTATATAGGTACAAAATACTTTCAGGCATAAGTAGTTTTCTAGCACGGTAGAGAGAGCCCACCTTCTTCGCAGCAGCCTTGGGAATGCTCTCAATGTATCTATTCCAGTTCATGCTCCCTGTAAACGTTAGGCCGAGGAATTTAAAGGAACTACTTTCAGGTAATGTGTTCTTGGCCATTGCTATTGGTTGTAGAGAAGGTTTCTTATAACTATTGAAGGAAATAAGCTTAGTCTTGGCAGCATTGAATGAGACCATCCATTTTTGTCCCCATTCTACTACAGAGTGGAGGTCATCCTCTAGTGTTTCTGCCATTTACTTCGATATGTGTTCATTTGCTTTTTCCTCTTGCCTGTTATAGAGAGTGGTGTCATCAGCAAATATACCCATCTCAGAAACAATTTTATCAGGGAGATCATTTATGAATATCAGGAATAATAAATGTCCCAGGATAGACCTCTGAGGTACCCCCGCATTTATATCATATTGTTTAGATGTACGACCGTCGAGGATAACCTGGATTTTTCTCTTACTTAAGAAGGATTTAATTACATTATGCATTCTTCCAGTGATACCATATGATCTATTTTTCCTTAGAAGACCATCGTGCTATACCCTGTCAAAAGTCTTAGATATATCGAGAGCTACAACTTTACCGTTCCCCTGCTTTGTCCAGTGTATGGTATATACTTTCAAAGATTACAGTTAGGATATCTGCTGTGGAACGGGCTTGCCTAAATCCATATTGTTGGTCGGTCAGGAGTTTAGCAGCTGTAAGGTGATGGACTAGAGCTTGATTAATTATGGACTTAAATATTTTGCTGAAAAGCGGAAGAAGGCTAATGGAGCGATAATTTAATGGGTCAGTTCTTTTGTCTGAATTCTTGAAACTGATACCACAGAAACAGTTTTCCAGAAGTCATGAAAACAAGATTCGTTATGGCATTTGTTTTAAAGTTTGGAGAGAACTGGAGCAACCTCAGCGGAGCATTTGTTTTAATAGCACAGCCGGGATGAGAAGAATTAAACCATTGGGGAGAGTGGGCTTGCTATAGAATGTCCGTATGGGAACATGTGCTTCAATTGCAGTTTTGAACCATTCAGTGGTCTCATTAGCGCACTGCTCAGGTAGAAGAGAAAAGATATTTCCCTACGGAGCATCACTGAGGAGCTTTTTTGTAATACCTCGTTGTTTTGAGCAGTGGCTCTTAAGTTATTGTTCGAGAATTTAGGGCGATTTCTATCATTATCACAGCGTGATCAGCATTCCAAAGTGGGCTGTGGGCATTCGTTATACAATCATTGGGAACTTGTACCAGATTGGTGACTATTTAGGAATTTTAATCGGTACTTATCTCGGCATTGTTTCCAGTCTTCTACTCTACTTGCCACTGGTATGTAACAACGCCGACACAGGGGAGGTGTGGTTTGAAGTTGTGCAACTCTTGCCAAAAAAAAATTCCACGCAAACGCAATTTTGCTATGGGTATCCTTAGTCTGTCAAGACTGAAGAAAGCTACCATATATATATATATATATATATATATATATATATATATATATATATATAATTATTTTTTTACTATAATAATTAAATATATATATATGCTAGACTAGACTACCCGTTACCCGATGTGGTCAGTATATGTTATGGCTAGCTATGGAACAGTTTGTATACGGAATTAATGTATAAAAGTGCAAGTGAATATACAGAATTAATGTACAGACGCGCAAAAATTGAATGAACGCACGTGAAAACAAACATGGCGAGCAGTGACAACAATGCGGAATACATTGAATAATAAAGGTCTTAACATTATTGCCCTTAGATTGAATGAAAAATCCTTTATGTAAGAGGAGTGTAATCCGTTGGAAAAAATTTCTCATTTAGTTTACTTCAACACTTATATTCTGATGTAGTCTATTTTAATCCATCATAATCTTTTCATCTCAGTATTTTGCAATTACTGAATATTTTTTTGCAATTGAAATGTTTCAAATATTAGTTCATAACAATTATTAATTTAAAATTTAATTCTCTTCCTCTTATTTAGGCAATATTTAGAGTAGTTTTTATATGGTAAGTTAACGACATATTACTTTATTTATTTATTTAAATTTAATTTAAATTTTCTTTCTAAACTTACATTTCACTCACAACATATTCCTTAATTATTTTTTTATATACGTTATTTCAATCAGGCCTTAGACGTGATAATAGGAATTTATTTCTATTTAGACAGTTTTGTATAACATCAGACTTGTCTAAAATTTCTTCTTTCGAATTCATTATGTTGTATGACTCAAGTAAATATAGATCACATCTTTTAGATTTACTAGGTTTATATTTTCTATCTTTATCCACTACTGATCATTTTAATTCAAATTCTATTTTATTTTTACGTAGTTCTCTTACATGATCCCCTAATACAGTTGTTCTTATTTTGAATATTAATTCTTGTCATACACTTATTTTCATTTCAAGTTGCTTCCTTCTCTGATTCAATGTTAAATGATGCAATATGGTTTCGGTATATGTCCTTTAAATTGCAATCAGTTCTCACAAGGTATACTTTTTACTATTATCCACATTAACTTCACATTTGTATGCAATTTTAGAAATTAAGCATTGCCTTCCAATGGACACTGAAAGGTGGATTAAACCAAACTTGCTTTTTGCATATATTTCTCTTTTTCATAACTGCATTATTACTATTATATGCTTTTTATCATTTTGGATTTCGTTCTTTTTATTCTTATCTTTATTTTTATACCTATTTTTATTTCTTTTTTTCCTTCATCGCCATGTTATATGATATTGTGTATTTTATTCTACCATTTTCATTATCCACCTCCTTTATTTATTTGATCTTTCCTTCATATACTGATCGAGATAATGCTTCATTATAATAATCCTTTATTTTGATCTCATTTTGTGATATTCTCGATATTCTTTTTGATATACTGAAGATAATTGCTTTTTTCATACTTTTAGGATGATTAGATGTATAGTCTATATAGAGTAGTGTTTAGGTACGGCACAATCACGCTGACGCACCAGTTCTCACCAGATCACCGAATTTAAGCAACGTTGGGCCTGGACAGTACCAGATGGGTGACCATTTGGGAAGGCTAGGCACTGTGTGTACCTTCAGCACCCTCACCCCGTAAAAAGAACTCAGTCGCTACAAAAGCATCTACAAAGTTGTAGATGGCCTATGCCCCTTAGGGGCTCAAGGCTATGGTGAGGTGGATAGAGTAGTGTTTAGTTCGGTTTGTGATACGGTTCATATGTATTCTTGTTAAGGTTATGGTTATATAAAAAAATCACTATTTCACAATTTCAGTCTAATGTTATTTCTAACTCAAGTTCATTAAAGAACAGTTTAATATTCTTTGTAATAGAACAGTTTAATATTCTTTGTAATTTGTTCTATTATTCGATCGCTTGAATTCACTAAAAATAATGTGTCATCTCTATTTAAGCCCGGTATGTTTTTATTCATCTCCTTTAGTATATACAGACCTACTAACCCGACGGAAAATCCCATCGTAACATCAAAATAGTTTTCAATATCCTTTCTTGTCTATAATACATTTTCGTATCTTATAAAGGAGCTTGCTAGTTTTATACTTTCTATTTCGCATGTAATAATATCTGTTACATGGTCCGCTAATTTTATTGCTTTTTCAAAGAATTCATGAGTTATGGATAATAAGAGTCAACATGTAATTAATTTACTGTTTGTGTATTTAAGTGTTTTCTGGAACCTTGTCGGAAGAAACCCAAAAGTTATGTTAGATTTAAGATTTTAAAATGCGTATAATCCTTTTACCAATATTCTTTTACTAATATTATCTAAATCAGAAACACATGGTGCAATTAATCCTCTGCTGGGTTTATTGTTGAAGATAGGATTATGACCTTTCAATATAAACCTTGGGTTAAGTGGTGTATATATTTCTACTTTATCTTGAATGTTCATTTTTCAGATATTCTTAATGCTATTTAATTTATGTGATAAAGATCATCTTCCGTCGCCTTTTTATAATTTTTATTTAGTTTACTTAAAATTAATTTATCATGTATATGTTCATTGTCTTATTTGCTGAAATTATTATGCTAGGATTTTCAAGTATTTTTTATATAAACAAAATTACCATTAGTCGCTGCATCAAAGCCACTCTTTCAGTCTTTTAATGAAAATGAAAACAAAACAGAAAACGAAAAACCAAAAATAGAAAACAAAAAAAATTTCTTAAAATTAATAATTTCTATATTGTGTGTCTTGATACGCGTGTTAACTGTAAGAAAGGGGAAGTTGATGTAATCTGCAGCGACGTGTTATAACGAAGGTAGTCTCCGTTACTTAAATTATCTCAGAACGGCTACAGGTGAGAGGAAATAAGAGATTAATTAAGGGAAAGCCGAATACAAAAGGGAGAGTGAGTGACACGTATTTCAACTGTACGGTTGGTTTCCATTGAAACGGAAACATATATTCTAGGCATTTATTCGCTTAGTTTTGTTTAAAAATAATCATGTTTAGTTTATTGAAAAAAAAAACTTAGTTTTATATAAAAATAAGGATTTAATTTCAATATCCTTTTAAAGTTTATTATGTGAAGCCAAAAATGCTAAATTTGCTATAATAATAGGTTAATCTATTCTGAGAATATTTTATAATAATCTACGGTATAAAAATTAAATGAATTTACATGTTTTTGTATCTAATTTATAAAACTTATTAATATATATGTAAAATTTTATATAGCGAACATATTTTTGATATGTTATAGGAAATAAAAAATGCAGTCATTCTATAAACAATAAGCTTTTTAAGGTTAATGTGTCATATTAATATCAGTCATATTAATATCAGTCATATTAATATCATATCATATTTATTTATCAGTCAGTTCATGTATGTTTATGTCTTAAAACTTATATACTGAGAAAGCTAGGTTAATCTGAAAAATTAGGGTTAAAACATGTGTAAACCATTTAAGGGTATTGGGAAATGTATGTTATTCTAAGAGAAAATGTCAATTGACTGTCTAGTTTGTTTAATCTTAAAGTTGATTACAAAAATTGTTAGATTAAGATAATACATACTAAAGTTAAAGGTTACATTTTTTACGAAACAAGTATTAGTAATATTATGAAGTGTGGAATCTAAAATTCTAGTTTATGAAAGAATTGTTTAGTTGATGCATATCTTTTTAAACTATTGATAAATAATAATAATAATAATAATAATAATAATAATAATAATAATAATAATAATAATAATAATAATAATAATTGTAAAACAATGTTTAGGTTTGTTAAAAGACAGTGATTTGCCAATGAAGGGAAAGTATTAGTAGGGAATTGAGAGAAGAATACACACACACACACAGATATATATATATATATATATATATATATATATATATATATATATATATATATATATATATATATATATATATATATATATATATGAGCAAATGATTAATAAAACATGTTAAAAGACATCTTAAAAAAAGAGTTAAAAACATATTGTATTTTAAAAAAGGAAGCACAAGATAAGTGGATAGTCCTTAATTCGCGGAGTTTCGAAGAAATACTCTCCTTCTCATCAGAGGGCAGGAATTAGCAAAATGCGGGATCGGATTTTGCATATAAAAGTATTTAATGAAACTACAAGTAAATCACAGATCTTACTTGGTTAAAAAAAATAGTTAGGTTAGGGGAATAGTGGGTAAAAAATAATGATAAAAAGATTTCACATGAATGGATAGTCGGGTGAAGGGTAAAAAATCCAAGAATGGTAAAATCCAAAACGGTCGAATTAAATATATATATATATATATATATATATATATATATATATATATATATATATCACCTATGAAAGCATGCACATCTACATATATTTATCCAACAAGTATATCAATACCCTGCATATAAAATAATTAAATTGTAGAAACACATAAAATGGGTTAAAGTTGTCTATTATTATTTAGATCTTTAACTAACTCAAGTTCACGGCCGATAAAATGTTCTTATTACAAGCAGTTACTTTTAGTTTATAAGACAATGTTTAGATTACTGGGGTGTTTTTTTATGCATACAATTTAGGGAGGTTCCTTGATTTTTATTGGGCAATTCATCCCTATCTTCTAATTTTGTAATATATAATTTCTCAGCAAGACATAAATAACAAGTCTGAGTTGAGTTAAGTGAGAAATATGTTTTAGCTTTTTAAATTAGTTGCTGTTAAATTTTGTTTAATTATTTCTAATATATATATTATAACATATATATATAGATTTTTTTTTTCTTGACGGAGCATTTATGACCGGTGAACCTTTCTTTGAAAGTGTACCAGCTATGCTAATATAAAATGTATTACTATTTCTCTCTTTCTTTCTCTCTCTCTCTTTCTTTCTCTCTCTCTTTCTCTCTCTCTCTATATATATACATATATATATATATTTATATGTTTGTGTGTTTGTGTGAGTACATGTGTATATGTATGTGATGATGATTGATGATTGCAACGTCTTGTCAGACGAGTGCCACTCCCTCAGACATTTAAAATCCATGAGCCCAAATGTCTGAGGGAGTATCTATGCAAATATGATGTTACAGAGTCTTAGCTTTGTACGGCAGCTAAGTCTCTCTCTCGGTTCAAAATGTTGAGATCCAGCAACAAGCAAGAGCAAGATAGCCAGCAACAAATTAAACTGCAGAGCAACTTAATGCGGGTACTGGTCTTCCGCTTTATGGTTTTTTTAAATCAGAGATTTGCTTCTCTTAGAAAGGTTGCCTTCACCACGGCTTACGGGAGCCCTCTCTACCCCAATACACATATACACACACAAATATACACGGTGCTAGTTGGCCGTTGACCCAGAAAAAGAGTCCATTCGTCAGGTCATGTCATATGCTACTGGTACCATGTAACCCAGTACTACCTGCCTCATGGTCGGGTCACCGGCGACTAAACTGGTTCCCCCACCAGACTTGTTTGGTAAGGAGGGCGGCTAGTTTCCCTGAAGGTATATGTATGTATATATATACATACATACATATATATATATATATATATATATATATATATATATATATATATATGTATGTGTGTGTGTATTGTAGCGGCACTCAAGAAACGTATAACGTCAGTGTAAGTAAGGTTTCAGTTGCGCGTACATCTGTTGTCTACACCCACGCAAATTCTGCATAAAAAACTTAAATTCTGTCTTTTCGCACCGACGTAGTTGAAAGCAAGCCACTTGACAGAAGTATTGACTTTTTATCCAATCGACATTCAAAGAAAACGAATTTCAAGATGATATTCCTGACAGCCTTCGCTGGTAGCCGATCTGTCACCTATAAAAAGGGCACTGGGTGCCAAAATCAGTCAGTCAAAGTTGAGTCAGCATACTGTAATCATTGACTCAGTCGAGGTCGACTTTAAACAACCAACGTGGTTTCGCGCGTCTCACTTATTAAACTTCTACACATGGAAGTACCAGATCAGCCGGAATTTATATTTTCTTGCTTCATTTTGTCTCGCAAATTAACGTCCGAATAACACTGGCTTAAGAATACATAACAAAGTAATATAACGAATTTTAATACCGTTTTAAAAAGACAAAGAAGAAATATTTTAAATAAAAAAAACAAACATATTGCTTCAGTCAGATAAAGATCTCTTCCCTCTGCTTTCCATTAAAGATATATCTATATAGATTCCTAGCGACCATACAAACAGTTACAAACATTGCTTTTATGCAAAAATATTTCTTTTCCAGAACATTTTTACATACTCAAACTTTGGACGATTTATTCATTATCACCTTCTTGACTCGTGTGATGAATCAGCACACGCACATATAAAAATATGTCGACAAATAACATGATTCCATATTTCTTTTTATTGTTAAATGAAAGTCATATACTGAACTTTAAAATTCTTTCGCTTTAATGCT
>NC_136492.1:43540006-43555006 GCF_053919585.1 Euprymna scolopes
AAAATAATAACTTTGATACATTTTCTGGGATGATTATTTCATTACAATCACACTTATCAATTAACCTCCATTTCATCATTTTTCATAATTCTTTTGTATGTTACTAATTTCGACAACCATGGTTCATAATTTATACTCATATTATCGCCCTCTCCTTAATAAAATAATAACTTTGAAATATTGTCTGGGCTTATTATTTTATTACAAACACACGACATCACATTTAATCATTTTTCATAATTCTTAAATATGTTACTAATTTCGACAATAAATTTTCATAATTTTAACCCACATATTCGCCCTTCCCTCTTTACTAAATAATAACTTTGATATATTGTCTATGCTGATTATTTCCTTACAAACACACCAATCAACTAATATTTCACCATTTATTCGTAATTCCTGGATATGTTACTAATTTCGACAATAATGCTTTATAATTTAAACCATCATCGTCGCTCTCTCTTACTAAAAAATACTTTGATATATTGTCTGGGCTGATTATTTCATAAAAAACACAACTATCAATTAACTCACACCTCATCATTTTTTTCTTAATTCTTGGATATGTCACTCATTTCGACAATTTTTTAAATATTTTTAACCCACCTTATCAACCCCCACTACTAAAATAATAACTTTGATATATTATCTGGGATGATTATTTCATTTCAAACACATAAATCAATAAATTCACATTTCGTCATTTTTCATAATTCTTGGATATGTTACTAATGTCGACAATCATTTGTCATCATTTTAACCCACATCATCGCCCCACTTGCTAAAATAATAACTTTGATATATTGTCTGGTCTGATTATTTCATTGCAAACACACTAATGCATTAAATAACATTTTATTATTTTTCATAATTCTTGGATATGTTACTAATTTCGACAATTATTTTTCATAATTTAAACCATCCTTATCGCCCTCTCTTACTAACATAATTACTTTGATATATTTCCTGGGCTGATTATTTTTGTTGCAATATTTTGGACTTGTAATGGGGTAAGTATTTATTTTCAGAAAAAATATGTACAAATATTTTTTTAGAAAAATTTGGCACAAGGCCGAACATGGGGAAAGGGCGGTCTTCTTTGTCTAAAGCTAACTAATCTAACCTAACTAGTTCCTACATTCACTCTACTTTCACCGCAATACAACATCCATACTATACATCCATCAGCGTATACATCCTTCGTCATTTGCCGTAAGAATATCATACCATGATAAACTAATTAAAACCCATTAGAAAAAGAAGGTATGGGATATAAAAATTTTATAATACAAAATACAATAAAATATATACAATGTTAGTAACAAAAGACTGTTACTAAACTGTGGCAGATGCGCTGATTCGCCAGTCGAAAAGGTGATGCGAGTCCGAACGCTTTATTTCAACATCTCTTACGAAAATTTCGAAAGGGAACCCGCATCTCTGGCGAATCAAGCGATCTGTCACCTAAATTGGGGAAGGGAACGGGGCTAAAAAAAAAAAAAAAAAGAAACGGGACAAACTTAAAAAGGGCCTAATGATCTCTATCACACACTAGTTAGGTTATGAAAACAAGAGCCTAGAAAACGGTCCTAGTCTTGCCTTAATCGTGACCTACTCTGGACTTTAAACGAGTCAGGGCTGACGTTCGTTTCTGTTACCCAAAATTCTTTTCCTAAGGGACATCCAAGAACCAGTCAAGACTTGCTTCTCTCACTCGACACACACGCGCAACTGACACCCACCTTTCAACAAAGTCTGACAAAGAGAGTCTAACTCTCTCGGCCTTGATACGACTCTTCAAATGATAACGGAAGATTCATATAAGGTCGAGGGAAGCGAAGTACTCAGATCCGTAGACCACTCTCATACGTGTGTTCCAAATGACACCTCTCATTACTGCTAGCAAGGTCAAACACAATTCTTTTCTAATACTATCCGTTGTCGGAACCCAATTGCTACATACAGTGATAGGAACCAAAGTTAACGATGATATGTTCAGTATGCGAACCATGAGACCTGTAACAAACTCAATCAGCGGCACCACGATGCGACAGTAGACGAAGGCGTGACATAAAGTCTCGACCTCATCGCTGCATCGTTTGTAAATCGGCGAAACCGCCAAGCCAGCTGAGTGAAGTCTCTTACCGACCCAGAGAGCATCCCAAATTACCAGACAGGTCAAGGATGCCTCGTCATTAGTGAGGCATCCCGACCCAGGCGCCCAAGGCCAGATTGAGCGGAGCTGCCCCTTCGTCAAAGGGAGCCCCTCACCAATAACATCCCTTACGGATCCCCTCACTAGTACCCGATATAATACCTTTCGGGAAAACAGCAGAGCGTTGGAGAGGATTTCCTTAACTCTTAAGAGGAACTTCAGCGCGCGCCGGCACTCGCAAGCTGTGTGCCCCCCTCGGACTCGTGCACCCCTCTCAAAGCCGGAAAGGCTTTCTTGGTGCCCTCCATCTAGAGGGCACCGTCTTCCCTATCCTGTGTGCACATTCGATCTAGGTAGTAGAGCCGTAATGTGTGGAGCCGAATCTCCACGTTTGGCATACCTAGACCGCCTTCAGAAGGATGTAGGTAGCAGACATCGCGACAGACCATGGGGGCCTTTCCAAGCCATAAAAAGTTGAAAAAAGCCCTCTGCAAATATAGCAGTGTATCTGACAGAATTGGAAGCACTGATAGACAATAAATGAAGATTGAATAGATGTGGGTATTACACACATCCGCTCTCCCCTTCAATGAAAGGTTTCTACTGATCCACCGCGCAGCTGCGGATCGGACCGCTTTCAGAACCTCCGACCAATTTTTCTCCAGCTGGAGTTCAGGACCAAACCAGACGCCGAGTATCTTGCAAGGCCCGTCGCTCCAACTAAAGGGTCCCTGAAGGGGCATACCCCTCCAGGCACCGATGCGCAAACCCGAAGACTTGTCGCAGTTAATTTTGGCCCCTGTTACCGTTTCATACAATCTGATTTCTACACCGACGACACTAATCTCAGTACTGCTCGTTACAAGCAGTTACGTCTTCGGCAAAGGCGGAGTACTTTACCTGGGCATCCGCGCCTGGCAAAGTGATTCCGCCTAGGACCGGGTTAACCCTTAACTTGCACAAAAATGGCTCTATTGCGAGCACGTACAGCATGGGTGATAACGGGCACCCTTGACGAATTGAACGTGACAAACTGAAGGGTCTCGACCTCCTCCCATTTACTTCTACCATCACCGCGGGATTAGCATAGAGAAGATGAACCCACGAGCGAAATTGCGTGCCAAAACCGGCCGCCGATAAAACAGCCCCCAAGTACCGATGATCAACCCTATCGAAGGCTTTGGACTGATCTAAATTGATCAGCGCGGCCTCAGTGTCGACTTTTTCTATCATCAAGCGTATCGTGTGCAAGTTATCCTGGATTGTCCTGCCCTTCACGGCACACGTTTGCTTGGGGCTAACAAGACGAGCCAGGACAAGCTGCAGACGATTTGCGAGAATCTTGGCCAAAATCTTTAACTCCGCGTTAAGCATCGTTAAGGGCCTGAAATTACCTAACCCATCCCAACCATCTTTGCTTTTACGAACAAGCTTTATCACACCTATGGTAAAGTACTTGGGGATTGAGCCGTTTCTAAACCATGAGTTAAACAAAACCGTCAGCAAAGGGACAAAGATGTGCGACAACCTCAAATACACTTCGTAGGACAGACCATCGATCCCCGGAGACCTATTAAGGCCGACCCGCTTTAAGGCTTCAATGACTTCATCCTCCGTTATGCCACCTTCGCACCTAGCCGCTTCGGTCGTCAAAAGACGAGAAAAGTCAGCCAAATAGGTGTCGAACTGTTCTAATGATAGACCGGGTTCCATGGAAAAAAGCTCCTGGAAATGAGATCTAAACGCCTCCAGCACACTCTGGTTTGTGGTCGCAGTACGCCCGTCCGGCAATGTGACACAAGTGATGTGCCTATCGGCCGCTTGCCTCAGCTCCTCTGCACGCAGTTCAGCGGCCATGTTTGTTGCTTCCTGGGGCATTCTTTTTAACCTAGCCCTAATCGCTAAAGCTTGGTGCTCCTTTTCAGTAAGGGAGGCAAGCTGAGCCTTAATTAAATTAACGCTAGCACCGCCCGATCTAATCTAGACTCTAGCGTCGCTTTAGCTGCCCTAGATTCTAGGTTGAGTCTTTTGCTAAAATTGGCAGAAAAGGACCTAATGGCTTCCTTAATTTTTACCCACCACCTATTCCCTATAATTGCCCCCGTCAGTTCCCGCTGTATGGTTAGTAATAGCCCTTCCCGGAAGCCCTTCACATCGAATAACGTGTTGAGCTTCCAGTAACCGGCTAATCTAGGCTTAGGTCTATCTAAGTTTACCCGTACATGGACAAGTCTGTGATCCGAGTAAACTATGTTGTGGAAACTGGGACAATACAATACTCCTACATTGACTCTCCTAACTAAGAACCGGTCGATATAGCTCGAGAGCTGTACCGGACCGGAGCCGCGTCTACCTGTCCAAGTCCACACTAAGTCACGGGGCTTTTCATTTCGGAATTTGTCGATAAGATCAAACTTATCCACAAATTCACGAAATAAAACAGCATCCTGATCTCTGTTAGTTCCCCTAGAAGGTAACCCAAATCGATCTAACTCGGGATCCAGGACCGCGTTCCAGTCTCCCGCTAAGATAACCGTTCGCGAAGTATCCATGAACTGCTCGATTCGCCGAAAAAAGGCAGCCAGCTCAACGTGGCTATTGGGCGCATAACCCCCAATAAGACGTAATGCCCTACCCTTTATGGTAACATCCAAAACGCATAGTCTTCCCTCCGGATCCATGTAGCACGGGTCACACGACGCATCTAGGGACCTTTTAACTAGCCAGGAGACCCCTCTAGAGTGAAAATTAAAGTACGCTGAATAATCCTTAAAGGTCTTATACAGCGCACGTAAATGGTCACCAGGAATAAAATGGGTTTCCTGCACACAGCAAATATCCACTCCGATGTGCTGCAGGTCCAAACTCAAGCGCCATTTTCGCGAGTCGGCCCTTAGCCCTCGGACATTCACACTAGCAAGCTTGAGATCCATGATTGAGCCTTAGGTTGGGAACCAGAAACGAACATCGCGGTCGTGAGCGTGCCGACAGCTCTCATGAGGGAATAGGTACCCATCGCAGTATCGATGCATCCGTCACGAGAGATACCGCCGACATGCAAAGGATAGGTTAGTTTATCTATCCTATGCAGGGAGGGGTGCATTTTTACCGGGACCCTCCCAAAACAACATTTTTAAAACTTTTAATGTCTGAGTCCTTGAATATGGCTAGGGGAGGGGAAAGATTAAAAGTCTTATTTGCCTCCTCCAGCATTTGCATAAGTCTTTCGCTTCTTCTTTTTTTCCTAATTACTGATAGAATGCGTCTTGCATTGGGGAAATTGGTGGGGGTGTCTATTAGCTTCTCCCCTACCTCCCTGAAATCAATTAATTTTCTGAGTTCAGCACCTTTAAAGCTCTTATCATTGTTCATAGCGGCTGAATTGAGTATGCAAATATCTTTTCCAGGGAGGTAGAGGGGTTTTTCTTTTGATCAATTGCGGGGGTAGTGTCCATGTTAGCAGGGTTAGTAGGTTTTTTTTCAGGAGATGCAGGAGGAGTATTGTGAGGGGACTTAGACGTGGCTGGAACAGGAGTGGAGGATTTATTTTTCTTAAGGGGGCTTAGTGGTATTAGTTTGGGCATATTTGGAGGGGCGAGAGATGTGACTGGAGGAGGAATTTTGAAAGGGGAAGGAGTTTTGGATATCGTGGGGGGACTGAGTGATGAGCCTGATGTTTTTTGATGGAGGTGACTTGCATGAGATTGAGGTGTATTTTTTTTTTTTAGAGTCCAGTTTTTTTGGGGGGGTTCACTATTTCGATGTATTTTTCCCTACCAGGGTAATTTTGTAGCATCGCTTCCTCCCTCATCTGGTTGAGGGAGATGCGTCCGGGAGTCTTTTTGCCAGGGGCGATCTGCCATGGTTCTCCTTTGAGGGTTTCAGTGTCATTAGTTACTTTGCTGGTTGGTTGGTTGGGAACACTTTGTACGTTGGTTCCCAAGTGCTAGCCTATAATTTTCTTTGTGTTTGGTTGGGTTTTTTTGAGCGGACACTCGGATGTGAGGTGTCCGATTTCCCTGCAGTTCCAGCATGTGGGACGTCTGCCGGCCACTATGATTGGTAGCTTCTCATCTCCTACCTCCAGGAAGAACGGGATACTCAGGAAGTCTTCCTTGTTTAAGAGTATGTCGAATGCCCATACTCCGTGGAACTCGTCTACTTCCACGTGGACCATCTCCCCGAATTTTAAGAAGAAGACACCTAATTGCTCGCCGTCTATAAAGTGAGGAACGTGAAATACTGAGACTGTGGTGCGTGAAATACTGAGACTGTGGTGCGTGAAATACTGAGACTGTGGTGCGTTCTTAAGATGTGGTGTTGGGTAATTATTTCCTTTTGAGAAATAGTGAGGCACTACTGTGAGGAGTCGAAGAGTGCGCTCCACGTATTGTATCCATTTGATGACGCGTAAGGGTCTCAATTCGGCGTTGGCTAAAAGGTTGATGATGATGTCAACTGAAGCTCGAATTACTTTCTTCGGAAAATGTTAAGCACCTCTTCTTTATTTCTTCCAGTTTTGGGATGTTCACTATCAATCCAGTGCTTGTAACTTGGTCCAGGCATTGTTTTGCCTTCTCAATGAAGTGGTTCACGTCGATGTCCACTTTCGGGGGTTTGGTCCACGGGTTCGGCGTTGCAGCTGCGACGTTCTTCGTCTCCATGTTGATGAAGACATGCGTTTGGCTCGCAGAAGCGGCCATAGCCGGACCGTTTTAAAAAACGGTTAAAAAAAGTCCAAAAACTGTTAAGAATAACAGTAAAACAGTAGGGGGGAAAAAGCGTCGTGTGGAAAAAAGAAAATCCGACTTGGTGAAGAAGAAAAGAAAATTGACAGAGAGGAGAGAATAAACTTAAAGTATAACGGCCCCTCACCTGTTTGGCTGAGTGTCAAGTGACGAATCCTTGACGTGTACTACCCTGTCTTCCTGCAGCCGAAGCTGCTAGGAGACCTTCCCCATCAGACGAAGTAATGGGGTATATATTTAAATGCTGCCCACATCAGCATTATTTGGCACAAGGCCGGAAAGTGGGAACCCCGCAGGCTCCCCTAAAGGAGGGGCACTCCTGCAATTTTAAAAATTGCCTGAGTAACCCCGTCGGCATTCCCCGATCGGGGCGCCTCAGGCAGAAAGCAATAAACTTGCCCCACCGGAAAGCCCGGTGGCAAGGCCTGGAAGGGTGGACCTCCTATGTCTTACCCAGGTGGCGTACCTCATCCCACACAGTCGGACGATTCTATTTATAAACGATGCTGCTAAGAACTGACGAATCAAATTAATTCACGTTCTGCTACCAACCAATCAGAAACCAGAATTGCTTCATAAATATTAAACCTTTTCTGGAGCAATTTCACATGTTCTTTTCCGTCTCGACACGGTAAGAATATTTTATTCTGTGGAACTGTCTACTACAAACAAGTTACCTCCCAGGACTTGTGTGTAACAGCGAACCATCCGAAATTGTTCCGAAACTCAAAATGGCTTATACTTCTAGAGGTTATGCGCCCAGCGTGCGTCTTTATTTCAATGGATCCGAATCAAAATTCGAATTGTGGCAAGTTAAATTTCTGGGATATCTACGAATTCAAAAGCTACACAAAGTACTACAAACACAACCTGAAAACAGAAACGATCCCGACTTCATTGAAAAGAACGCAACTGTCTTTGCGGAATTAATACAGTGTTTAGATGACCGAAGTCTATCCCTGGTAATGAGAGAAGCGCTGGACGACGGCTGCAAAGCATTAAACATATTGAGAGAGCATTATTTATCGAAAGGAAACCCCAAAATTATTTCTTTATACACTGAACTGACCTCTCTAAAACGAATGGAAACCGAAACTATTACTGATTATATTATAAGAGCCGAGACAACTGCAAATTCTTTAAAAATGTTTGGTGAAGTTATAAGTAACAGTCTGTTAATCTTCATGGTCCTTAAGGGATTACCGAGTGATTTCAAGCCATTTACCACTGTGATAACCCAGAAAGAAAAACCCATGACTTTTAGCCAATTCAAGGTAGCACTTAGAAGTTACGAAGAAACTGAAAAAATAATCACAGAAAAAAACGAATCCACAAATATAATGAAATTTAAAAATACACACATAAAACACAAAAATTGAATTATACCCATGCCAGGAATAAAAAACTCAACTTTGCCAAAAGCAAGTTTTTTCCTAAGAAAAGTACAAAAATTATTTCCTATAATTGTGGACGACCAAATCACAAAAGTTTCCAATGTAGATACAGGACTCAAAATGGCGACTATATTAAACATGTAGAGAGCTCTGTTAGCGAGCATACATTTTTATTTTCGTGTACATTTGATGCTTCAAGAAACAATAATAATTTTCTTGTCGATTGTGGGGCCACGGTACATGTGATTACAGAGGAATCTGATTTTATCAATTTTGATCCCAACTTTAAGCCACAAAATCATTTTTTAGAACTAGCTGACGGGAGTCGAGTCAATGATATCGTTTTGAAAAGAGGCAATGCGAAAATCTCGTTAAAGAACAATAAAGGTGAACTATTTCTGTATTCTAGAAAACGCTCTTCTAATCCCAAAATGTAAACAAAATATATTTTCTGTACAAGTTACCACAAAACAAGGTGCAAATATAAACTTTAGCCCCAATAAATCAAAACTGGTATACCCGAATGGAACTGTATTCGACATTAAAGAAAATGGAAGACTATATTATTTAAATAGCGTAGTTCCATCAAAAACCGCCTGCCATGATCTACAGACATGGCATAAAATTCTTGGACACTGCAATATTTCTGATATCAAACAGTTGCCGACTGTAGTTGATGGAATGCAAATACAAATATCAAAAACCTTCAACTGCGACGTCTGTACGCAAGGGAAAATGACAAACTATCAAAACAAGATACCAGACAAAAAGGCCAAAAAAATCCTATCAATGGTGCATTGTGACTTTTACGGTCCCGTAGAACCGATGGCCAGAGAACATTACAGATATGTGTTGACTTTCGTAGATGACCATTCAGGTTTAGTAATGGTTTACTTTTTAAAGAACAAATCTGATACCCTGCTAACAACTAAGAAATATCTAGCCGACATGGCCCCCTACGGTGAAATCAAGTGTATTCGCTCTAACAACGCTACGGAATTCACCAATAAAGACTTTGAACTTTTACTAATTAACCATCATATCAGGCATGGAACATCAGCTCCTAGATCGCCACACCAAAACGGGACTGCTGAACGTGCGTGGGGGACACTTTTTGAAACGGCAAGATGCCTACTCATTGAATCAAAACTCCCTACAAACCTCTGGACGTATGCACTTATGGCGGCAGCCTATATACGCAACAGGTGCTTTAACAAACGCTATCTAAAACTCCATATGAATTTTTCTGCGGTAAAAAAAAAACAAATTTAAGCAGAATGCATATATTTGGTTCAACTTGCTTCGCATATATAGAGAAAAAGAGTAAATTGAATATTAAAGCCGACAGAAGTATATTTCTTGGATACGATAAAAACAGTCCAGCCAATTTAACATTTTTTTCTCGAAAAAAAATAAAATAAAAAGAATCCGGTGTGTAAAATTAAGACACGTTTAATTTTACAGGCGAAACCCCATCATATGAAGAAGATGAAATTATATTACCTCAAATAATTAAAACAAACGAAAACGACGGAGACGAGAGTGTCCATGATGATGATGATGATGATGACGATGATGATGATGATGATAAAGGCGAAAGATATCCCAAAATAAATAGAAGACGACCCGATTTTTTTGTGGTCGATAATATAAAAGATTATCAAATTGACTATTGCTATTCAATGGAAAATGCGCCAAAAAGCTTCAACGAAGCAATTAATTCAGAACATTGTGATGAATGGAAAATTTCCATGAAAAAAGAAATAGATGCCTTAACCGAAAATGATACCTATACGGTAGTGCCTCTCCCAAGAGATAAACATGTTATTTCTACCAGATAGGTCTTTACAAAAAAAAGAGTGCAGCATCAAGCGTAGAACCGTACAAAGCAAGATTTGTTGCTAAAGGGTACTCTCAGATTTACGGTAAAGAATACTTTTCTACGTTTTCACCGACCACAAACCTAACGACAGTCAGAATTTTACTGCAAGTCGCATCACAATATTACCTAAACATCCATCAAATGGACGTAAAAAAATGCTTATTTGAATGCCCCAATAGACTATGAAATTTATATTACCCCTCCAGAGGGATTTATAATGAAAAATAAAAATAGCGTGTGGCGACTTAACAAGTCATTATATGGTCTAAAGCAGAGTGCTCAGTGTTGGAACACAGTATTTCATGATTATATTATTAAACAACAATTTAGACAATGCGCTGTAGACCCCTGTTTATATACCCAACATAAAGACGATAAACTACTGATTTTGGTTTTGTGGGCCGATGATATTTTAATCGCATCAAATTGTGACATAATGTTAACTGATGTTAAGAACAAATTACGTAAAAGATTCAAAATGACCGATCTTGGCAAAATATCCTGGTTTCTGGGGATAGAATTTACTCAAAACAAAGGACTTGTTATGATGACTCAATCGAGATACATCGACAAAATACTATTAAAATTTGGAATAGGAGAGTGCAAGAAACGCTCTACACCGGTCGAAAATGATATTAATAAAAATATACACACAGAATCTGAAATAATAAATGACACACAATATCGCAAAATTATAGGTAGTCTTATATATTTAATGACTGCAACCAGGCCTGACATATGCTATACAGTAACGAAACTGTCACAAAAATTATTACGACCGACAATGAAGGATTTAAACAGAGCTAAACAAGTCCAACGTTATTTAAAAGGAACTAAAGAACAGAAGTTACTATTTAGAAAATCAAGAAATCCCCTAAAATTAGAATGTTTTTCGGATTCAGACTGGGCAAACGACGAAGATCGCAAGAGTGTATCTCGATATTATTTCAGACTCTCAGAAAATGGGCCTATTATTTCATGGAAATCTAAAAAGCAACAGATTGTATCTCTCTCTACGTGTGAAGCAGAATTTATCGCGATCACACACACGACCAAGGAAGCACTCTACCTTAAAAATAGCCTAAAGACTATTTTAGAGCCAGAATTAATTACAAGCCCCGTAGTAATTAATTGTGATAATCAAGCCAGTATAGTCTTAGCACAGAACACGATAATCAACCAAAAATCTAAGCATATAGATATAAAATACCATTTCATAAAAAACGAGATAAAAAAGGAATCCATTATTTTGAATTACATATCATCAGAACAAAATATCGCTGATGTATTTACGAAACCCGCAACAAGGATAAAGTTACAACGTTTTTTATCAAAACTTGTTGGGGAATTCGACTGAATAATTTTTTTTCACTGCCCTGTATGTATATAGATTTCTATATATATATATATATATATATATATATATATATATATATATATATATAAAATAATCCTGGACAAGACGTTAAACTGTATCCATTTTATTTGTATTAACACTTTAACCTACTAATGTGTAACTAATACTTTTGCTTAAAAAAAAAACTCTTTGTAATTTTCCTTTTTGACATTTGAACGCAATTAAAAATGGCGTCTTTTTAATTGCTAAAATTCTAAGATCCAAATGATTTCTACTTTTTGTTATGTCTAAGTGAATATAAAAATATTTATTTATTTTAGAGCAGAATAAACACAAGGGACTTCCCCCATTATAAAAAATAGGGAGGATGTTGCAATATTTTGGACTTGTAATGGGGTAGTTATTTAAATGCTGCGCACATCAGCATTATTTGGCACAAGGCATGGAAAGTGGGAACCCCGCAGGCTCCCCTAAAGGAGGGGCACTCCTGCAATTGTAAAAATTGCCTGAGTAACCCGTCGGCATTCCCCGGTCGGGGCGCCTCAGGCAGCAAGCAATAAACTTGCCCCACCGGAAAGCCCGGTGGCAAGGCCTGGGAGGGTGGACCTCCTAGGTATTACCCAGGCGGTGTACCTCAGTCCAACAGGTGCTGGGCCGGTTCCCGGCCCCTCACCTGTTGGGCTGAGTGTCAAGTGACGAATCCTTGACTTGTACTACCCTGTCTCCCTGCAGCTGAAGCCGCTAGGGGACACATCCCATTACAACAGACGAAGTAATGGGGTATGATCCCATACAGTCGGACGATTCTATTTATAAACGATGCTGCTAAGAACTGACGAATCAAATTAATTCACGTTCTGCTACCAACCAATCAGAAACCAGAATTGCTTCATAAATATTAAACCTTTTCTGGAGCAATTTCACATGTTCTTTTCCGTCTCGACACGGTAAGAATATTTTGTTCTGTGGAACTGTCTACTACAAACAAGTCACCTCCCAGGACTTGTGTGTAACAGCGAACCATCTGAAACTGTTCTGAAACTCAAAATGGCTTACACTTCTAGAATGTTATTATAAACACACAATCGATTAACTCGCATTTAATCTTTGTTCATAATCCTGCATATGTTAATAATTTCGACAATAATTTTCATAATTAAAAACTCACATGATGCCTCTCCCTCCTACTTATATAATATATGTGACATATTGTCTGGGCTTATTATATCATTACAAACACACCAATCAAGTAACTCACATTTCATCATTTTTCATAATTCTTGGATATGTTACTAATTTCGACAATTTTCCTAACTTTAACCCACTATGTCGCCTCCCCTTACTTAAATAATAACTTTGATATATTACCTGGGCTGATTATTTCATTACAAACAAATCAATCAATTCTAGGTATTCTCATAGTATATATGTTTCACCTATCTTATCCAATCCCGTGTGACGCCGCATATTCTGCTAATATATATCGTTCAGCTATCTCATTCGATCCCGGGCGACGCTGGGTATTTTGCTACTATATGTTTTCCATCTATCTCATTCAATACTGGGCGACGCTTTCTTATAGACTATATTTGCACATCTCATTCAATCCCGGGACTGACTTCATGTCCGCCACCCCACTGTTGAAAATATACAGTAAATAAAGTAATGTTTTAATCGTAAACTGTTTCAGCTATTTCCGGGACTGACTTTATATCCCCAACCCACTGCTAAAAATATACATGAAATAATTTAATGTCTAGATAGTAAACTGTTTCAGCCATTTCTGGAACTGACTTATAATCCCCACCCCACTGTTGAAAATATACATGAAATAAAGTAATGTATAAATCGTAATCTTTTTCAGCCATTTCCGTGACCGACTTCTTATCTCCCATCCTACTGTTAAAAATATACATGAAATAAAGTAATGCCCAAAACGTAAATGGTTGCAGCCATTTTCGAAACCGACTTCATATTTTCCACCCCAATGTTAAAAATATACATTAAATAAAGTAATGTGTAATGCGTAAACGGTTTCACACATTTTCGGGACTGATTTAATATCCCCCATCCCATTGTAAAAAATATACATGAAATAAAGTAATGTTTAAATCGTAAACGGTTTGAGTAATTTCCGGGACTGACTTCATGTCCCGTAACCCACTGCTTAAAATATACTTGAAATAAAATAATGTTTAAATCATAAACTGTTTCAGCAGCTTTTCGAAAGTAATACATAAAAACGGTTCGAGATTAGGCAACCATTGCTTCAACATGAATTTCTGGGTGTAGTATCAGTTTCAGCATTCCAGTGACTTAAATCTTCCCTTTTTTGGTCTTGGTTAATAGAGAAGAAATCCTTCATTACTGATACAATTTTTATTTTTGTTATTGACCAGAATGCCCCTTTTGGGAAGCTGGTTTCCTCCTAAATTTTTAACAGACCTCATGTCCAATTCCGCCCTTGTGGGGAGTCAAGTAAACAAAAAAAATAATCAGAATGGACATTTTCCAGGGCATTTTATAATTAATCAGAAGTGAGATTTCCAGGGCATTTTGTAATTAAATCAGAAATGACTTTTTCCAGTTACTTTTTTAATATTAAAACTTTGTTACATTAAACATAGTACTTATTCACAATGCCTCCCCACGGGACAGATTTAGACACCAGGGTCGTTTTTAATGTGGAGAAAAAATTGCCTTAGTCGTAAAGGATTTTTATTTCACTGAGAGAGAAATTGAAATGTAGCACCTGAAGAACAGATACTACAATTTGATCTTAGCCAAAACGCCAAGAAAGACAGATCGTGTTTATTAGCTTTGCCTCAACAGCGATACCAATTTTTTTTAATATTTCAATTGCAAGGGTGACAAAAAGGTTTATTTGGAATATTCCACTAAGGGATGCACAGTATGATAACGGACGGAGCGATAAGCGTAATAATATTATTTATTATTATTGTTGTTGTTGTTGTTGTTGTTAATAATAATAATAATAATAATAATAATAATAATAATAATAATAATAATAATGATAGTAAGCGAATGCAGCAAACTTGCCGAAAGGAATACAAAAATAGGCATGACCAAGTGGGGAGGGTGGTACACTGGGAATTGTGCAAACAACTGTATTTTGAGCATACAGACAAATGGTACAAGCATAAACCCACAACAGCACTCGAAAACGAGAACCAAAAAATCCTATGGGACATGCACATACAGAAGGACAAACTCATCCAAGCAAGAAGACCTGATGTCGTAATTATTAACAAGAAAGAAAAATCCTGTCAAATCGTAGATCGTGCAGTCCCAGCTGATCACAGGGTGAGTATGAAAGAAAAGGAGAAACGAAGCAAATACACAGAGCTAGCCAGAGAGTTAAAAGGGATTTGGATGATGAAGAAAATCAAAATAGTACCGATAATAGTAGGAGCACTATGAACAATTCCTAAAAACTACGA
>NC_136492.1:43560006-43765006 GCF_053919585.1 Euprymna scolopes
TCTGCATGTTTATTTACTAAATATTAGATCTTATCTCATTACATCTTGAGGCCCAAGGGGCTCACATTATGTCTAATTATAAGCGCCATCATTCCCGCCGTGTTTACCATGAACATTCACGGATCCTTCCAAAGCAACAACGAACTAAAATTCCGACAATGGGAATTCGAACTAAACGCTCCATACGTATGGGGGCAAATCGGGCCACTGTTTTGCAAAAGGACTATACCAGAACCAAAGAACTTTCATTGCTGTTACTTGTGAATAAATTTTGAGTTTTAAAGGTATGGCTTTTGTTTGTGGAATTCATGTGCTTCTGCTGTGAGGAAATTGAGACGTGTGAGAAAGAAATTTCTCACGGTTACTTCCGTTTCATCGTTATGAATACATATTAGGATTTTGGTAACTTATAATTCAATTAAACATTTAAAATTTCGACCATACAGAGTTATCTCCCTTTCTACATCTAAAATATCCGATAATCGTAAATCTTTATAGAAAAGACAGGAAGAAAATAAAAATAGATTGAGATCCTTAATTTTAAATGAAGAATGAGAATGAACTAAGTATGAAGTAATGTTAAACTTTCTTTCCTCATTGAATAAGTGTTAAACAAAAACTTTTCTTAAATCACATAAATATGTTAGCCGATATATTTTATAAATAAACAAAGCAAATTCCAGATACGAAATTTTTATAGAACCGCAGCAATATAACTTAGTTGATTAGTCCGGATTAAAAAATAAGTTAAATTAAATAAAGAAATAAAGAAATTTAATTTCAGAAATCAATGAATAGTTTAATAAAACATATTAAATGGACGTAGGTAATTAGTGGTAACATCGTGTGATATTCAGTTTGAAATTTTTTTGGAAATGGAGATACGAAAATAGGTAAATATATAAATCTTTAAAAAATACTTAGCAAGGATGCGATATAGCTAAAATATTTTCGCTTGTTTCTTTTCCTTATAAGGGAAATGGTTTCCATAATGTTTTATTGTTAAAGTGTTTTTTGTTAAATACAGAAAGGCTGTTCTTGTGAGAATTTTCAAACGACATAAGGTTTGAATTTGTCCGAATAGTCTTGAAACAATAACAACTAACGATGACATACACTATTTGTTGCTATCAACCCATTCTTTGAAGTCTTGATTTTTGTTAAAGCAATATATATATATATATATATATATATATATATATATATATATATATATATATATATATATATATATATATAATTTACGAAAATATATTTATGGCAATTAGGTACACAGAGGTTTCAGCGTTTTATCCTTGACGATTCCATTCGTAGGCCAAAATCGGAAGACTCAGTGATGATTAATTGTCGCATATATTTTTATAACTTACTACTAGTTATCCCTATTCACGTATTAAGCACTGCTTAAGTAAGTATTGAAAATCGATACATAAAATATTATTTTGTATAGTAAAGCATAACAATGTGGTTGTAAAAAAGAAAGCATTTCAATTTGAGTTTTCGATATTAAAATTTCCTCATCAAAATATATTTGCTTTTCTTTTTCATTGTTTAAATATTAAGCGTCTTTTTGTAAGAAAGGGTAACTCGGCTTGAATCAAAATAAAGTGGAGACATTATTAAAAACATGCTTTAGCAACGATATTTATGTCATACAGACAACAATGACATATGTTTGTTAAAACACATTAATTTTACAAAAAGATTGCTATGATAGCACATGAATGCGTACTATACACTGTCTTCGAGTTTCTAAAGTCTTTCTGTATAAGGTTTGTCAGGACAACTTGATATGAGGATACTTTTCTCTAGAAGTAGTCTGCCTTAGCTTTTACAAGGAATGTTACCTCAAATAAGAGCACGAAATTGGCTACTCCACCAGAAAAGAGGAATTCTTTTCTTAGAATCTACTAAGATTAAGAGATTACCAGAAACGTATACTATAACACATTTAAGTGGTCAATTAGAGGCAGAGATTTATATTTCACAGTTCGTTATTAATTCACTGTTTGAAATGAATCGGAGAACTTTACAGGAATTAATAATATCTATGTATCTCATAATAATAATATAATTAATAATATCTATGTATCTCATAATAATAATATTATTAATAATATCTATGTATCTCATAATAATATTATTATTAATAATATATATGTATCTCATAATAATAATATAATTAATAATATCTATGTCTCTCATAATAATAATATTATTAATAATATCTATGTCTCTCATAATAATAATATTATTAATAATATCTATGTATCTCACAATAATAATATAATTAATAATATCTATGTATCTCATAATAATAGTATTATTAATAATATCTATACCATAATAATAATATTATTAATAATATCTATGTCTCTCATAAAATTAATATTATTAATAATATCTATGTATCTCATAATAATAATATAATAATAATATCTATGTATCTCATAATAATAATATTATTAATAATATCTATACCATAATAACAATATTATTAATAATATCTATGTCTCTCATAATAATAATATAATTAATAATATCTATGTATCTCATAATAATAATAAAATTAATAATATCTATGTCTCTCATAATAATAAAATAATTAATAATATCTATGTCTCTCATAATAATAATATAAGTGATAATATCTATGTCTCTCATAATATTAATATTATTAATAATATCTATGTCTCTCATAATAATAATATAATTAATAATATCTATGTCTCTCATAATAATAATATTATTAATAATATTTATGTATCTCATAATAAAAATAATATTAATAATATCATGTCTCTGATAATAATAATATAATTAATAATATCTATGTATCTCATAATAATAATATTATTAATAATATCTATGTATCTCATAATAAAAATAATATTAATAATATCATGTCTCTGATAATAATAATATTATTAAATATATCTATGTATCTCATAATAATAATATTATTAATAATATCTATGTATCTCATAATAATAATATAATTAATAATATCTATGTATCTCATAATAATAATATTATTAATAATATCTATGTATCTCATAATAATAATATTATTAATAATATCTATACCATAATAATAATATTATTAATAATATCTATGTATCTCATAATAATAATATTATTAATAAAATCTATATCGTAATAATAATATTAATAATATCTATGTGTCTCATAATAATAATACTATAAATAATATCTATGTATCTCATAATAATAATATAATTAATAATATCTATGTATCTCATAATAATAATATAATTAATAATATCTATGTATCTCATAATAATAATATTATTTATAATATCTATGTATCTAATAATAATAATAATATAATTAATAATATCTATGTATCTCATAATAATAATATAATTAATAATATCAATGTATCTCATAATAATAATATAATTAATAATATCTATATCAAAATAATAATATAAGTAATAATATCTATATCATAATAATAATATAATTATTAATATCTATGTATCTCATAATTCTATTATTAATAATATCTATATCATAATGATAATATAATTATTAATATCTATATCATAATAATAATATAATTAATAATATCTATGTATCTCATAATAATAATATAATTAATAATATCTATATCATAATAATAATATAATTAATAATATCTATATCATAATAATAATATAATTAATAATATCTATGTATCTCATAATAATAATATTATTGATATCTATGTATCTCATAATAATAATATAATTAATAATATCTATATCATAATAATATTATTAATAATATCTATGTATCTCAAAATAATAATATAATTAATAATATCTATGTATCTCATAATAATAATATAATTAATAATATCTATGTATCTCATAATAATAATATTATTAATAATATCTATATCATAATAATAATAATATAATTAATAATACCTATATCATAATAATAATATAATTAATAATATCTATGTATCTCATAATAATAATATAATTAATAATATCTATATCATAATAATAGTATAATTAATAATATCTTTATCATAATAATAATATAATTAATAATATCTATGTATCTCATAATAATAATATAATTAATAATATCTATATCATAACATTAATATAATTAATAATATCTATATCATAATAATAATATAATTAATAATATCTATGTATCTCATAATAATAATATAATTAAAAATATCTATATAATAATAATAATATAATTAATAATATCTATATCATAATAATAATATAATGAATAATAACTATGTATCTCATAATAATAATATAACTAATAATATCTATTTATCTCATAATAATAATATAATTAATCACATATATGTCTCTCATAATAATAATAATATTATTAATAATATCTATGTATCTCATAATAATAATATAATTAATAATATCTATGTCTCTCAAAATAATAATATAATTAATAATATTAATGTATCTCATAATAATAATATAATTAATAATATCTATATCATAATAATAATATAATTAATAATAACTATGTATCTCATAATAATAATATAATTAATAATATCTATTTATCTCATAATAATAATATAATTAATAATATATATGTCTCTCATAATAATAATAATATCATTAATAATATCTATGTCTCTCATAATAATAATATTATTAATAATATCTATGTATCTCATAATAATAATATAATTAATAATATCTATGTATCTCATAATAATAATATAATTAATAATATCTATATCATAATAATAATATAATTAATAATATCTATATCATAATAATATTATTAATAATATCTATGTATCTCATAATAATAATATAATTAATAATATCTATGTATCTCATAATAATAATATAATTGATAATATCTATGTATCTCATAATAATAATATTATTAATAATATCTATATCATAATAATAATAATATAATTAATAATACCTATATCATAATAATAATATAATTAATAATATCTTTATCATAATAATAATATAATTAATAATATCTATGTATCTCATAATAATAATATAATTAATAATATCTATATCATAATAATAATATAATTAATAATATCTATATCATAATAATAATATAATTAATAATATCTATGTATCTCATAATAATAATATAATTGATAATATATATATCATAGTAATAATATAATTAATAATATATATATCATAATAATAATATAATTAATAATAACTATGTATCTCATAATAATAATATAATTAATAATATCTATTTATCCCATAATAATAATATAATTAATAATATATATGTCTCTCATAATAATAATAATATCATTAATAATATCTATGTCTCTCATAATAATAATATAATTAATAATATCTATGTATCTCATAATAATAATATTATTAATAATATCTATGTATCTCATAATAGTAATATAATTAATAATATCTATGTCTCTCATAATAATAATATAATTAATAATATTAATGTATCTCATAATAATAATATAATTAATAATATCTATGTATCTCATAATAATAATATAATTAATAATATCTATGTCTCTCATAATAATAATATAATTAATAATGTCTATGTATCTCATAATAATAATATAATTAATAATATCTATGTATCTCATAATAATAATATCTTTAATAATATCTTGTCTCTCATCATAATAATATAATTAATAATATCTATATCTTGATAATAATATAATTAATAATATCTATGTATCTCATAATAATAATAATATAATTAATAATATCTATATCATAATAATAATATAATTAATAATACATATGCATCTCATAATAATAATATAATTAATAATATCTATGTATCTCATAATAATAAGATAATTAATAATATCTATGTATCTCATAATAATAATATAATTAATAATATCTATGTATCTCATAATAATAATATTATTAATAATATCTATGTATCTCATAATAATAATATAATTAATAATATCTATGTATCTCATAATAATAATATAATTAATAATATCTATATCATAATAATAATATAATTAATAATATCTGTATCATAATAATATTATTAATAATATCTATGTATCTCATAATAATAATATAATTAATAATATCTATGTATCTCATAATAATAATATAATTAATAATATATATGTATCTCATAATAATAATATAATTAATAATATCTATATCATAATAATAATGATATAATTAATAATACCTATATCATAATAATAATAATATAATTAATAATACCTATGTATCTCATAATAATAATATAATTAATAATATCTATATCATAATAATAATATAATTAATAATATCTTTATCATAATAATAATATAATTAATAATATCTATGTATCTCATAATAATAATATAATTAATAATATCTATATCATAATAATAATATAATTAATAATATCTATATCATAATAATAATATAATTAATAATATCTATGTATCTCATAATAATAATATAATTAATAATATCTATATCATAATAATAATAATATAATTAATAATATCTATATCATAATAATAATATAATTAATAATAACTATGTATCTCATAATAATAATATAATTAATAATATCTATTTATCTCATAATAATAATATAATTAATAATATATATGTCTCTCATAATAATAATAATATCATTAATAATATCTATGTCTCTCATAATAATAATATAATTAATAATATCTATGTATCTCATAATAATAATATTATTAATAATATCTATGTATCTCATAATAATAATATAGTTAATAATATCTTGTCTCTCATAATAATAATATAATTAATAATATCTATATCATAATAATAATATAATTAATAATATCTATGTATCTCATAATAATAATAATATAATTAATAATATCTATATCATAATAATAATATAATTAATAATATATATGCATCTCATAATAATAATATAATTAATAATATCTATGTATCTCATAATAATAAGATAATTAATAATATCTATGTATCTCATAATAATAATATAATTAATAATATCTATGTATCTCATAATAATAATATAATTAATAATATCTATGTCTCTCATAATAATAATATAATTAATAATGTCTATGTATCTCATAATAATAATATAGGTAATAATATCTATATCATAATAATAGTATAATTAATAATATCTATGTATCTAATAATAATAATATAATTAATAATATCTATGTCATAATAATAATATAATTAATAATATCTATGTATCTCATAATTATAATATAATTAATAATATCTATATCATAATAATATAATTAATAATATCTATGTCTCTCATAATAATAATATAATTAATAATATCTATGTCTCTTATAATAATAATATAATTAATAATATCTATATCATAATCATAATATAATTAATAATATCTATGTCATAATAATAATATAATTTATAATATCTATGTATCTCATAATAATAATAATATAATTTATAATATCTATGTATCTCATCATAATAATATAATTAATAATATCTATATCATAATAATAATATAATTAATAATATCTATGTCTCTCATAATAATAATATAATTAATAATATCTATGTATCTCATAATAATAATATAATTAATAATATCTATGTCTCTCATAAAAATAATATAATTAATAATATCTATGTCTCTCATAATAATAATATAAGTGATAATATCTATGTCTCTCATAATATTAATATTATTAATAATATCTATGTCTCTCATAATAATAATATAATTAATAATATCTATGTCTCTCATAATAATAATATTATTAATAATATTTATGTATCTCATAATAAAAATAATACTAATAATATCATGTCTCTGATAATAATAATATAATTAATAATATCTATGTATCTCATAATAATAATATTATTAATAATATCTATGTATCTCATAATAAAAATAATATTAATAATATCATGTCTCTGATAATAATAATATTATTAAATATATCTATGTATCTCATAATAATAATATTATTAATAATATCTATGTATCTCATAATAATAATATAATTAATAATATCTATGTATCTCATAATAATAATATTATTAATAATATCTATGTATCTCATAATAATAATATTATTAATAATATCTATACCATAATAATAATATTATTAATAATATCTATGTATCTCATAATAATAATATTATTAATAAAATCTATATCGTAATAATAATATTAATAATATCTATGTGTCTCATAATAATAATACTATAAATAATATCTATGTATCTCATAATAATAATATAATTAATAATATCTATGTATCTCATAATAATAATATAATTAATTATATCTATGTATCTCATAATAATAATATTATTTATAATATCTATGTATCTAATAATAATAATAATATAATTAATAATATCTATGTATCTCATAATAATAATATAATTAATAATATCAATGTATCTCATAATAATAATATAATTAATAATATCTATATCATAATAATAATATACGTAATAATATCTATATCATAATAATAATATAATTATTAATATCTATGTATCTCATAATTCTATTATTAATAATATCTATATCATAATGATAATATAATTATTAATATCTATATCATAATAATAATATAATTAATAATATCTATGTATCTCATAATAATAATATAATTAATAATATCTATATCATAATAATAATATAATTAATAATATCTATGTATCTCATAATAATAATATTATTAATAATATCTATGTATCTCATAATAATAATATAATTAATAATATCTATATCATAATAATAATATAATTAATAATATCTATATCATAATAATATTATTAATAATATCTATGTATCTCAAAATAATAATATAATTAATAATATCTATGTATCTCATAATAATAATATAATTAATAATATCTATGTATCTCATAATAATAATATTATTAATAATATCTATATCATAATAATAATAATATAATTAATAATACCTATATCATAATAATAATATAATTAATAATATCTATGTATCTCATAATAATAATATAATTAATAATATCTATATCATAATAATAGTATAATTAATAATATCTTTATCATAATAATAATATAATTAATAATATCTATGTATCTCATAATAATAATATAATTAATAATATCTATATCATAATAATAATATAATTAATAATATCTATATCATAATAATAATATAATTAATAATATCTATGTATCTCATAATAATAATATAATTAATAATATCTATATAATAATAATAATATAATTAATAATATCTATATCATAATAATAATATAATTAATAATAACTATGTATCTCATAATAATAATATAACTAATAATATCTATTTATCTCATAATAATAATATAATTAATAACATATATGTCTCTCATAATAATAATAATATCATTAATAATATCTATGTCTCTCATAATAATAATATAATTAATAATATCTATGTATCTCATAATAATAATATTATTAACAATATCTATGTATCTCATAATAATAATATAATTAATAATATCTATGTCTCTCAAAATAATAATATAATTAATAATATTAATGTATCTCATAATAATAATATAATTAATAATATCTATATCATAATAATAATATAATTAATAATAACTATGTATCTCATAATAATAATATAATTAATAATATCTATTTATCTCATAATAATAATATAATTAATAATATATATGTCTCTCATAATAATAATAATATCATTAATAATATCTATGTCTCTCATAATAATAATATTATTAATAATATCTATGTATCTCATAATAATAATATAATTAATAATATCTATGTATCTCATAATAATAATATAATTAATAATATCTATATCATAATAATAATATAATTAATAATATCTATATCATAATAATATTATTAATAATATCTATGTATCTCATAATAATAATATAATTAATAATATCTATGTATCTCATAATAATAATACAATTGATAATATCTGTGTATCTCATAATAATAATATTATTAATAATATCTATATCATAATAATAATAATATAATTAATAATACCTATATCATAATAATAATATAATTAATAATATCTTTATCATAATAATAATATAATTAATAATATCTATGTATCTCATAATAATAATATAATTAATAATATCTATATCATAATCATAATATAATTAATAATATCTATATCATAATAATAATATAATTAATAATATCTATGTATCTCATAATAATAATATAATTAATAATATCTATATCATAATAATAATATAATTAATAATATATATATCATAATAATAATATAATTAATAATAACTATGTATCTCATAATAATAATATAATTAATAATATTAATGTATCTCATAATAATAATATAATTAATAATATCTATGTATCTCATAATAATAATATAATTAATAATATCTATGTCTCTCATAATAATAATATAATTAATAATGTCTATGTATCTCATAATAATAATATAATTAATAATATCAATGTATCTCATAATAATAATATCTTTAATAATATCTTGTCTCTCATCATAATAATATAATTAATAATATCTATATCTTGATAATAATATAATTAATAATATCTATGTATCTCATAATAATAATAATATAATTAATAATATCTATATCATAATAATAATATAATTAATAATACATATGCATCTCATAATAATAATATAATTAATAATATCTATGTATCTCATAATAATAATATAATTAATAATATCTATATCATAATAATAATATAATTAATAATATCTGTATCATAATAATATTATTAATAATATCTATGTATCTCATAATAATAATATAATTAATAATATCTATGTATCTCATAATAATAATATAATTAATAATATATATGTATCTCATAATAATAATATAATTAATAATATCTATATCATAATAATAATGATATAATTAATAATACCTATATCATGATAATAATAATATAATTAATAATACCTATGTATCTCATAATAATAATATAATTAATAATATCTATATCATAATAATAATATAATTAATAATATCTATGTATCTCATAATAATAATATAATTAATAATATCTATATCATAATAATAATAATATAATTAATAATATCTATATCATAATAATAATATAATTAATAATAACTATGTATCTCATAATAATAATATAATTAATAATATCTATTTATCTCATAATAATAATATAATGAATAATATATATGTCTCTCATAATAATAATAATATCATTAATAATATCTATGTCACTCATAATAATAATATAATTAATAATATCTATGTATCTCATAATAATAATATTATTAATAATATCTATGTATCTCATAATAATAATATAGTTAATAATATCTTGTCTCTCATAATAATAATATAATTAATAATATCTATATCATAATAATAATATAATTAATAATATCTATGTATCTCATAATAATAATAATATAATTAATAATATCTATATCATAATAATAATATAATTAATAATATATATGCATCTCATAATAATAATATAATTAATAATATCTATGTATCTCATAATAATAAGATAATTAATAATATCTATGTATCTCATAATAATAATATAATTAATAATATCTATGTATCTCATAATAATAATATAATTAATAATATCTATGTCTCTCATAATAATAATATAATTAATAATGTCTATGTATCTCATAATAATAATATAATTAATAATATCTATATCATAATAATAGTATAATTAATAATATCTATGTATCTAATAATAATAATATAATTAATAATATCTATGTCATAATAATAATATAATTAATAATATCAATGTATCTCATAATTATAATATAATTAATAATATCTATATCATAATAATATAATTAATAATATCTATGTATCTCATAATAATAATATAATTAATAATATCTATGTCTCTTATAATAATAATATAATTAATAATATCTATATCATAATCATAATATAATTAATAATATCTATGTCATAATAATAATATAATTTATAATATCTATGTATCTCATAATAATAATAATATAATTTATAATATCTATATATCTCATAATAATAATATAATTAATAATATCTATATCATAATAATAATATAATTAATAATATCTATCTCATAATAATTATATAATGAATAATATCTATGTATCTCATAATAATAATATAATTAATAATATCTATATCATAATAATAATATAATTAATAATATCTATATAATAATAATAATATAATTAAATATATATATATCATAATAATAATATAATTAATAATATCTATGTATCTCATAATAATAATATAATTAATAA
The DNA here is from genome assembly GCF_053919585.1 of Euprymna scolopes. Classification (NCBI taxonomy): domain Eukaryota; kingdom Metazoa; phylum Mollusca; class Cephalopoda; order Sepiida; family Sepiolidae; genus Euprymna; species Euprymna scolopes. The sequence continues at coordinate 43,572,311 of NC_136492.1, forward strand.
TATCTATATCATAATAATAATATAATTAATAATATCTATGTATCTCAGATTAATAATATTATTAAAAATATCTATTTATCTCATAATAATAATATAATTAATAATATCTATGTATCTCATAATAATAATATTATTAATAATATCTATGTATCTCATAATAAAAATAATATTAATAATATCATGTCTCTGATAATAATAATATTATTAAATATATCTATGTATCTCATAATAATAATATTATTAATAATATCTATGTATCTCATAATAATAATATAATTAATAATATCTATGTATCTCATAATAATAATATTATTAATAATATCTATGTATCTCATAATAATAATATTATTAATAATATCTATACCATAATAATAATATTATTAATAATATCTTTGTATCTCATAATAATAATATTATTAATAAAATCTATATCGTAATAATAATATTAATAATATCTATGTGTCTCATAATAATAATACTATAAATAATATCTATGTATCTCATAATAATAATATAATTAATAATATCTATGTATCTCATAATAATAATATAATTAATAATATCTATGTATCTCATAATAATAATATTATTTATAATATCTATGTATCTAATAATAATAATAATATAATTAATAATATCTATGTATCTCATAATAATAATATAATTAATAATATCAATGTATCTCATAATAATAATATAATTAATAATATCTATATCATAATAATAATATAAGTAATAATAACTATATCATAATAATAATATAATTATTAATATCTATGTATCTCATAATTCTATTATTAATAATATCTATATCATAATGATAATATAATTATTAATATCTATATCATAATAATAATATAATTAATAATATCTATGTATCTCATAATAATAATATAATTAATAATATCTATATCATAATAATAATATAATTAATAATATCTATATCATAATAATAATATAATTAATAATATCTATGTATCTCATAATAATAATATTATTAATAATATCTATGTATCTCATAATAATAATATAATTAATAATATCTATATCATAATAATAATATAATTAATAATATCTATATCATAATAATATTATTAATAATATCTATGTATCTCATAATAATAATATAATTAATACTATCTATGTATCTCATAATAATAATATAATTAATAATATCTATGTATCTCATAATAATAATATTATTAATAATATCTATATCATAATAATAATAATATAATTAATAATACCTATATCATAATAATAATATAATTAATAATATCTATGTATCTCATAATAATAATATAATTAATAATATCTATATCATAATAATAGTATAATTAATAATATCTTTATCATAATAATAATATAATTAATAATATCTATGTATCTCATAATAATAATATAATTAATAATATCTATATCATAATAATAATATAATTAATAATATCTATATCATAATAATAATATAATTAATAATATCTATGTATCTCATAATAATAATATAATTAATAATATCTATATCATAATAATAATATAATTAATAATATCTATATCATAATAATAATATAATTAATAATAACTATGTATCTCATAATAATAATATAACTAATAATATCTATTTATCTCATAATAATAATATAATTAATAACATATATGTCTCTCATAATAATAATAATATCATTAATAATATCTATGTCTCTCATAATAATAATATAATTAATAATATCTATGTATCTCATAATAATAATATTATTAATAATATCTATTTATCTCATAATAATAATATAATTAATAATATCTATGTCTCTCAAAATAATAATATAATTAATAATATTAATGTATCTCATAATAATAATATAATTAATAATATCTATATCATAATAATAATATAATTAATAATAACTATGTATCTCATAATAATAATATAATTAATAATATCTATTTATCTCATAATAATAATATAATTAATAATATATATGTCTCTCATAATAATAATAATATCATTAATAATATCTATGTCTCTCATAATAATAATATTATTAATAATATCTATGTATCTCATAATAATAATATAATTAATAATATCTATGTATCTCATAATAATAATATAATTAATAATATCTATATCATAATAATAATATAATTAATAATATCTATATCATAATAATATTATTAATAATATCTATGTATCTCATAATAATAATATAATTAATAATATCTATGTATCTCATAATAATAATATAATTGATAATATCTATGTATCTCATAATAATAATATTATTAATTATATCTATATCATAATAATAATAATATAATTAATAATACCTATATTATAATAGTAATATAATTAATAATATCTTTATCATAATAATAATATAATTAATAATATCTATGTATCTCATAATAATAATATAATTAATAATATCTATATCATAATAATAATATAATTAATAATATCTATATCATAATAATAATATAATTAATAATATCTATGTATCTCATAATAATAATATAATTAATAATATCTATATCATAATAATAATATAATTAATAATATATATATCATAATAATAATATAATTAATAATAACTATGTATCTCATAATAATAATATAATTAATAATATCTATTTATCCCATAATAATAATATAATTAATAATATATATGTCTCTCATAATAATAATAATATCATTAATAATATCTATGTCTCTCATAATAATAATATAATTAATAATATCTATGTATCTCATAATAATAATATTATTAATAATATCTATGTATCTCATAATAGTAATATAATTAATAATATCTATGTCTCTCATAATAATAATATAATTAATAATATTAATGTATCTCATAATAATAATATAAATTATAATATCTATGTATCTCATAATAATAATATAATTAATAATGTCTATGTATCTCATAATAATAATATAATTAATAATATCTATGTATCTCATAATAATAATATCTTTAATAATATCTTGTCTCTCATCATAATAATATAATTAATAATATCTATATCTTGATAATAATATAATTAATAATATCTATGTATCTCATAATAATAATATAATTAATAATATCTATGTATCTCATAATAATAATGTTATTAATAATATCTATGTATCTCATAATAATAATATAATTAATAATATCTATGTATCTCATAATAATAATATAATTAATAATATCTATATCATAATAATAATATAATTAATAATATCTGTATCATAATAATATTATTAATAATATCTATGTATCTCATAATAATAATATAATTAATAATATCTATGTATCTCATAATAATAATATAATTAATAATATATATGTATCTCATAATAATAATATAATTAATAATATCTATATCATAATAATAATGATATAATTAATAATACCTATATCATAATAATAATAATATAATTAATAATACCTATGTATCTCATAATAATAATATAATTAATAATATCTATATCATAATAATAATATAATTAATAATATCTTTATCATAATAATAATACAATTAATAATATCTATGTATCTCATAATAATAATATAATTAATAATATCTATATCATAATAATAATATAATTAATAATATCTATATCATAATAATAATATAATTAATAATATCTATGTATCTCATAATAATAATATAATTAATAATATCTATATCATAATAATAATATAATTAATAATATCTATATCATAATAATAATATAATTAATAATAACTATGTATCTCATAATAATAATATAATTAATAATATCTATTTATCTCATAATAATAATATAATTAATAATATATATGTCTCTCATAATAATAATAATATCATTAATAATATCTATGTCTCTCATAATAATAATATTATTAATAATATCTATGTATCTCATAATAATAATATAGTTAATAATATCTTGTCTCTCATAATAATAATATAATTAATAATATCTATATCATAATAATAATATAATTAATAATATCTATGTATCTCATAATAATAATAATATAATTAATAATATCTATATCATAATAATAATATAATTAATAATATATATGCATCTCATAATAATAATATAATTAATAATATCTATGTATCTCAATATAATAAGATAATTAATAATATCTATGTATCTCATAATAATAATATAATTAATAATATCTATGTATCTCATAATAATAATATAATTAATAATATCTATGTCTCTCATAATAATAATATAATTAATAATGTCTATGTATCTCATAATAATAATATAATTAATAATATCTATATCATAATAATAGTATAATAAATATTATCTATGTATCTAATAATAATAATATAATTAATAATATCTATGTCATAATAATAATATAATTAATAATATCTATGTATCTCATAATTATAATATAATTAATAATATCTATATCTTGATAATAATATAATTAATAATATCTATGTCTCTCATAATAATAATATAATTAATAATATCTATGTCTCTTATAATAATAATATAATTAATAATATCTATATCATAATCATAATATAATTAATAATATCTATGTCATAATAATAATATAATTTATAATATCTATGTATCTCATAATAATAATAATATAATTAATAATATCTATGTATCTCATAATAATAATATAATTAATAATATCTATATCATAATAATAATATAATTAATAATATCTATCTCATAATAATAATATAATGAATAATATCTATGTATCTCATAATAATAATATAATTAATAATATCTATATCATAATAATAATATAATTAATAATATCTATATAATAATAATAATATAATTAAAAATATATATATCATAATAATAATATAATTAATAATATCTATGTATCTCATAATAATAATATAATTAATAATATCTATATCATAATAATAATATAATTAATAATATCTATGTATCTCAGATTAATAATATTATTAAAAATATCTATTTATCTCATAATAATAATATAATTAATAATATCTATGTATCTCATAATAATAATATAATTAATAATATCTATGTCATAATAATAATATAATTAATAATGTCTATATCATAATAATAATATAATTAATAATATCTATGTATCTTATAATAATAATATTATTAATAATATCTATGTATCTCATAATAATAATATAATTAATAATATCTATGTCTCCTATAATAATAATATAATTAATAATATCTATATCATAATAATAATATAATTAATAATATCTATGTATCTCATAATAATAATATAATTAATAATATCTATATCATAATAATAATATTATTAATAATATCTATGTATCTCATAATAATAATATAATTAATAATATCTATGTATCTCATAATAATTTATATAATTAATAATATCTATATCATAATAATAATATAATTAATAATATCTATGTATCTCATAATAATTATATAAGTAATAATATCTATGTATATCATAATATTAATAATAATAATAATAATATAATTAATAATATCTATGTATCTCATAATAATAATATAATTAATAATATCTATGTATCTCATAATAATAATATAATTAATAATATCTATATCATAATCATATTATATAATTAATAATATCTATGTATCTCATAATAATAATATAATTAATAATATCTATGTCTCTCATAATAATAATAATATTATTAATAATATCTATGTATCTCATAATAATAATATAATTAATAATATCTATGTCTCTCATAATAATAATATTATTAATAATATCTATGTCTCTCATAATAATAATATAATTAATAATATCTCTACCATAATAATAATATCATTAATAATATCCATATCATATTAATAATATAATTAATAATATATATGTATCTCATAATAATAATATAAGTAATAATATCTATATCATAATAATAATATCATTAATAATATCTATATCATATTCATAATATAATTAATAATATCTATGTATCTCATAATAATAATATAAGTAATAATATCTATATTATAATAATATCATTAATAATATCTATATTATATTCATAATATAATTAATAATATCTACGTATCTCATAATAATATTTATATCTATTATCTATGTATCTCATAATATCCATATCTAATATCTATGTATCTCATAATAAAATATAATAATCATTATCTATATCATATTAATAATATAATTAATAATATCTAGTGATCTCATATAGAGATAAAGTTTTAGCCCCAGGAAGAGGGACCCCTGGATTTCTGAGAATTTGATTGAAGTAAAATGAATAGAATAGAAATATCGCATCGAAACAATGTTTTTTAATAAAAATGTCTATACGTTCTACGTATAAAATATTATACCACTATAACATTTTATGTAGATGTATGAAATATGAAAAAGCTTATATGTATATATAATATATAATATATATATATATATATATATATATATATATATATATATATATATATATATATATATATATATATATGGCCGACCTGTAATAACGTGGGGATGGAATTCCTTTTCCTCAAACGACCGCACCAGGTTTGTAACGTACAAAATTAACTTTTTGTTGGTAACATCGAATGGAAATCACATCTGACGAGTTGGTGAAAATGGAGATTTTTATGAAAACATAAAATTATAAAATTGTCATCCCATTAACGAAACGGATGTACTGAAGACATCCAGGATAAAATAAGTAAGAGTTATAAAAATATGTAAGTTTTGAATTTCAACAAAGTTGTTTGCTATATATATATATATGTATATATATATATGTATATATATATATATATATATATATATATTTGTTATTGTTGTTGTTTCAAACGATAAATACGGTTAATAATGGCTCCGCCTATAAGCTGATTTTTCTTTTTTTTATTTACTTAGAAAGTCGCCCTTTAATTTGTTTGGACGTATATAACATTTTTTTTAAATCTGTTTTAAAAAATACTGAATAAATTTTATATATATATATATATATATATATATATATATATATATATATATATATATATATATATATATAGTATGTGTATATTTATACAAAGTTTATTGGCATAAATATTTCTGTTGCAATTCTATTAGAGGATCAACATTGTAAAAGTTCCAGCCCGATGACGTTGATTCTCCAAAGAAATTGCAACAGAAAAATGTATGCACACATGGAACAAATAATATTTGTATAAATATACACACTCTTATTCAGATGTGCTTGTCATTGGGCGGATTTTGATAAACATCGAAATCACTGAAAAGCCACCGCGATACAATTATTATCTATATATCTATAAAAGTGAGAACGTATGTGTGGTGACACTTCTCAACCTATATACTCAGCTATTTTTTATCTACAGATTTGAAATTTTGTATATAGAGTATTCAGACATGTGGAAAACTGTTGTATTGGTTTTTATTCGGAAAAAAGCTGCTAAGAAGTCAAATTTTTTTAAATAGCTACTGGGGGGGTCATCGGATTTTTATTTGTTTCACGAGGTTTGAAAACATTTTTTAATCATCCTAGCAAGCTGATGAAACAGTTAATAATCAACTCGTTGTCTTTAGGTTTGGGTTTTGATCTCAGCTCGAGTATTTTTTTAATTACAAGAAGTGGGCGGTTTAGAAAAAATTAACACTCGCATGCACATATCTCAATTTCCTTCCGTTTTTTGTACTGCATTTTTTTTAATGGAATTTAACGTTACGTTTAATGCTAAGCAACTGCGGGTACATCTTCTAATATATACATAAAACTCTCTGTGTAAGTATTTAAGCAATTGATTAATGTGTTAGTGTACGCGTGTCTGTCTGAGTGTATTTGTTACCGAAAGAGAAATAAGGAAATAAAATTGAGCCGCATGTCTGATGAATCAATTTGCAAACTGCGATTTGACGACGGTCGCCATTCTCTGTTGATTATTTCGCGTTATTTTGGTCAAAACGAATATTTAATGGTTATTTTTATTTGACGCGGGAGACACAAATGTTATTACAGCAATTCATCTTCTTTGATCGACGCAAGTAGAAAGCGAAAAAGACAAATGCCGCCTCTTTATATCTGTGAACGTCTGGATGCACTTCAATAGTGTTGGCCAGCTTAATTCTTTAATCAAGTCAACTTATTTGTTTTCGAGAGGGGAAAATGGATAAAAATAAAATTGGCTTTGCTTGATGGGTGTGCAACAACAACCATCCTTCTTTTAAGTTAAGAACTGGTTGAATGGTTAGTATTGGGCTTATGCCATTTGAAGTTACAATACATTTATACGTAACAGAAGCAAAAACTAAAAGACTTATATTTGACAAACCTTTATTCCTGAAAAGTTGAGTAAGTTCATTGTTTACTGCTTGATACGCCCTTACTGGGAAATGCTGACGGGGCTGTCCGGGCAATTTTTGCTAGGACAGAGTGTTTCTCTTTTAGGGACGCTGGCTTGAACACTCCATCTTCTGACCTTGTGTCACATCTTGCTGTGGTGAGCAGCAAGTAAACATTTACTCTCAATATCATATGGTAGTCTCTTTTCCTTGTTTCTTTCAGCGCTGTTTTTTCCTTCCTTCGTTCTGCTGAGAAAGTGTTTATGGACACTCACTATTTCTCTATTTATTTCTAATTGAAACTTGACCCGTTTACTTAATTTTGTCAATACTGGCTGTAATTGTTTGTAGTTAAGTATCAGTAATTCATTTCGAAGGAATCAGATGATTATTGTCGACATTCATTTCCCTGGTATCTTTCTAGTTAGAACATTTTATAGAAAGACGTTAGATACTTACGAGAAGGAACAATATGTTGGTCACGAACATTCCCAAGGGAAATTGTTTTTGTGGACCGAATTAGATCCGAACTTGACCCATTCAGGTTGTCAGTCCGTGCCATTTAACACTTAGTCAACGCCACCCTCTTTCATTGTTGGTTTAATCAATGGACAGTGTTCATGAAAAATAAAAGAAGAAATAATATTTTGATAGTGCAATTTGTAATTATATGGAAAGAGATAGTCTTGCACTATTTATTTTAATATATATTATATATCTTACGCTTATATTGTCGGCGCTTATTGATTATTGCTTTATATTCTCTTGGAGTTCTCGCACGAGTCATCATCAGTGATCGCTCAATGATAAAACAAGTGACGTTCCTGAGCCTGACTGTAGGAAATGATTATATATACTTTTTACAGAACCACAGGATTGAATGGTCAATATTTGGCGTATACTGTAGCAGTCATAAACATTGCAGCCCTAGTGTGGGGTCGTTTGGTCACACGATGACCAATTAGATAAAATGGCGTAGTAATTTCAACTTGGCCTTTCAATGACTTCATTCGTATATTTTTAGCGATACGTATAGCAACTAAAGCGAATCTTGACCTTCACGAAGAAAAACGCAAAAACTATCCTGTAAGCCATCTACTAAACACTTGAAGCATGGCAATCCTCGCTTAAAGATAAACTGCGCATAAGAATAAATTTAACAGTCTATATTTCTTAAAACAAACCGGTAATACTTGCTGTGGTATCAGCTTTGGGTGAACATGGCGGATTTATGCGAAGGAGACTATTTAGAGTGAATATCAAATGCACAAGCGATACTCAATCGCATCTATATCTCAGTTAGGGGAAGATTACATACACTGCCAAGCATTCCCATTTACTTCATTCTTGAAAGAAAAATTACGTCGTACTTCTGGCTACCTACACTAAACATTAGATTTTCCATTCACATAACTCGAATCACAGAAATGCCATCGTTTATTGTAACCTCCATCTCTATTTTCAATTCAATAACCCACAACAACAAGCAAGGGATATCACTAATAGAACTTAACACACAGAACATAAATCTTTATTTCTTTCTTTTTTTTTTGGAAATCTTAATACAAAGTTAGACGGCTTAACACTGTATGCTATATAAATGTTTAATTCATAATTAATGTTTATAGGAAAGAAGCTCAACCGGCCTGTGTGAAGACTCATCATTTTTTATGTAACGACGACATTACATAGAAACAAGAATACAAATTCAGGTCAGCATTTTTTCCTTTTTAACAAAAACGTTTATTACCGAAAAAAGTCTATTGCTGCCACATGTTCATTTTACCTGGCTATGTTTCTTCCTCTCCCGACCGTATGCCTGTAACAGCAGGACTATTCTCATCATCGACTTCATACGCCTATTTCCATCGACGTCGACTTTCTGTTTGTCCACCACGTGATGCATGTTTTCTCCTTTTTTCTTTTTCTTCTCGCGCACACTTCCTAATTTGCATATGCGCGTTTTCGACTACTGCTGCTGCTAATCTTTTCGCTACTGCTAATAGTTTCCCACGCGCACATATGCACTATGTTACATACCTTCTCTTCCAAAAAAATTCTAATTTAATTAAACCTACCTGAGAAAACAAAAGAAAGAAAACTCCAAAGTTCACACAATGAAACATAAATAATTAAATCCAAATAAAAATGTCTTAGTATATAGTTAGTTCGATATTTCCAGTTTATAATTTTTTCAGAAATTCTTTTCTTTATTTATTTTTCCTTTTTTGCATTATTCCAAATACTTAAAGACAAAGTTTTAATACGTTGAAAGGGAAAACACAGAGTCAACTGTTTAAATAGCGAGAATGCATGTTTTTCCTTTTTGTCAGAAATTTCACTTAATCAGTGTTGAAATGTTTCAGCTTGGTTATGTAAGACTACAGTTTCAAGTGTAAAAATTATTTTACACTTGAAAATCATTGTAAAATCATATCAGAGTTTGCATACTTCTGCATGTTCCTTGGTCTTGAGTCTGCAAATTCACTGCAACGGAATATTTTTATTTTAGTAATAAAGTCAGTTTATTACTTCTTAACAGTGTTAATAACACATATGTTATAATGTTAAATGTGTTTTAAAATACACTTATACATTTTTTTTGTATGAGTTTTTTTATTCTCTTACATCAACCCTCGATTCTCTTTCAATATCTTATCAGTCATAACATTTATATCTCTCCTAGCTCATTGATAGATTATTGCACCAACTGCACAAATAATTTTCTTTTGGTTATAACTTCCTCGTCGAAACCCTTGACTAAACAAATCCTAACACTGTTCCTAGTCCTACGACTCATTTATTTCATTATTGCTCAGTTACTTTGAATGAGATTATTTGAGAGTTAATCTACTTTGTTTAGTCCACAGTCCGTTTTGTCTCTTAACGACTCAACTCCTGTTTGGCGAGGTTATTCAAGACGATTGTTTCTTAAGTGCTTCGTCACCTTTGAGGAGATTATTCTAGACAATTTACAGTTGACATATGACCCAACGAACCAGAGACAATATCCGTCATCCAACTTAATTGGATAGTAACATTGTGTAACTAGCCTTTTCCCCTTTTCGTGTCACATTAATGTTTAACATTATCATTAAGCATCGGCAGATTTGCTATCTCATTCGAGCAGCGATTATTCACTCACTACTCTCTAATTTACGCTATCCTCTTAGGTTCTTTGTTCGTAAACCGACCTACCTTAGTCCAGTCACTAACTTTCGAGGTTACGTACATACTCTGGAAATTTGATCCGTTGTCCGAATTCTGTACACAGAAAAAGATTCGTCGCTATTTACATTATATGAGCACCCTGAATATTTAGTAGGCACTTATCTTTCTACTATAATGGCAATGCAAACAGTTACTCTTTATATTCATAATGAGTTTTAGTTAAAAGATTAGTTTCCTTCGTGTCAAGTGTCCTGCCTAACCGCCACGCGGTTTGCTTTTATTTCAAAATAAAAACTACTTGACATTTGAATATTTCAGTGTTCCGTATTTAACCACGCAGCAAAATACTCACAAACAAAAGCACCAGACACAGTGAAAAACCTCGCAAATAAAACAAAATTGTTTATAACTTACTCAGCACTGCCCATACTAAAGAGGAGCTTGTCTTGTCTTTTTCAGTTTCTTATTAAAAGAAAAGTTAAAAAATATACAATATTTAATAATCATTTTTCACAATGACAAAATTAATATTCAATTATAAACGACCCATAAACTTACTTTTTATAAAAATACTAGACTACCCATGACCCGTAGTGTCAGTATGTTATATTAGCTATGGAATTAATGTATGAGCGTGACATAAAGAAAATAGTTGTTTTTTTGCCATAACAGAAACATTTCTATGAAAGTATATTAAAATGAAAAAAGAATATAAATAGACTTCTATGAGTCGTTCTGTTTATAATTGTTTATTTTAAAAAACTTACAGCCATTGAATTATAAGTGGCTTGCCATATTTATAGGTAAATGTGCACTGAACAGATACTATAAGACTTAAAGTTAAATTCAAATTTTGATATGTCTTTTTAAATTAAATTGTTAGTTGAAAGTACAGAATAGTTAAAAAACACTCTCCGCGTGTAAAGAATGGCTTTTTAAATAGAAAATGAAACTAAAATGTAACTTTTTATCATTTATTTTAAACAAACATTTATGACCCATTGGGTCAAATATTTAATTTATGTTAATAATAAGGTCAATAACACAATTCGGAAATTAACGATGTAAAAAAAAACAGAAAGTATTAACAATTGTTTATTTGAATAATTTAATCGCAAAAAAAATTGAGACACTGAAGACGTACACAGTAAAACAATACGTTTTATTGTCACGTTGATTATTTATATATAACGCAAATTAAAAGAAAAACGTTTTCGGGTAATGTAGAAGAAAATGTATGAATGTTTTTAAGGTGTATTAAAAAATGGAGAATAAATTAAATAAATTGTGATTTGTGTTTATTTGTTTTCATTGTTATGGGTGTATATTTATGCATGCATGCACAACCGGAAGTCGTAAACCGGATATGGCTTACAACTCCCATTACAATGTCATTTGAGTTTTATAATTATATAGATATCAAATTTATTATTATTTTTAATACTCACTTTTTTAGTACTCAATTTAGTACTTATATTTACATTTTCACGCGTCATAATTGTTTGAACATTTAGTCCAGTCTTGCAAAACCTCCAGCCAAGTTTTTTTTTTTTTTCAAATTTTAAAAATTTAGTAACTCGTCACAATAAAACTGCAGATACTACTTAAACAGTCTAAACACAAACTTATGAAACTATTTTCAAATTAAAATGGTTAATTCTAGATTTCTCTCCATAACAAAAAAAAGCTATTTGCTAAGTACGAAACAGTATCACTTATGATAATGTATAATCGACCTGTAAGACTAGAATTTCGTATTTAAAACTGAAGCAACAACGATTCTCGTAAAACAAGAAAATATGACTGACAGGACAAGAGAAAAGTTAGCAGAGAATAAGAACAGGAACGAACAATTGACTCATCGACGGGTGAAACAGTATCCTTTCTCTTTCAAGTTCTCCGCCCTCGGCCTGGTTTGTTTTTAAGTCCTTATTTGTGACTGCATTTCTTTTTGTTTGTTTTTTTACCCTTATTGTCGACTGCGTTTTTACGTAATAACGTTTATTTATTTATTTTTATTTTTTCCTTCATATTGACCATTTTATGTAAAAAGCCTGGTAATCATGGCCATCAAAATAAATATATGTAGCGTTGCAAACAAGAGGAAATAAATAAAAATTCGGGTCAGAATCTTTTCCGTTTTTAACAAAAGCATTTGTTATCGTCACTTAAAATCCCCCTCGCTGCCACATGTTCATTTTACCTGGCCGCATTTCTTCTTCATCCGACTACATGTCGGTCACAGCTGGACCATTCTCGTCTTCGATTTTACACGTTCATTTTTTTTCGATGTCGACTTTCTTTCTGTCCACCACTTGTCTTCTTCTTCCGCACACTTCTTAATTTGCATATACGTGTTTTTCGGCTTCTACTGCTGCTGCTAATCGTTTCGCTGTTTCTGATATTTTCCCATGCGCTCATATGCAACTCTGAAATCTTACAGAGAACAGGATAAACGCTTCAATGATTCACTATTATGTACACTAAAATTCTCCTCTAGATCTCTGGAATTATACTACTCAACTACGAATGCAATGAAGATATCCAAAAGCACTGTGGAATTGCATGGTTTGATGGTAAAACGAAGTAATTGCAGCCCCAACAATTTTTGCGTTAGTGATTTGTTCCCATAACAGTAGTGTGGCGGGTCGTATAGGATTTCAACTCAGTACATTCAAATTCTGTAATGTTATTAATGCAGCAAGGGTAAAATCCATAACAAACGACCTTCTGCCAGACTGATACTTGTGCAAATGAAGTATAAAATATGAAGTTGATATTGTAAACAAGATACGAACAAAGAAGACAAAGGGTGTATGAGAAAAAACAGCAGATTTAAATTTCAAGTGACCACCGTCAGACAAATGCGTAGAAAGGGAATAAAGTGGAAACGTAATAATCTGACATTTTCAGCCATCAGACAAATCCACATTCCCCAATATATACCAAGATATACTTAAGGACTTAGTAGAAAGATCATCATCATCATCATCATCATCATCATCATTTTAATCATAATAATAAAAATACAGGGTGGAACGATAAAATTATCGCCCTAGAAAAGAAAACATGATTCCATTTCCGTTTAGTGAAAACTGGTTTTCTTCTATTTGTTGCCAACCATCTACTAGTTGGCCAGTTGTGTACAAATTCCAAGAGCAATAAGAGCCTTATATCATGTCTTTTAGTGGCACAATGTTCAACGAGCGCGATCGGAGATGCGCCACTGTACAACTCATGCTCTCTAACAATCAGTTATGACAACATGGCCATTGCCAGCATCTTCAAAAGTCGTCGCTTGATTGCCACGAATGACAAGGATCTGCCCAGGGTGATAAAAGCAAAGTTTCCAGCCACGGTTATGGTCTTTGGTGTAGTTTTAAGTGGGGGCCACATCATGCCACCTCACATTTTTGAAGTTGGCTTAAAGTGTCCCTGGGTATGCTGAAGAGTGTGGTGACCCCCATGGTGCAATCAGGTTGTCGCTGGCAGACCCTGGGTATAGCAGCAGGACTCGGCGCCGGCCCTCATGTCCAAAGAGATCCAGGCTTGGCTTCAGAAGGAGTGTTACGACTTTGTAACTTTTTGTCATTGCCCCCCTCCACCCTCGACTCGAACCCGCTAGACTACTTCGTTTGGTCATACGTCGAGAACATCACCAACATGACCTCCCACAACAACAGCCTGATCCCCGCCATCCACCAAGCGCGTGGAAAATGTATTCTCCCAGTTTCGAGGCGGCGATTGAGGATGAAGGTGGCTACATTAAATAGATGTCAGCTCTACTCTATAATCAAGTTACCTGAATTGATTTTTTCAATAAAAGTGTAAAAATGATACACTAGTGTTGTTTTCTTTGAGGTGACACTTTTATCGTTCCACCCTGTAATAATAATAATAATAATAATAATAATAATAATAATAATAATAATAATAATAATCTAAAATTTATTACTAAATATTATTAGTCTGAGGATAGTTTCAATCCTACCCAAGGTAAGCCAAAGGTTTTGTTATGAAAATACGTGGTGAGACAACAACAACTATGGAGAGTGCACTTAAGAGACTCAGCATTCCTATCCCGTCGCGGTTAATCACCTGAAGAAGGCTACAGGATGAGTTGGCCGAAACGTGGTGAAACAACAAGAAAATTATGAAGATGAGGATAACAGTCCGAAATAATAAATATACTAGAAAGATATTCGTTTATTTTGTAAGACTGTATAACGAACACTAGTTACTAATTTCATAGTTCGCGTTAAAGCTAATAAGACACTGTTTCACCGTTGTAGAGAAAAGAGCATTTTAACTTAAATTGTTTCTTTTGTGTGTGTGTGTGTGTGTGTGTGTGTGTGTGTGTGTGTGTGTGTGTGTGTGTGTGTGTGTGTGTGTGTTTAGTTTGACTTCATAAAAACACTTATAAACGTGCCACTTAAGTGGTGGGTTTTTTTGTTATTTTATGTGCTTTTTTGTTATTTTATGTGCTTTTTTGTTATTTTACTATTTTGTTCGTTTAAATTTATTTTTTTTGTGTGAAAGAAGTTTGCATAAAAAACTCATTGTCTTTTTTTTAAATTTCCTAATCGTTTTCTTCAGTTGTATTTTTAATGTTTTTTCTTCAGCCGACAATTCCGCCATCTTCAATTAATTCATATTCTACTTGAGTTTCTTTGCAATATGAACTGCGCTTTTCTTCTGAAAAAGAAAAAAGACACAAAACTGAAAAGAAATAAATGGATGCCTGAAAGAGCAGATGATTTTCAGATGTCATTTGAATGTCATCAACATTTGTCGAGTGATGAATAAATAAATAACGATTAAGACATTTAAGAAAAAAATTTAACAGATGAATGTTGAGAGAGAAGTAATAAAATTTGTCAAAAAAATAAAATAAATGCATTCCGATTTAAGAAAAAAAGAACAATTTTAAAATTTGATCATTAAATATCAGAACTTTTTTGGAATTTCGTTTAGAAAAACTATTTTTGTTTATTGTCGACAATGATTTACTTTGGGTTAATCGGTAAGCGTTAAATCTAATCTATCGTCATCAATTAGACTTCGAAGTCTTTTTGTGTTTTATTTTAGACTAACTATTAAATAGTATGGCTGTAGGTTTATAGGAGACATAATGACGTAACGAGTCGAATAAAATCACGTATTAACTTAAAGCGCGAAACCGTTAAAATAGTCAATAAAGTCAGCAGATGATACGCAGAATAAGCACGAAGCACAATGGTGAGTGGAATATTAAAGTTTGTAAAATTAAGAGTTAGAATTTTCGCAGAAATATTTTTGTCGTTATTAGTGATCATCTAGTCATTCAAATCACTACGTTGAATGGGCTGGTGCTACCAGATCTGAAGATACTCGCATCCTTATCCAAAATACACCAAACATTGATGTTATTTTATATTATTATTGGAATCCTTTGTGATGAGTAGTTTGTATATTTATTTATCTGCGGACTGTTATCCTCATCTTCATAGCTGTTGTTTTCAATCCTACTAAATGTCGGCCAGCACATCGTAAGACGGCAACTTTGAAAGGCAGTAATTACTGAATATACAGTTAATACACTTAGCATTCCTATTCCATCGCAGTTAAGCGCCTGAAGAAAGCCAGAGGAATAGTTGGCTGAGACATCGTAAACAACGGCAAATATATAAATAAATTAATACTGATTGTTTTCCTTTTTTTCTTTCAATTATGTTCTGCAAATTTGAAAACAAGAAAATACCCTAAAATACAACCACAACCAAACCAAACCAAATCTATGAATAAATAATTGAAGATAAACGTGATTGAAACATAAAACAAATTACTAGATTCGGTATTGAATCATCTGAAAAAGGATTTATATGCCGTAAAACAAAACAACCAAACTGTATTAAATAGGAACTAAAAAAGCTAACAAGACCTCAGTGTTAGATAATAACTTGGTTTAACCAAGTTAAATTAGTTATTATCCATCTGTCTATCTGTCTATCTATGTATTTACCTATCCAGTGATATCGTTAAAATAGTATATATTGGAAGTTATTGAGAGAATAGAGTTGGTCTGGAGTGTTACAATGGGGTTTAACTGAAGATGTTTACAGAAATTAGCTAAAATAAAAAAAATATGCCCTTCAACAGTTGGGTACGTGACAGAGGTCACATCTTAGGAGACGTGTGCTTTTGATAATGACGTAAAGGAACTGACAGGTCAAGAGGTCAAGAAGATCAGATTAGAGAGTTTGAGTTTGGTCACCAAAGTGAGCAGGCGTGCTTCAAAGCCGGAAAGCGGAGCTGAAAGGAAAAAGCATATAGAGACGTAATGCAGATCCCTTGTGAAGGCCACTGAGACAGCAAAAATAAATTTATATTTTAAAAATATAGTCTTGTTCTGTGGTTTCACAAAAGAAAAAAACACGTGTCTAAATTGGTTATGGTGTTGGTCGTTTCATGTTTCATCACATACCCCAGCAGTGAAGAACACGCGGGCAACGCCGGGCACCGAGGCTAGTATATCTATAAAAGTGAAAATGTGTGTGTGTGTGTGTGTGTATGTGTGTATGTGTGTGTGTCTGTCCGTGTACATTTCCCTACCAAATAACTCTGTCAATTTTCGGTCTACAGACACAAAATTTGGCATAAGGGGTATTGAGATTTGGAAATTCGGCCAGAAATTTGGCTGTTAAGTGGTTCAACGATTTGACCTTTGAGAACTCTACCAAACTCCTCTCCCAATTATGAGTTTAAACATTTGAAATTTTACATAAAGTGCATTCAGACATAGGGCAAGCTTTTTAATCGTATTTTGGTTGAAAATTTGGCTTCCAATGAGTCGAAGTTCAAAAGATTTGACCTTTGCGATCTCTAGCAAACTATTCAGCCAATTTTGAGTCTAAACATTTGAAATTTTACATAAAGGGTGTTCAGACATGCAGCAAGCTTTTTAATCAGTTTTGGGGCGAAAATTTAGCTGGCACGAGGTAAAAGTTTTCAGCGTTGACTTTTGCAGACTCTACCAAGCTCCTCCGCCAAGTTTGGGTCTAAACACTTAAAATTTTAGATGTAGGTTACTTGGACATGGAGCAAACATTTTATTTTGATTTGAACCCAAAAAAATAAATGTTAAGTGGTCAAAATTGGGGTCAAAGTTAAAAAACTTTTGACCCCTGCGGCCTCTGACAACTTTTCTCTATGGTAGTTAAAGAAGCCTATTATATAGAAAGGCATTGCCGTACATATTCACACTTTTTGATATATTCATATGCACATAAATTTATGACCAGTACATAAGGCCCGAGAAAAGCCGGGTAGAACTGCTAGTATACTATGAAATCTATCTGTTCAATATCGAAGATTATCAGATAAAAAACACAGCGATGGGATATCCAACGTCGAGTTAAATAGTTGTAGCTTTTAAAAAGATTTTTTCTTCTAGTAACATTTTTTTCTATAATTAATTGTAATTTTGTTATTAAATATTCTTTTATGTGAAATTAAATTGGTTGTCACTATAATAGAAAATATGCTAACCATGTTGACAGCGTTCAAATTGGAAAGTTACATTACGAAGACATATACATTGATTAGCATTAAATAAACCTCTAATAGAAAACTTCAACTCCCTCCCTCTCTCTCTCTCTCTCTCTCTCTCTCTCTCTATATATATATATATATATATATATATATATATATATATATATTAACACGATAGCGTGTGTGTTATTTTCTGTGTCACGCTTACAGCCGGGTCGTTTAATTGTTATGTACTGCCCATTCTTGTAATAAATAATTTTACCGAGAATTCGTCATAATTTGTTTTTCGGTTTCGATTATAACTGATGGCACCTAAATCATCTATATTTTTTATAAATAATTTTACCAAGAATTCCTCAAAAGTTTTGGCTTCAGTTTCGATTATAGTTAATAGCACTTCGATTATCTATTTTTTTAAAATAATTTTATCAAGAATTCTTCATAAGTCTTAGTTTCGATTTCGATTTTAGCTGATGGAACCTTAGTAATCTATTTTTTTTATAAATAATTTTATCAAGAATTCTTCACAAGTTTTGGGTTCGGTTTCGATTATAACTGAAGAAACTAAAGTTTTGAGCTTATCAGTTAGACATATCTGAGCTCAGAATTCGAAACCCGGCCCTCTTGCATACAAGGCGAGTACTCTGCCTCGTGAGAAATCGCGCCACACACAAGAAATTCTATTAACTAACACAGATCAAGCAAACCGCGTGGTCATCCAACGAAGCTATAACCTAAGCCGATGTCTCACAGGTCGTTAGGACAGTCTAAAACAACCGTATTTGCTAATCAAGTTTTTAAAAAATATGTTAGTAAACTATAACACTATATATAATTAAAACACACTCTAAAACAACGGTATTTGTTATTCAATTAAAAATTATATCAGTAATTTACAACACTATAAATAATTTAACACTCTAAAAACACACACACTAAAACAGTTTTTATTTACTAAACGTAACTTTAACTGCGACCGGAAATTAACGTAGACGAATGAAGACAAACTGCAAATTCGACAATTATACGTGCCAATCAAAACAATAAATAAATAAAGACTCCACGTCCAAATTAAATCTCGAAAAAGTTGCATAATTTTTAAATATGTAATACATAAATAGAAAATTACAGAGAGTTTACTTAGGAGATCATAAGATTTCAAATATAAAATGACACCGTAATTGTTTTTATTTACCAGGCAACTTTAAGCAGAAACAATTTAAAACAACAGTCGAAGGTGGTCGCTAATTGTCTCGCAATTAACTTATATCCAACTACTATACGTAAATAATCAAGTACTCACATCCTTTACAAACAGAAACAGCCTCTAAAGACATTAAAATCATTCAGCCGATATCCGCTCGAAAAAAAACATATGATGGTGAATTTCTTAGCATCTTAGTATCTCACAAATGTTCATTTCTGTTTTTGAAACATTTCATTTCAAATGAAAACGGTAGAGCATTTAAATATTCAATAATTATGATAAAAATATAATAAAGTCAACTATGTTAGTGACATTTTACCAACATTCCAAGTTATAATTTAACTGATAGTTTAAAATTAATAATTACAGGTAATAGGGAAAAAATTTTGGATTTAAAATAGCCAATTAAATTTTTTTATTTAGAATGTCAAATTAATTTAACACAATCTATAAAATCATCTAAAATTTACATCTTACCGACTCGTAACGAAAAAATAAATAAATAAAATAATCACTTCCAAACAATAAATATATAAATGTAGTCGCTTACAGACTCGGGGAGAAAATTAAAAATCAAGTAATAAAAAAACAGACACTTAAGTAATAAAAAACAGACACTAAAACAGCAGCATTTGCTATTTAAAGTTGAAAAAAAAGGTTAGTAATCTACAACACTATAAATAATAAAACAATTAAAAACACGCTAAAATAGGTTTATTATTAGACCGTATGTTTTGAGGAAAAATGTTATTTCTGTATTTTTTTGTGGGTTTTTATACTGTATTATTTCTTAATTTTTTACGCGTTTGACGGTATTGGTTTTATATTATGCGTTTTTTGCTTTATTTGCTTTTTCTGTCATTTAATTATGCTACAACTATATTATTAGTTGACTGCTTACAATATTGTTATCGGCTGTAAAGGCGTTTTTAAAAATTCAGGTCACCTAGGTTTCTATTAAGTCCTGTGAAGTGTGCGTTAAATTTTAGTATCTGTTTTATTTCTTTTTGCCTGAGCTATTGTGTTTAGAGGAATTCGGAGTCTATTATGAGGCAATTTGATGTTGTCTCGTGTTTCTAGGTTGTAGTTGTGCGATAGAAAATTTGAGTCGGATAGATGTTTTATTGCTTGTTGACTCGGATTCGCAATGAAGTTTTAGTGTCTCCGATGTAACCTCTGTTATCACAAATCGAACAGTAACTATTATAAATAATGTGATCGTTGTAATTGTATGATGGTAGTTGGTACGTCAAAAAGATGTGTGGTTATTAACATAATACATTAGTGTGAGCGTCCGTAGATACTTTCGTTTCCATTCATTGTCTATGGATTGAGTTTCTAGTGTTTCATGGATACACTAAGATATCGCGGAAGGCCAAACCAATGTACCAATTTAAATTATATATATATATATATATATATATATATATATATATATATATATATATATATATATTGTAATAGACAGGGTCTAAATGAGCAAAATATCAGTAAAATATATTTAAAAGTGCTGTGTTCTGACTATTGCAATTATGATAAGGTCAATAGATCTATTTTAATATAAAGAGTGTAAAATTATCAACCAAGTTTTCATATTTGTATGTACGATCGTTTCGGAAACAATACTCTTTTGTTCACCCGATATTTACTCATTTACCATCGAAAAATAAGTAAAATATTTCCATATTGTTTTTACAAAAATGGCTACAAATACCAACGATCTCTTTTAAATTTAAAATTAAAAAAATACCCTTACCAAAAAAGGTTTGCGCACCGAGAGGCTTCCTTACGGTTTAAAAAAAAACAATATGGAAACAATCCCTTACAAAGGTTCACAAATTTTCATTAGCACATTAGTTTGACCTTCTGCGATATCTTTGGTTTCACAGAAACACTATAAACTCAGCCCACAGACAATGAATATAACCGAAAGTATCGATGAAAGCTCACACTAATATATATCGAAGGTCCCATAGAATCCTCTTGTGTGAGCGTGTCAATGGCTCTCGTCACAATAACTTTAATCTCCTCAATTGTCACATAAGGACAGCATCTATGGTTTTACTTGACCTTATGGAATAACGAAAAGTCACAGGGGGCAAGGTCTGAACTTAAGGGAAAGCAAGGAACTGTCTTGATGCCCATCTTGGTCAAATAGTCTATGACAAGCATGGAGTTGTGGAATGGTGCATTGTCCCCGTGGAAGTGCCAATGACCTAATTTGGAGAGTGCTAGCCTTTTCCAGTGGAATCTCTTCCTGAAGTCCGTTAAACCCTCAGCATAGTATTCCTTGTTGACTGTCTGTCTAGTAAGAACACGGTGTCTGTAGATCATGCCCGTGTTGTCAAAAAGGATTATGATAGGTTTCTGGGTATATTTGCTCTGTTTGTTCTTGGGTCTGGGAGAACTAGTATGCTTCGACAGGAAACTCTCTCTTGGTCTCTGGGTCATGGCAGTAGATCCAACTTTCATCGCAGGTCACCAGTGCATCAAGAATTGCGGGATCTGAATAACCTCTCTCTACTGTCATGACAACGTCTGTCTTTCTGATCTTCTCTAAACAACCTTGGGACAAATTTCGCGCAAACTTTCTGTGTTTTCAGTTTCTTGCGAATAAATATGTGTACAGTTCACACACTGACATCAAATTGTGCACTTGTTGTCTTTATAAACAAACAGGACAGACCTTATCTATGAAATTCTTTATTTGGCCAATTAATTCTAGTATTCTGACGTCCTTACCCCTCCCCCCACACATCTTATCATCTCTCACAGATTTTCTGCCTTCTGTTAATCTCTTATGTTACTCAAAAACTAATGCTCAATTCATGCAAGATGGTTCAAAAGCATTCCATACATTCAGTGGCATTTTCCAATTTGAAAGCAAAATTTAATTGCATATCATTCTTCTAAAGTGTCTTCACTTCCAGATTGCATTTTGAAATTTATTAGTTGTGACAATTAGGCTTTACTAGGGTGCATTCCGATTCCTACTGTAGCTGTTCATTTAAACTTAAAATCATTTTAAAAAATGGGCAGTTATCTCATAAGATGTATAGCAATAACATACTGGGTTTTTAAGAGTCTACAACAAATTTAAATGCCTGTACAAAAATAGTCTGGCGTATATATTAATGTACACAATCATGTTACTAGAAAAATTCTGCACATATAATTTTGATATTTTCTAGTCTGTTTTCTATGAAGGCATCGACGCACACATGCGTTCGTTTTTATTATAGAAATCTTAATCTGATGGAGAAAAATAAAGTACAGAGATATGGAGTTACGTTGAGGGTTTAATTAATATACTGACATCTAAGATGGTCTTCACTTATATTTTATTGTATGAATAAAAGGAAAAAAAAGAAAACTTGTTTTCGTATGAAAATATGTCTTTGGCAGAATTGAAACAATACGCCCGAGATTGTCAATTTGAGCTTCTCCCAACCGAGTAATTGGTATGTGTTGAGCCGTCTTTTAAAATAACACGTATAATTTAATTTCTATTGCTTGTGGAAAATGTAAGCCAATGTCTCGTAACTTCCTTGAAAAAGTCTGTAAATTGTCAAAACGAAGTAATGTTATTCACATTTATAAACGTTTATAATTCAGGTACCCTCTTTAATCTGCCTTCTTCTTTCTTAGAAATATTATATTATAAACATTGTATTATATATAATATTATATTATATAATATATAACTTATAACTTAACTTATAACGTAACATCAGGAATTTGTCACGTGAACACTTCAAGCATGCACATTCGTGCGCATGCGTGAAACAGTTAACAAACATATAAAATCATACAAAAATCTGATGATCCCCTCCCATGAACAAAATTTTCAATTTGACCCCTATTTCCGAATGAAAACCACGTAAATAGTTTTCCACGTGTCTGAATATATATACCGAATATGTAGATCAAAAATTCGTTGAGTATGTAGGTTGAGAAGTGTCATCACATACATTCTTACTTTAATATATATATACGTGTGTGTGTGTGTGTGTGTGTGTGCGCGTGTGCGCTCCTATATTTTTGTGTGTGTGTGTTGATATTCATATTAAAAACCTTTTTTCTTTTTTTTTAAAGATAATACAACTTTCTTATACATAGGTCGTGGAATTGCATTCAGTAGGAAAAGATTAACTAATTTTCATATTCTTTTAAACATTCGTTTTCACTAATTCCCTATTGTTTTTTTAGTTTTCTTATGTGATGATCATCTTCAGTTAACCATTACGTGTAATTATATTAATAATAAATTATATCATTTAATTTATTTATCTTCAGTTAACTATTACATGTAATTATATTAATAATAAATTATATCATTTAATTTATTTATCTTTAGTTAACTATTACATGTAATTATATTAATAATAAATTATATCATTTAATTTATTTATCTTTAGTTAACTATTCCGTGTAATTATATTAATAATAAGCTATATAATTTAATTCATTTTTATTTAATTTACATGTAATTACGTTTTGATTATTATTATAACAAAGATAACCTGCATTAAAAAACTGAAGTTCTCATTTAAACTATGAGTTATTTCCCTTTTAGCTATGATATGTTATTTCCTTGTTTAAATTTTATAGATGAAAATGACTGTTTTATGCTTTCAAAATCTAAAATATGGTCAACTTTTAGGAAATCGTAAAAACTTAGGATATTCGTTGTATCTTAAAAAGTATGTGACAACACCCTCCGCCCATCAATATGATTTTTACGTGTCAATCAATGCCGGGTATGTATAGTTAATACATACATATATATATATACATATATATATATATATATATATATATATATATATATATATACATATATATATATATATATAATTAAAGGAAGGTGTGGTCAGATAACATTTGAAGTTGTTTGTTTTGACGAAAAATTGCTTTCATTCGTTTGTTTATTTAAATGAGAAACATTATCAAAAGTGTACTGCCATAAAAAAACGAGAGAATTCAAAAGGAAATGCATAATGTTAATTGATTTTAAATCGTGTTAAAGTTCTTCTATTCTCATGTCACCACAGCAACAATGCATTTGATATACACAAGTAAAAAAACAATTTTAAAGCCATTAGCAAAATACATTTCGCTTTGAAACGTCTAGAGTTTTTAGTTGTAAATTGAAGAATAATTAAATAATCAAACATTTATTGAAAAAGCGTTTTCTTTACTTTTTCTACACACACACACACACACACACACACACATATATATATATATATATATATATATATATATATATATTCTTCTAGTGTATATTCGGGTATTCTGCTAGTGTATATGTGCAGCTATCTAATACAATCCCGAGCGACGCCAAGTTTTCGTCTACTCTGTATTTGTACGTAGACCATTAAATCTCAAATAATAATAGTTATCCACGGATAGTGGATAATTAGTAATCCATTAAATAATAAAAACAACGAATATATATATATATATATATATATATATATATATATATATATATATATATATATATATATTAGGACGTATATGTGGTAAAAAACAAGGTTAAAAAGTTCTCAGTATGTTAGTGTAGCTTGATATGTTTTTAATAATTATAACTTCAAGTGTATTAACTTAATTCATTACAAATTGTTTCAATAGACAGAATAAAAAATATCCGCCCATATTTTCAGATGATTAAAGTAAAAAAAAAAAATAAATAAAAGTAAAGATATGTTTTCATAAGGATATTAAAAGCCAAGTGAATAGGAGTGAGAGAGAAAGGCGAATAGTGGGTATGCTGTTACCACCATCAACTATATTGAACCCTCCCAACAATAAAAAACACTAATCTAGGAAACTTATTTGGTACAACCCTCCTTTAAATTTAACTAGCGGGGCTACCCGGCGTTGCTCAGAACCGCATAAACAATGAGAAAATTGAATTTGATTTTGAATATATTTGTTATTCTTAGGAGAGAGGAATTTTTAATGTCTATGTATTATTTGCTATTTCGAGCAAAAGAATATTTAACATACCTACGACAGGTATTGCACGTAGGAAATAATTGTATCTTACCTTAGGTAGGTAATTTACAGCATGTATATGAAATAATTTTACCTTTGCAAGGACGGGTAATATACAACACATACGTAAAATAATTTTACCTACACTAAGACGGGTAATTTAAATACATATATGAAACAATATCACATACTTTTTGACCCCAAAACGGACATTACTTTCTCCAACCCAACCCCCAAAAGAAAACTCAAGAGCACGATTAAAATTAACATAATCATGCTTCTATCTACCCATCACTACAACCATCACATCATTCCCGGATGATAACATAAACATTTTTTTAATATAGATTACTCCCTAAAGAATCTGGCCTAGTAAACATTCATAGAAAACCAACAATATATATGTATTAATCTAATTTTGAGATCCTAAACTGTTTAAGCCATATCCAAAATCGACTTCACAAATAAAGTAATTTTGAGATAGAAAATTGTTTAAGCCATTTCCGGTACAAACTTTATATTCTACCATCCTCATTTAATTCGGAGCGACGCTGATTATTCTGCTAGTATATATTTGCCCCTATCTCATTAAATCCCGGGTAACACCAAGAATTTTGCTAATATATATTTCCGTCAATCTCCTTCACTTTTCTCACCTATCTCCGGGTATTCCGCTAGTGTATATGTGCAGCTATCTAATACAATCCCGAGCGACGCCAAGTATTCGTCTACTCTGTATTTGTACCTAGACCATAAAATCCCAAACGATGCCAGGTATTCTGTTAGTATTTATTTGCACCTGCATAATTAAATCCCGGGCGATGCCTGATATTGTGCTTCTATATATTTCCACCTATCTAATTCAATACGGGGCGATACAGGGTATTCTGTTAATATATATTTCCACCTATCTCATTCAATCCCAAACAGCGCCAGGTATTCTGCTAGTATATATATCCATCAATCTCATTAAATCCTGAGCGATGCAAGGTGTTCTGTTAGTATATATTTACAACAAATCTCATTCAACCAAAGGCATCGCCAAGTGTTCTGCTAGTATATATTTGCATCTGTCTTATTCAATCCCATCATTTTTCATAATTCTTGGATATGTGAGTAATTTCGTCGATAATTTTTCATGATTTAACCGACATTACCGTCACCTCTTACAAAAATAATAACTTTGATACAGTGTCTGTGCTGTTCATTTCATTACAAACACACCAATCAAATAACTCACATTTCTATCATTTTTCATAATTCTTGGATATTTTACTTTTTTCGACAATTATTTTTCATGAGTTAACCAACATTATAGCCACCCTCTTACTAAAATAAAAACTTTGATACATTATCTGGAAGTTTTATTTCACCACAAACACACTAATCAAATAACTCATATTAAATCATTTTTCTAATTCTTGGATATTTTACTAATTTCGAACATTATTTTTCATGAGTTAACCAACATTTTCGCCCCCCGCCCCTCTCACTAAAAAGTAACTTTAAGACATTTTCTGGGTTGGTTATTACATTACAAACACACCGATAAAATATCTCACATTTCATCATTTTTCATAATTCTTGGATATGTTACTAATTTCGACGATAAGTTTTCATGATTTAACCCAAATAATCACCTCCTTCTTACTAAAATAATAACTTTGATACATTGTCTGGGCTGTTTATTCCATTACAAACACACCAATCAAATAACTCACATTTCATCATTTTTCGTATTTCTTGGATATGTTACTAATTTTGAAAACCATTTTTCATTATTTGCCTTACATTATCACAGCCTCACCTCTTACTAAAATAATAACATTGATTCATTGTCATGGCTCTTTATTTAATTACAAATACAAACATCAAATAATTCACATTTCATAACTTTTCATAATTCTTTGATAACTTACTAATTTCTACCATCATTTTTCAGGATTTTACCTCCAGTATCGCCCCCCTCCCTGTTACTAAAATAATAAGTTTGATACATTGTCTGGGCTGTTTATTTCATTACAAACACACCAACCAAATAACTCACGTTTCATCATTTTTCATAATTCTTTAATATTGTACTAATTTCGAAAATCTTTTTATGATTTTAACCCACATTATTCTTCCCTTTTTCTAAAATAGTAACTTTGATTCATTATCTGGGTTGTTTATTTCATTACAAACAAACCAATTAAATAACTCACATTTTATAGTAATATTAATTCGTAAACGGTTTCTGCCATTTCCACGATTGTCTTCATATCCACCACCCCACTGTTAATAATATACATGAAATATAGTAATGTTCACTCGTACACAGTTGCTGCCATTTCCGGGACTTACTTAATATCCCCCACCCCACTGTTTAAAATATACCTGAAATATAATAATGTTAACTCCTAAATGCTTTTTATCATTTCCGGGACAGACTTTGTATCCACCACCCCACTCTTAAAAATATACATGGGATATAGTAAGGTTAACTCGTAAACGGTTTCTGCCATTTCCGGGACTGATTCATATCCCCCATCCCACTCTTAAAAATATACATGAAACAAAATAATGTTAACTCGTAAACGATTTCTGTCATATCTGGGACTGACTTCATATCTCTCATCCAACTCTTAAAAATATACATGAAATATAGCAATGTTAACTCGTTAACGGTTTCTGCCATTTCCGGGACTGACTTAATATACCCACCCTACTTTTAAAAATATACATGAAATAAAGCGTGCTGTGATCCATTTTACTGATTGGTATCAGCAGTTCAGCCATGTGATTTTTGGAATATGACATTTTATGACACTGTAGTACATCATGAATATATTATATGCATTTTCGTGTCCAGAACATTCTGATTGTTACAAGAACAAGTCGCCTCTTCTTGTAAGTGAGTAAATATGAGTAAGGATAGCCGAAGATTCGAACCTGCGAAGCTAGGATTGGAATTGAGAATTCCGATCATACGTTAAAATAAATAATACAGAATGTTATTGAAAATGAAATATAGAATAAACCATTGTTTAGTTCACATAAAATAGTTAGATATCTGTTTATTGAAAAAGGAATCTAATGATGCAATTTTGTGAAATTAAAATAAGGAATTTAAAAACGAACAATGGAAAATGTTATACTTATTTGTAAAGTGGGTTAATCAAAAAGTAGGTTAGAGAAATCAGCTTTGTAGAAACGTGAGGAACAATGCATGCTTAGAGACGGAGGAATGTCAGGCCACAAGTCCGAGATGCACGTGTTTGGTAACGCAATGATGTCATGAGTTCTCAATATAGGGAGCTTTAGATCAGTAAGTCAGTCAGAGGGGAGAAGAGAGAAGTCAGAGGTTGGACAGGGTCGGACAGACAGAGGACATCGAACCTTGGAAGCGATGGGAGAAGAAGGAAATCGTGTAGAGACTTTGAATTCCTTGATGCAAAGCCATTGACCGACCGAATAGAATAAACGAACAACTTCATAATTTTATATCTGCGTCTTCGTGTTATGTTATTCAACAGAAAGGTATTGTGAATCTGTATTATAGACTTGTGTTCCACTCAATCTGTATTTATAAGATTGTGTATAAGCTCATCTAAGAATGTGTCTCTATCATCTAAAGAATGCGTCTCCCTCTTAGAAATAATGAGTGTTCATTCATTATGATAAAAGACTGAAATCCTCATCTAAAAAATAAGTAAAGAAATATATGTGTCAATGTTATAGAAACACTCTCGGAACTGTCAAACAGTATAAATGTCAATATCTCTATCAATCTCTCTGTCTATCTATCTATATATCTATAAATCCCTTTTCAAAGTGTATTACATGTTCCCGGCTGTATTAAAACGTACCCTCTCTCTCTCTCTCTCTCTCTCTCTCTCTCTCTCTCTTTATATATACTGATCGTCTAGCTCACACAATATGATCTCTAACAATATGAACACTCTCTAATATGAACAACAACAAAAACATATAATTCGTCATCTTAATAAGGAATACATAACATGATGAGCGTTTTGTTAGGGTAGCATTCTGCCCGCACCCTCACTTTGTCTTTCTCTGCTCTCCCTCTCGCAGAGAGATCCAAGCTGATAATTTACGACCTTCCAGCGAGGGAGGGTTGGAAACACTTTCTCTCTTCCCTCCACTAACTTCCCACTCCTCTCTCTGTTCTATCTCTCCTTTCGCCGCCAAAGTCGGCTCCCCACTTTGGACGCCGTCTCCACGTCAGTCAAAACTGTGATTTTACGGATTTTTACCATACACTTTGACTTGACTGACTATGTAAACCACAGATACGGAAAGAGAGAAAAAGGACACAACCCCCGGGAAGGGAATGATAACTCCCCCAAAGGACGACTCCCCAAATGGGGGAGCAAAACTTAAAAACGAAGGGGTGTACCGCCCGGAAAACTTGAAAACAGGGGCAGATGCCCCAAAAGCCTGTGCCCGGGGAAATGCTCCCCACAAGGGCAGCTCCCCAAAGAGGGAGCAAATTACCAAACTAAGGAGGCAAACCCACGAGATCCTCCAAACCAAGGGGAAGCAGCCCCAAAAGACAATACTAGGGGAGAAGCTCCTCACGAGGGCAGTTCGCCCGAAAAAGAAGAGGCATACAACCCGGAAATGAACAGTGGCAAGGAGGCAGCTGTCTCAAGAATATAAGGGAGACTACTCTTCCTACCTTCTAATGGGGCAATAAATATAAACCGAATTTAGGTAACGCTAATAAAACAATATGTGTGTGTGTGTGTGTGTGTGTGTGTGTGTGTGTGTGTGTGTGTGTGTGGAAAGAGCGAGAGAGATGAAAGAAGTAAATATACATCATTACTATGATTAAATTAATAATTATGACTTTCGGATGTAAGCTAGAAAATATTGAATCTTCATTTGATTAACAGTGGAAATCTGAATTCTGATGTTTTCCGCGACAATAGAAAATGGTATGAGTAGACAACAGTTTTTATAAACAATTGTTTGCTAATAAAGTGTTTTTGAAGGAATTGTGGAATGTTCTTCCGAATAATCATTTACATCTTAAATCTATCCTTATCAATTCATCCTATGTTTTTCTTGGTTTTCCTCGGCCAACTGACCTTGTTACCTCAACTGTTCTACATCTACCAACTCAAGCATTTGTATCTATTCTTTCAGCGTGATCATACCAACGGCGACTTCATTTTTGTATTCGTCTCCCAATACTATTCAGATTTAATCATGCTTTGGGGTCACAAGATCGCAACATACTTTTAAAACTCACATTGCAAATTCGTTGTATCATTTTAATATAATTTTTCTCGCATTTTTTTTTTCAACACACACTTGCGAGATTTAACTTTCATGCATCATCACGACGCTTACACGGGTGAACCCCGTGTAGAACCTTGTGAACAGCACTTAATAACATTTCGTATTTGGCAAATCATGTTTACACGCAAGTTTGAAGTTTATTATCCGTAAGCAACATGTAACTTATAAGATTAGCAAGTGGCACAGGCCAATATCATCTCCAGTTATACAACTTGTAATCAGAGGATTTTAGACACCCCTCCACTTCCACAATATACATACACACATCTTATTTTCGATGACAATTTCATAGATTACCGACGGAGTTGATCCGAGTATGACATGTCTTTTCGGCAGTATGAGACCAAGGGATTAAAGCAAAAGCTGTGATACGCCATGTTGGATCATCCTATCCATACATACCGATATCCATGACAAATAATACCCTACCTGAGATTTTTTACTTCAAACTTCTCAGCTTACCATTTACAGGAAATATGAACTTTAACAAATGGATTGAGGACATTGCGAAGGCTGCTGTAAAGAAGGTGGGTTCCCTCTATCGTGCTAGAAAACTACTCAGATCTGAGAGTTTCCCGTACCTCTACAAATCCACCATTCGCCTATGCATGAAGTATTGTTGCCACATCTGGGTTGGTGCATCTACCACTAATCTCTCCTTCTTGGACAGGCTTAAAAAAGAGTATTCAACCTAATAGATCTCACTTTCTCAACTAATATCCAACCCCTGTCCCATTGCCACAGTGTTGAATCCCTGTGCCTGTTTTACAATCTAGAAGTGTCAGCCATGTTTATTTCAGAACAGTTTCTTATGGTTCGTTGTTCTACACAAGTCCTGGGAGGTGACTGGTTCACAGTAGACAGAACAGTTTGCGATGGTTCGTTGTTCTACACAAGTCCTGGGAGATGACTGGTTCGCAGTAGACAGTTCTCGAGTAGGAATCCACAGAGTAAAAGATTCGTCCCATGTTGACACGAAGAAAACATATGCAAAATTGCTACAGAAAAGTTTAATACTTATGGAGCAATCCTGGTTTCTGAGTGGTTGGTAACAGAACGTGAATTAATTTGATTCGTCAGTTCCTAGCAGCATCGTTGATAAATAGAATCTCCCGACTGTGCGAGATCATACCCTTGGCTTAGATCAAAGTGTAGTATCTGTTTCAGCAGCTGCTGCACTTTGAGACTATTGCCCTTGTGGCAATGTGTTCGTGGTCCATGTAGGGGCAACCCTATATACCATTCCCTCTTCCCCTTTCATTCCACATAAAAACCGACCTTGTGTCATATTTTGCTTACGTGGAGAAGCAAATAAATACATACTCCATTATACTAAAAAATATTCTAACATCCCCCCTATTTTTTATACTGGGGAAATCCCATTGATTCATTCTGCTCAAAAATAAATATATTTTTATATTCAATTATACATAACAAAATTAGCAATCATTTGGATCTTAAAATTTTAGCATGTAAAATGACGCCATTTTTAATTTTATTGAAATGTCAAACATATACATCTATGTGTACATAAGAGAGAAATAAAAGAATTTTTTTATTTTTATTTTAAAAAGGGATGGACATGTGAAAAAGGAAGATATTTCTTAAATTTGATTATGCAGCTTTGTTCAAAAACGCATACACATATGCATATAAATGAATGTACATATAAACAATATGTACCCGTTTAAAAAAATAGTTTTTTTTATTTGTTAATTAAAACAATGCAAAAAATAGGACATTTTTATAAATAAGAAAGTAAACTAATGTGCATAATAATAGTCAACTGTAATTTATGCGCGCCTTAAAATAAGCATGCAAAAAGTATTTGTCAAAAAGAAAATTTTCACAGAAAATGTTTGCAAAAAGGGACGCAAAAATTATTTGTAAAAAAATAAATTTTCAAAGAAAATCTTTGAAAAAAGTGACCTTTTTTTTAGTTTTTTTTTTTTTATTTCAGTAAAAGTATTAGTTACGCATTAGTAGGTTAACGTTAATACAAACAAAATGGATGCCGTTTAACGTCTTGCCCAGGACGTTTTGTTTTCAATATATAGAAATTTATATATATACAGGTCCGTGAAAAATAATTCAAAGTTGAATCCTCCAACAAGTTTTGAAGCAAACCGCTTTAACTTTATTTTTGCGACGAGTTTTGTGAATACATCAGCGATATTTTGTTCTGATGATATGTAATTCAAGATAATGGATTCCTTTTTTACCTCGTTTTTTATGAAATGGTATTTTGCATTTATATGCTTAAATATTTGGTTGATAATTGTGTCCTGTGTTAAGACTATACTGTGCTAAGACTATACTATACAGTGCTAAGACTATACTATCCCAGTTATTTACTACGGGGCTTTTAGTTAATTCTTAATTTTTATTTTTCATTATAAATCCCTCTGGAGGAGTAATATAAATTCAAATAAGCATTTTTACGTCCATTTGATTGATGTTTAGGTCATATTGCGATGCGATTTGCAATAAAAGTCTGATTGTCGTTAGGTTTGTGGTCGGTAAAAACGTAGAAAAATATTCTATACCGTAAATTTGAGAGTATCCTTAGCAACAAATCTAGTGTTCACCGCTTGGTGCTGTAGTCTTTTTTTGTAAAAACCCATCTTGTAGAAATAACATGTTTATCTTTTGAGAGAGGTACTACCGTATAGGTATTATTTTCAGTCAAAGCATCTATCTCTTTTTTCATAGCTATTTTCCAATACATCACAATGTTCTGAATTAATTGCTCTGTTAAAGTTTTTTCGTATATTTTCCATGGAATAACAATAGTCGATTTGATAATCTTTCATATTGTCCACCACAAAAAATCGGGCCGTTTTATATTTCTTTTGGGGCATCTGTCGACTTTAACATTATCATCATCATCATCATCATGGATACTCTTGTCCCCGTCATCTTTATTGTCTTCAGTTATTTTAATAATTTGAGGAAATATAATTTCATCCTCTTCATATGATGGGGATTCGTCTTTAAAATTAAACGTGTCTGTGAATTTTACACATCGGATTCTTTTTATTTTACTTTTCTCTGGAAAAATACTAAATTGACTGGACTATTTTTATCGCATCCAACAAACATACCTCTATCGGTTTTAATATTTAATTTAGTATTTTTATCTATATATGCGAAACAACTTGAACCAAATACATGCATTCGGCTTAAATTTGGTTTTCCACCGTAGAAAACTTCATGTGGGATTTTAGATAGTGTTTTGTTAAAGCACATGTTTCATATGTAGGCAGCCACCATAAGTGCGTATGTCCAGAGGCTTTTGGAGAGTTTTGATTCAATGAGTAGACATCTTGCCATTTCAAAAAGTGTCCGCCATGCTCTTTCCGCAGTCCTGTTTTGGTGTGGCGATCTAGGGGCCGATTTTTCATGCTTGATATGATGGTTAATTAGTAAAAGTTCAAAGTTTTTATTGATGAATTCCGTACCGTTGTCAGAGCGAATACACTTTACTTCACCGTAGGGAGCCATGTCAGCTAAATATTTTTTAGTTGCTAGCAGGGTATCAGATTTGTTCTTTAAAAAGTAAACCATTATTAAACCTAAATGGTCATCTACGAAAGTCAACACATATCTATAATGTTCTCTGGTCATTGGTTCCATGGGGCCGTTTAAGTCACAATGCACCAGTGATAGGATTTTCTTGGCCTTCTTGTTTTGCTATCTTGTTTTGATAGTTTGCCATTTTTCCCTGCGTACAAACGTCGCAGTTAAAGGTTTTTATTTTCGTTCCATCAACTACAGTCGGCAACTTTTTGATATCGGGAGTATTGCAGTGTCCAAGAATTTTATGCCATGCCTGTAAATCGTGGCAGGCAGTTTTCGATGGAACTAAGCTATTTAAATGGCATAGTCTTCCATTTTCTTTAATGTCGAATACAGTTCCATTCGAGTACACCAGTTTTGATTTATTGGGGCTAATGTTTATATTTGCACCTTGTTTAATGGCAGCTTCTACAGAAAATATATTTTGTTTAAATATCGGGATTAGAAGAGCGTTCACCTTTATTATTCCTTGGCGAGATTTTAACAACACCTCTTTTCAAAACGATATAATTTACTCGACTGCCGTCAGCAAGTTCTACAAAATGATTCTGAGGCTTAAAGTTGGGATCAAAATTTATAAAATCAGATTCCTTTGTAATCACATGTGCCGTTGCACCACAACCGACAAGAAAATTATTGTTGTTTGTTGAAGCATTAAAATATACATGAAAATAAGTATGTATGTTAGCTAACGAAGCTTTCCACATTTTTAATGGAGTCACTAGTTGAGTCCTGTATCTACATTGGAAACACTTGTGATTAGGTCGTCCACAATTATAGCAAATAATTTTTGTACTTTTCTGAGGAGAAAAATTGTTTTGGGCAAAGTTGCGGTTTTTATTCCCGGTATGGGTATAATTTAATTTTGGTGCTTTTATGTGTGCATTTTTAAATTTCATGATATTTGTAGATTCGTTTTTTTGTGTGATCATTTTTTTCAGTTTCCTCGTAACTTCTGAGTGCTACCTTGAATTGACTAAAAGTCATGGGTTTTCTTTCTGGGTTATCACGGTGGTAAATGGCTTGAAATCACTCGGTAATCCGTTGAGGACTATGGAAATTAACAGACTGTCGCTAATAACTCCACCAAACATTTTTTAAAACTTTGCAGTAGTTTCAGCTCTTATAATATAATTTGTAATGGTTTCGGCTTCCATTAGTTTTAGAGAGGCCAGTTCAGTATATAAAGAAATAATTTTGGGTTTTCGTTTCGATAAATAATGCTTTCTGAATATGTTTAATGCTGTGTAGCCATCGTCCAGGGCTTCTCTTATTACCAGTGATAGACTTCGGTCATCTAAACACTGTATTAATTCCGCAAAGACAGTTTGAACCTGCAGCACCTCGGAGTGGATATCTGTTGCGTTCAGGAAACCCACCTTATTCCTGGTGACCATTTGCGTGCGCTGTCTAAGACCTTTTATGTTTACTCAACGTACTTTAATTCTCACTCGAGAGGGGTTTCCTGACTAGTTAAAAGGTCTTTAGATGCGTCGTGTGACTCGTGTTACGTGGATCCGAGGGGAAACTGTGTGTTTTGGATGTTACCATAAAGGATAGAGTTTTTCGTTTTATTGAGGTTTATGCGCCCAATAGCCACGTTGAGCTAGCTGCCTTTTTGTCGGTGTATCGAGCAGTTCATGGATGATTTCCGGACGGTTATCTTAGCGGGAGACTGGAACACGGTCCTGGATCCCGAGTTAGATCGATTTGGGTTACCATCTAGGGGAACTAACAGAGATTGGGGTGTTGTTTTATTTCGTGAATTTATGGATAAGTTCGATCTTATTGAAAAGCCCCGTGACTTAATGTGGACTTCGACTGGTAGACGTGGCTCTGGTCCGGTACAACTCTTGAATTATATCGACCGTTTCTTAGTTAGGCGAATCGATGTAGGGATTCTAAATTGTCCAAGTTTCCACAATATAGTTTACTCGGATCACAGACATGTTAGTGTACGGGTAAACTTAGATAGACCCAAGCCTAGATTAGCCGGTTATTGGAAATTCAACACGTCATTGTTCGACATGGAGGGCTACCGTGACGGGCTATTACTTACCCTAAAGCGGGGACTGACGGGAGAAATTATTGGGAATAAGTGGTGCGTAAAAAATTAAGGAAGCCATTAGGTCCTTTTCTACCAACTTTAGCAAAAGACTCAACCTAGATTCTAGGGCAGTTTAAGCGACACTAGAGTCTAGATTAGATCGGGCGGTAGAGGAGGGGGATAGTGCAAGCGTTAATATAATTAAGGCTCAGCTTGCCTCCCTTACTGAAAAGGAGCATCAAGCTTTAGTGATTAGGACTAGGTTAAAAAAAATGTCCCAGGAAGCAACAAACATGGCCGCTGAACTGCATGCAGAGGAATTTCGGAAAGCTGCTGATAGGCACATCGCTCGTGTCACATTGCTGGACGGGTGTACTGTTACCACAAACCAGGGTGTGCTGGAGGCGTTTAGGTCTCATTTCCAGGAACTTTTTTACATGGAACCGGGTCTGTCATTAGAACAGTTCGACACCTATTTGGCTGACTTTTCTCGTCTTTCGACGACCAAAATGGCTAGGTGCGAAGGTGGCATAACGGAGGATGAAGTCATTGAAGCCTTAAAGTGGGTCAGCCTTAATAAGTCAGCGGGGATTGATGGTCTGCCCTACGAACATCTTTGTTCCCTTGCTGACGGTTTTATTTAACTCATGGTTTAGGAACAGCTCAACCCCCAAGTACTTTACTATGGGTGTTGTAAAGCTTGTCCACAAAAACAAAGATGGTGGGGATGGGTTAGGTAATTATCGGCCCTTAATGATGCTTAATGCTGAGTTTAAAATTTTGGCCAAGATTCTGGCAAATCGTCTGCAGCTTGTTCTGGCTCGTCTTATTAGCTCCGAGCAAACGTGTGCAATGAAGGGCAGGACAATCCAGGACAACTTGCACACAATATGCTTGATGATAGAAAAAGTCAACACTGAGGCCGCACTGATCAATTTAGATCAGTCCAAAGCCTTCGATAGAGTTGACCATCAGTAGTTGAGGGCTGTTTTGTCGGCGGCCGGTTTTGGCCCGCAATTTCGCTCATGGGTTCATCTTCTCTATGCTAACACCGCAGTGATGGTAGAAGTGAATGGGAAGAGATTGAGACTCTTCAGTTTGTCACGTTCAATTCATCAGGGGTGCCCGCTATCACCAATACTATATATGCTTGCGGTCAAGCCTTTTTTTTTTTTGCGCAGTCTAAGGGTGAATCCGGTTCAACGCAGAATTGCTTTGCCAGGTGCGGATGCCCAGGTAAAGTAATCCACCTAAGCCGACGATGTAACAGTGCTTGTAAACGAGCAATGCTGAGATTAGTGTCGTCGGTATAGAAATCAGATTGTATGAAACAGTAACAGGGGCCAAAATTAACTGAGACAAGTCTTCGAGTTTGCGCATCGGTGCCTGGAGGGGTATGCTCCTTCAGGGGCCCTTTAGTTGGAGTGACGGGCCTTGCAAGATACTCGGCGTCTGGTTTGGTCCTGATCTCCAGCTGGAGAAAAATTGGTCTGAAGTTCTGAAAGCAGTATGGTCCACAACTTTCATTAAATGGGAGAGCAGAGGTGTGTAATACCCACATCTATCCAATCTTTATTTATCGTCTATCAGTGCTTCGAATCCCGTCAGATACACTGCTATATTTGCAGAGGGCTCTTTCCAACTTTTTATGGTTTGGAAAGGCCCTATGGTCTGTCGCGGTATCTGTTTCTCCATCCTTCTGAAGGCGGTCTAGGTATGCCAAACGTGGAGATTCGGCTCCACATGCTATGACTCTACTTACCTAGATCGAATGTGCACACAAAGTAGGGAAAACGGTGGCCTCTGGATAGAGGACACCAAGAAAGCCTTTCCAGCTTTGAGGAGGGTGCACGAGTCTGAGGGGGGCACACAGGTTGAATGCCCCTTCTATCGTGAGTTCCGGCGCGCACTCAAGTTTCTCTTAAGAGTGAAAGAAAGCCTCTCTAACGCTCTGCTGATGTTGTCCCGAAAAGCATTATATCCGGTATTAGTGAGAGGATCCATAAGGAATGTTATCGGTGAGGGGTTCCCTTTGACGAAGGCCAGCTCCGCTCAATTTGGCCTTGGGCGCCTGGATCAGGATGTCTCACTCACTGGCCTGGTTGGTAATTCGAGATGCTCTCTGGGTCGGTAAGAGGCTTCATTCAGCTGGCTTGGCAATTTCGCCTATTGGTAAATGGTGCGGCGATGAGGTCGAGACTTTATGTCCGCCTTCGTTTATTGTCGCATCGTGGTGACTTTATAAGCATCTATAAACTATTTGGCTTGTTTATTTCTTCGTTATTCGTACGTTAAGATTTTGAAAAAATTCCAAATATAATTTTTGAAGGTTTCTGCTTCAAAATAGGCGAAAATACTGCGAAATTTAGCTTTAAAAAGGCCAATCTGGAAACTCTAGGCAAGAATAGTAGAGTGACATCCTCTAATATAGCGTCGTTTTCGAATATCATTATCATACTTGATCATTGTTGTAATGGTGTGAGAAAGGAAATCGTAGTAAGTGTCATGTGTAGCAGTTCTTCATTGGGGAAAGAAGTCTACGTAAAGTTACGTATAAAAAGGAAACATTCGAAAGAAACAGGGTAAAAAGAGAAAAACTTTGTGTGCAAATAGATGTATGTTTGAAATAATAAATTAAAGATTGTCTCTTTAAATGTGATCTCATTACTTGTATCAAACTATGTAGCAAAATATTATTTTCTTAGTATTTATTAGTACTTATTAATTTATCTCACTTGTGTCAATTCTATACTTTAAAAAAATGGACACTATTTTATAGACATATTAATAAATTCATATTTTCTCTGTGTTATTAGTTTTTCTGTCTAAAAACTAATAAAATATCAGCTTTATCAAAACATATTTGCGATGAAACAGTCGTATTTTGATATGCAATGTCGAATTTTGATTCTTCAGTTTTTGATATATAAGAACATAAAAAAGGTGTTATTCCATGAGTCAAATTTACGTGTCAGGTAATCAATTTGAATACTCAATGAAAATAATAATCTATATAATAAAAGGGAACATGTATCCCATTCATTTCAGTAATTATGTAAGAAATCATTTTATGAGCACTTTAATACTTCAACTTGAACATCTCAAATAAATGTAACATAAATACTAAAGTCTACAGGAAAGCGCATATAGAGACATTTTCGTATATTACAGATCGACACTCTTGTAAGGCTAACATTGGCTATGCAGAGAACGAGTTGAAGCACATACGCAATAAATGCAGCAAAGAGGTTGACAAGCCTACCTGTAGCAAAAAAAATCCGTTAAGTAATAGAGACCTGCTAATGTGGTCCTCCCGCTACGCAGGTCAGCAGATGTGACATCTAACTCGGTTGAAACAACTTGCCGTTGATTGTCTATCTTCCGGAAGGACTCAACATGAATTCTCAGCGTCGCAGGCTTCGTGTCGATTTCCGATGAAAATCAATTAGCTTCACATGCAAGCCAAAGAGGAAAACAAACTCAGAGGGGTGTATACTACGAACAAGTTAATTTACGAAAATTACAGAATTTTACATATGTACATTGTTCAGTTCGATTACATCAGAAACATCAAGATTTTCCAAAATCTTATTCTTCGTTCTTTACGATAGACGGGTTTGGCAGTTCTCTGGGAGCGTGTGTTTCTCTCGAAAGTCGGAGTTAATCTGATAATTTCGGCATGGACATTCGCTTATAAACCAAGGGGAAAGGTTGGTTGGGGAAATTTGCCAAACCACTCAGGGTCCAAACGTCTTTTGGGGGATCCCCAAATCCTTTTGCGTGTGTGCATCTCAACAGGTCTTCCATGGCCTGCGTATCTGGGATTAAAACTCAATTTCTCTTCACCCGCCCCAAAAGGTTGAGAACGAGTTGAAGCACATACGCAATAAATGCAGCAAAGAGGTTGACAAGCCTACCTGTAGCAAAAAAAATCCGTTAAGTAATAGAGACCTGCTAATGTGGTCCTCCCGCTACGCAGGTCAGCAGATGTGACATTTCACTTTTCCTACTCAGAAAGACAGAACGTCTGAGCAGGTGTTCCTCAGGCCAAACGAAGTATGATTTCATTCCACATTATTATGACATTTCCTGTCATTTTTTAAACAATAAAATATATGTCTGTTATTACAAAACACAATAAATTCATCCATTTTGATAGGTTACCCACCGCTATCCGGGATTCAATCAATGTTTAACAGACAATCTCAGCATATTTACCCGGCCTTCCTCAGGATTTAAGGATATCTTAATCTCCCCAATGGGGAGCAATATCGCTCCCCTAGATGGTCACGTCATAAGAATACACTATAGCAACTATTAGAAACCTCGGCAAACTCCCGAAAACAGACGCAGTGCACTCTATCTAAAGCCTGCTTTCTAAATTTGTTGCACTTAAATGAAAGAATTACCACAGCTATCCATTAAGTACCACATTAGGTAGGGAGGGTTTATATGTAATATACACTGGGTCCACACAGTGGCAGCAACTAACACCACGCTACGTACATCACAACAATAGATGCTGCCTCTATCAAACTTTCATATGAGCACAGTATATTTATGTTAGAGTACGAACATTACATATAGCATACCATGAACTACATGCAATAAATCATGCATCCATAGTACAGAAGGTTAAGGAACACCTACAAACATGTTACTCTTATTTTCACAGGCACATCAACACTTGCAACAATGCAAACAAGATTATTAAACTGGATAAATGAACTAATTTCCTGATCTCCGAATCAAAGAATCCACTTTGATTGCTAAATTTCACCCAGAAATAAATCGCAGACACGAATTATGATCCACATTTCTAGTTTAATATAAACAGCTACAAAGGACCTCAGAAATAAATAAATCAAATTAAAACAAATAAATAAACAATATAAATAATAATAACTTTATACAAAATGACAAAATAACATAAACCAATTAAACCAATAGCATACAACAATTAAACCAATAACACAAAACAATTAAACCAATAACATAAATCAATTAAACCAATAACATAAACCAATTAAATCAATAACATAACTAATTAAACCAATAACATAAAACAATTGAACCAATAACATAAAACAATTAAACCAATAACATAAAACAATTAAACCAATAACATCAAACAATTGTACCAATAACATAAAGCAATTGTACCAATTACATAAAGCAATTAACCCAATAACATAAACAAATTAAACCAATAGCATAAAACAATTAAACCAATAGCATAAACCAATTAAACCAATAATGTAAAATAATTAAACAATAACATAAAACAAACAAATAGTCGAACATTAAATGAAACTTTCAAAAAACAAAACAAAAACAATAGAAGCCATTTTTACAGCCAAAATAAATAATACATATAATTCGAAAACGGAATTGATTAAATAGGGAAAAACGCAGATATATGAGTAATGCATAAACGGAATTTAAAGTAAATAAGTTAATATACAATGTGAATAAATATATATTTAATAACCTTAAATAAATATAAACAAATACAAAGTTGATTGTACGCAAAATTCAATAAATAAATAAATAATATACAAATATCGAGAATACAATGAATAAATAGATAAAGAAATTTAAAAAAACAATTAAAAAAAACAAATAAAAAGATACTAAAAAAAAATCGAAATTAGACCAATT
Organism: Euprymna scolopes; assembly: GCF_053919585.1. NCBI lineage: Eukaryota > Metazoa > Mollusca > Cephalopoda > Sepiida > Sepiolidae > Euprymna > Euprymna scolopes. Next base: position 43,615,113 of record NC_136492.1, read on the forward strand.
TTGATAAAGTGCATAGAGCGATTTAGACTAAAATTCTTGAAAAAACATTAACCAAGATACCTAATAACATACATCATTTAGCAGGACTAATGCTAAAAAAACATGAAAATCAGAAAAAATAATAATATACCTACAGATATGTGCGTGGATATGCGTGTGTGTGTGTATGTGTGTGTGTGTGTGAGTGAAAAGATAATCATCTGTTAACAGAGCTATGCCTCTTCACCCATGTGCAATGTTATATCTCCTTGACAGTAACATTTATACTCTTCGCCACCTTAACAGGACCATACTAAATAAAAGAAAACAAATAAAGATTAGTCATAAATACAAGTATAAATAATAATGTTTTCAATGGACCTGTCGTACACGTTTAAAAGTCGGATATACACCTGATGAAGGAAACGTTTTCTAAAATATTGCAACACGGATTTTCTAATCACCTTACATAGTAAGAGCATATTTACATGTAAAATATTATATCGAAATATAAATATGAAAATTGTATATATATATATATATATATATATATATATATATATATAGAGAGAGAGAGAGAGAGAGAGAGAGAGGGGGGGGAAGAGAGAGAGAAACGTTTGATTGAACACGACAGAGTGATTTCTTTTCCTGATCTTGTTTGATATATTTTCTATTTGCCAAGCGGTCTTTTTAATTTTGGAAGGCATATTATATTTAATGTGCCTGCCGAAATTAAAAAGACCGCTCTGCAAATAAACGTTGTTGGTCGGCCATATTTTTCTCAAACGCTTTCTATCGGGCATCCGATTGTCGTCAGCAGCAATTGTTGTTTTCTTTTCTTTTTCTTTTCCTTTGAGGCTTGGTGTATTTATATTTTTTAACCACTTTACCAGGCACTCGCTGTTATTTTTATTGAAACAAAAGTTGTTTTAATTTATTTTAATTTATTTTTTTTTTCGGGGGCGGGTGAATTTTCCTTTCAACACACGGGTAACAAAAAGTGCTGAATATCCGGAGAATATTTTCTTCTCTTTGTATCCCTTCTGCCGATATAGCTGGTGGTGAGAGTATGGCGTACTTCTTTGTACCTTCTTGCATGAATCGAGCAGCCGTTTTTGAGTGGTATAAGAGATTCAAGGAAAGCAGAGAGTTTGTGAGGGATGATGAGAAGTATATGAGGAGTAAGGAAGTCAGAACACCAGAATTGATTGGTCAAATAAAGAATTTCATGGAAAAGATGTCGTGTGTCTATAGTTTGATGTCAGTGTAGGAACTGTACACACTATTATTCGCCAGGAACTGAAGATGTGGAAGATTTGTGCGAATACACCAGTCCGCAACTCTATCCTTTTCATAGAATATTTCACCAAGATAGGAATCAAGACAGTCCCCCGCCATATAGTCCAGACGTTTCTCTCTGTGAACCTTGGTTATTCCCAAGCTCAAAGAAAACCTTAGCGGCTGTCATTATGAGACAATGGAGGATATGAAAGTGGCTGTGGCAAGGGTCACTGACTCCCTCACACAAGAAGACTTCAATGGGGCCTTCCAGAAGTTGATGGAACGGTGCAAGTGCATTGCAGCCGGAGGGGATTACTTCGAAGAGGCCTAAAGTGTCATGCGTGTACCATCAATAAAAGTGGCCACATGAAAAAAAAAGTCTGAAAACTTATTTAAGGCACCTTGTATCATAAGAAATCACTGATTTTTTACATTTTGGACGAAGCGTATTACTATCATTTTAATTTTGAAAAAAAAATACCAAAGTTTATGTATCATTTAAACGACAAGTAAGTAGTATAAAATGACTGGTTCCATCCATAAGTCATGTGGCAAAACAAAACCAAGTAAATTACTTCCACTATCAATAGACGCACACCGACAAATAAATCAAGGACTGGTATACAGACTTACTCCTCTATTTAATTGATTTACGCACATTTTGACGTTACTATACTCGATTCAAATGATTGCTGTTTTTTGTTTGCTTGTTTGTTTTTGCGTCAGTAAGAACAAATTAGAAACCTACTTGGACTGATAGGTTCAGATTTTCAACTTCCCCGTAAGCTGCACACACACACACACACACACACACACACACACACACACACACACACACACACTGTGAAACAGACTTAATTAGAAAGATTTATTTCATTTTCACCCGACGACCTAATCATGTCCGACTCTCAATGGACTTTCAATGGACGTTGATATAAGATACAAATGACCGTCTGAGGCGTAACTTCATTGTCGAATAAACTAAACATTTTTCTATCAATCAATATCTTTTGAAATAATTATCGTTTATTTAACCTGGATTTATTAAATGCTGAGAATTTTGGTTGAATTAAGGACTACATCGAATAATTGATGTAATTATTATAATCGATGCAATTATCGGACAATCGAAGTGGAAATAACTCATGCTCTTCGGTGTTGAAATAAAAATTAATCAATTAACAGAAGTAGTATAGAATAGAAGAATGATGCATTTAAATTTGTCAATAAAAAGTTTTAACTTAAAAAAAGCGTCTTAAAAAGATAAATATTCTCCTTGAAAATTCACAAATAATTATGGAGCTTCAAATACTTTAAACAAAATACATATTGATAAGACAACAATAAGTTTTTATCAGCAAAAGATACCACATACATTGCTTAAGTAGGCTTTAAGTAGGATGTATGGGTGAAGTTTCAGATGCTTATGAATTACGTAATAGTGAATTCGATAGTATTATTTGAAACAGGCCCATTAGTAGTGAAGAACTAAGACTAAAATGGAGGAAAATGTATATATATATATATATATATATATATATATATATATATATATATATATATATATATATATATATATATATATATACGTTTGAATACCCAAACGACCAGTTGGCGCCCGTTTTATTGTGCTTTCCAAGATCTGGATCGTAAAATCCTTAAGTAAAGCCAAAGTATCAAAAATTCATGTGGCATAAATATTTTACTATTAATGTAATTTCTTATCAAGGCCAAGAAAAACTCAAGAATAAAAGTTAATGAGACAATAATGATTTGTCAACCGAAAGATGAGGAACACTATGGGAGTACTAACATTGATCAATAGTATAAGCTGCATTTGATTAATTTTGTGATGGTGTATGACATTGGATTTTAAAGACAAATAAGCGATAATAAAAAGGGAAACAGTTCTGGGATAATGTGTACACGAGTTGGAAGCCCTTGCGAAGAATCTCTATCAATGGAAATTTTGCATGACACTATGCACATATGGAGGGGAGATAAAAAGTCTTTTTTCGTTGTGTTGCAACGAAGAAATTTTGCTGGAAATGTCATGCAAGCCCCAAAATGTATAAGATCAAGTGAGGTAAGCAATATACTAAATAATCATACAAACAACTGCATCTTAAACACACAGACAAATGATACAACTACAAACCGGCAGTAGTAATTGAAAACAAAAATTGCAAAATCCTATGGAATATGAACGTACAAGCAGATAAACTCGCCCAAGCCAGAAAACCGGATGTCATAAGAGTTAACAAGAAGGAAAAATCTTGCTAGATCGTAGATTTCACCGTTTTAACAGACCACAGGTTGGATATTAAAGAGACGGAGAAACGAAACAAATACACGGAACTGACCAAAGTGATGGAAGGTATATGGAAGATGAAGAAAAGCAGACTAATACCAGTAATAGTAGGAGTACGAGGAACAATCCCGAAAAACTTCGAAAAAAGAATTGGGGAGATTGGAATCAGGAGGATGGCTGAGAAGATACAATGGATAACAATAATGAAAACGGCTGAAATATTAAGAAAACCCTTGAATGCGGAAACTAAGAGACATGAACTGGCTATATAGAAATTGCAACAGAAGTACAACAAAAGGATAAAAGAACACCACATAGAATTAAGAAAAACTGAAACTGTATAATTGTAAGTTAACTTTCTCTCCCCTCCAAAATATTTTAAAAGTTGTAGTGTCACATCAAATAGTCGTGAAAAGTCAAGGAAGATGGAGAGAAAAAAACACTAACCAGAAATCTACTGTACATCAGTGAGAAATCGACGGTAAACAGCTATTGCGATAACGCAAATTTATTTGCAAAGGTTATTGAAAGATTTGCAGAGAACTGAAAATTGTTGTCACCTAGACTCCAGAGAATACTACAGGTTGTTGACAAAGAAATCTTTGATGATGACCTGTGTGAAAACTCCTAGTGAGTATACTACTACTACTACTACTACTACTGCTAATAATAATAATAATAATAATAATAATAATAATACTGATACTAATACTAATATTAATACTTTACAAATTACAGAGAAGATTAGCCCTATCCGTATTCATATGTGTATGTGTGTAGACACGCAGCTATTTACACCGATAATTACGCACACATATATTCGACATACATTAAATTCAAATAAACGATATTACAACTTCACAAGCAATCTTTGGATATTGGTGTAAACGTACTTTTCTTTACTATCGTTAAGTTACAATAATCTAAACCTCTTACTCACTAAACCATATTTATCCATTCATTGTAATTAACTTAAGTTTTATTGCTTCCCCTTATATTAAGAGCATCTAATTAGAAGTCTATTGAAGCTATTGAACTTATATTTGTTATTTCACTAAACCAATCATAATAGGACTTTATTTGTTTATATCCACATTTATTTTTTTAAAAATCATAAAATTACAAAATAATGTATGATAGCGTCAACAAAAGTCTGTAAAATTATGATAGGCAGGCGCCCAAAAAATATCAACATAACTATAACATAATTATATAAATATGTATGAAATGGAATACTAGGGTATTGAACGTTAAAATTTCTTTTTAGAGATTTTTAAGTAACCCTCTGCACCATATAGTGGAAACGAAACGGATTTTATTAAAATACTATCGTTTTCTATTCATTTATAACAATTTACTATGGGTCATGTATTTATTTTACATAGTAGTCACCACTTATCAAGAACCGAAGGACACTCGAGGATAAGGATTGATGAGTGTACGGTAGTCATTGAGACAACAGCGTCTTAATAGTTAGTGGTGGAAATGGGGGTAGAAATTAATTATTTAGGGGATGTCTCAGCAATAACTTGCTTATATTCGACTAGAAGACCAACATATTGTAGTCAGTTGGAAAGCAGACGAGCGAAACAGAGTTCTACGGGCGGGAAGTTCTATGAAAGACGTTTTGTTCATGACATGTGTGTTTAGATTGAGGCAAAGATAGAGAGTGGTGGAAACTGTGGATGGTCGTTGTATCCAAACGAGTCTTTTTTTGTGAAAGTTTGGCCAAAAGAACCAAAGATTGAAGATCTGAGGAGTCTATGGTTCTCCATTTTATTTGTGTATTTAATTAATTACTGTTAAATATAATCTCATTTCATAAACTTATATTCTATACTTATACTGCGATTATATAATGAATTAACTATTTACTTATTTACTTAGTATCTTATTCAGTATAAATTACATTCAGCAAAGGAGTTATGATTATATTTCTTATATAATTACCTGTCGAGATGTTTGTTTTTACGTTAAATCAGGTAGTATATTTATTAAGATGAACTGTTTGAATCCCTATTTCATCTTTTTGATTAAACATTTACCACCTTCAGACAACACAATAATACCTAATTCTTCGTTTAAGCAAATAAATTTCGGTGTATCGGACTCCCCACTTCCATAAAAGTAATCTATTATTTTCCATTGAGACCATATATGAATAATGATGCGTTATCTTTCTTTTTCATTTCATTGACAAATATTTATGGCGTCAGTTACTCGCCGTAAAATCAGTTCTTGCACCAATTATGTAAAAATAAATCGACTCCGATTTTAAGTAACGTAATAATAGTTAATTTTCCGTTAAAGCAAACAAAACATACGGGCTACGGGCGCCCTATTTCCATAAAAGCAGTGTATTGTTTTCCATTGGGACCATATGTATGTGGATTATGAGGTTTTATCTTTCTTTTCCAGTTTATTGAAAAATATTTTATGGTTTCAGAACCTAACCTTAAAATTAGTACCTGCACCAATTATATAAAAAATGGATTCAGATTATCTGATAGGTACTCCTGATCTCACATTTTACTTATAGCGGGCATTCATGATCATCTTTGCTGTTACACTTATTATTTCTACTATCATTACTACCTTGTGTAACGTTAATTCTGATGCTGTTACTATACCTATCACCCTCTTTATGGTTTGTATATTATAGCTCTTAAATATATTCTTAAGTTATTTGTGCGGTTATATATATGTTTAATAGTATTTTCATGAATAGTTTATATGGAAGATTATTGGAAGGAAAATGCCGGCTTAAAATATTAAGAAATCTTTGTCCAATTTGGGATTTAAACAGCAGAGTAAATGGAGGTGTAAACCAAACAGTCTCCCGGTTTCTATTTTTCTTTCTGATACTCATATTATTTCTACTATTATACCAAATTTTGGTGTTTACCAAGCCGCTGTCTTGTAAATCATCATTGTATGCGTAACGATTATAAAAAAGTTCTTCAGTAATGAAATTTTCTAAATTGATATTAAATATACTTAAGAATAGATAGGGTGACTTCAGTTAGGATTAATTATTATCGACTTAGTGTTTTCTTTCATATATGGCCTATATGGGTTATCTGTGATATTAAATTTTAAAATATACGTGATCTTATTTCCTGTTATGATCCGAACTTTAAATCTTTAATTGCCCATAGTTTTGTATATAAAACTTTTGACTTTTCAGCTTCAGAATTAGAAACATTTCTGACCATAGATAAGTTATCATTCCTATATATCTTCTACCTTTAAAGTTGATCAGAGTAAATTCAGATAGGCTATACAAAATAAGTCGCACAAAAACAGAAATAGTCGAATTCAATGATCCCATAGCGACATCGAATAAATCCGATTACACATTGATCGTTATTACAAAATAAGACTGCATTACGACACTTATTGAATAAAATCAATTTCTTCGTTGGTAATGTTCTTAAGGAATTTCGCAAAGTTACAGGGCCTTGTGAAACAACTCCTTTCTGATTAAAGAGTCGGAAAAATTATTGAGAGTGGTTTTAGCTAGACGGGTGTTTTTCATAAAAGATTGGCGAGGTGGGACCAGAGATTGGAGTTCAGACGGGCACATGCCATGGAATTGCTCGTCTGAACTCCAATCTCTGATCTCACCTCGCCAATCTTTTATGAAAAACACCCGTCTAGCTAAAACCACTGTCAATAATTTTCCCTATTCTTTATCTGTAGATTCCACGAACAAAGCTTCTTTCTTAGAACTGCACGCCTATGGAACTCTCTTCCATTTGCATGCTTCCCAGCTGACTACAACTTGATTGTTTTCAAGTCCAACATAAACAAATTCTTGATGAACCGCCCACTAACGTAATCCAATTTACCAAATTTCTATTACTAATGATTACTACAATATTATCCCATTGACTATTGTATACTCTATAACCCTTTCCTTGAGTGGCATCCGGGCCTTGATAAGTCGTGACTCCTATGTAAAACAAAGTGTGATCATCCATTATATCAAATTTCAACTATTTCATTATATCAATTTAATTGCACTGGTATTATTTATGCATTTGTTAAGATGTGCTTTCATGATAATCTTATTTGTGTTTTACAATATAATTTTAATAGTTTTCGTAAATTCCAGGGCTGGTTATCTTCAAAAAGCTAGTAATAAACTTATTTAAGAAATCCAGTTTGCATGCATTCTTAGATTTCAGTTGATATACTCTCTAGCAACTATGTACATTATTATTCAATGTTTTACTATCTTATTTTATGACGATATGTTTGTTATTTTTTGTAGTTCTTTGTTAGGTTTTCCTTGGCTAATTTGCTATAATTATTTTGTTCATCCGATAACGCATATATATATATATATATATATATATATATATATATATATATATATATATATATGATATAATTTATTAGTATACGTAGGATATATTTAAAAAAAATAGTGTCTATGTGCTTTGTAATGCTCAACCCGTAAAACTTCTCTCACAGTTAACTATTAGCAAAGTTTTTTATTCTCGCTTTTGTAACAATAAATTTTTCGCCAGCAAAACGAAGACCATTTTTCCAAAATTAACGCCGAATGTTCGATAATTTACTGCCCAAAACAAAAAATAAAAATACTAAATTAAAAATAAAAAGTGCAGAATTATTGACGACTTGTTCTAGCTAAGTTAAGAAAAGATAAAAGAAACTAAAAAAAATACACTAGCTGCAAGTAACGACTTTGTATGGGATGAGATAATGCCTTATTGAATGTCGGGTGCCTCGAGTAGAGTTGAGAATGTATCGAGCGGTAAGCGCAGGTATGAGCATTCGAAAGTAGAGAAACCAATCAAATTTTATTGTTTATTTCATTCATTTTTACCGCCATTTTTAACGTTTTTTAATCATTTTTTCTATGGCTAATTCTTATTTGCATTTTTTTTTATTTTTAGACGTCCTCGTATTTCTTTTAATGACTTTGTCTGTTATTCTCTTGGTTTACGCATTTATTTGCAATAGCATTTCAATCTGTCTGTTACATTTAAATTAGAAATAGAATTGTCATCATTAACCGTACAGATCAAATGAGCACATTCTAGATGCATCTGAAAATAAGGTCCAGTCGGCTGAGTCGGTTCCTCTGTGGATCTATCATGTTTAACATTAAAATAACATTTTCGTTTGTCTATCGTACTTATGTTTGAAATAATATTTTTGTCTCTGTGTTAAATATGAAATAACATTTTCATAGTTTATCATTCTGATATTTGAAATAATGTTTTCGCCGATTTATCACGCTTAATTTTGATATAACATTTCCGTCCGTCTGCTATGCTTAAGTTTGAAATAACATTTTTGTCAGTCTATCATGCTTAAGTATGAAATAACAATTCTGTCGGTCTGTAAAGCTTAACTTTGAAATAACATTCACGTTAGTCTCTCATTCTTAAGTTGGAATTAAATTTTTTCTTGGTCTGTTGTACATACGTTTAAAATAGTATTTTCTCTATTTGTCGTTGTTGAGTGTGAAAAAACGTTTTCATACGTCGGTCTGTCATGCTTAAGTTAAAATAACATTTTCGTCGGGTTGTCATACTTAAGTTAAAATAGCACTTTCATCGGTTTATCATACTTTAAAAATATCATTTTCGTCGGTCTGTCATACTTAAATTAAAATAACATTTTTGTCGCTCTGTCATGCTTAAGTTGAAAATAAAATTTTCGTCGGTCTGTCCTGCTTAAATTAAAGATAACATTTTCGTCAGTCTGTCATGCTCAATTTAAGAATAACATTTTCTTTGGTCTGTCATGCTCAAGTAAAAATAACATTTTATTTATTCTGTCATGCTTAAGTAAAATTAACATATTCGACGGTCTGTTAAGCTTTAGTTAAAAACAAGACTTTCGTCGATCTGCCATGCTTAAGTTATGAAAATTTTTTTCGTCGGTCTGTTATGCTTAAGTCAAAATAACATTTTCATCGGCCTGTCATGCTTAAGTAAAATAACATTTTCGTCGGTTTGTCATGTTTAAATTAAAGTAACATTTTTGTTAAGCTGCCATGCTTAAGTTTAAACTTAGATTTTTGTCCGTCTGTCATGCTTAAGTTAAAAAAAAAACAACATATTCCTCGGTCTGTCATGCTTACATTGAAATAACATTTTTGCCGATCTGTCATGCTTAAGTTAAAAATTATATTTTCGTTGCTTAAATATGAAATAAGATTTTCGTCGGCCAGTCACGCTTAAAGTAAATATAAAATTTTCGACGGTCTGTCAAACTTTAATTAAAATAACATTTTCGGTTTTTCATGCTTAAGTTAAAAATAACATTTTCGTTAGTCTATCATGCTTCAGTTAAAATAAAATTTTAGTCGGTTTGTCATATGTTAAAAATAACACTTTCGTCGCTCTATCATGCTTAAGATAATAATAACAGTTTCGTCGGTCAGTCATATTTAAATAAAAATAACATTTTCATCAGTCTGTCCATCTTAAGTTGAAAATAATATTTTCGTCTGTCTGCCCTGCTTAAGTTACAAATTACATTTTCGTCAGTCTGTTTTGCTTAAGTAAAAATAAAATTTTTGTCATATGTCGCGATTTTTAAAAAAATAACATTTATATAACTTGTGTTATTCTTAGATTTGAAACAACGTTTTCTTCACGCTTAAGTTGCAAGTAGAATTTTTCGAGATTGATCCTCAAACAGGCCAATGTATCTTTAATAATGCATTTTTCCAAGAGAATGCGTTTCATGACAAACGGATCCTGTTTGTCTAATATGATGAAGGTTGTTGTCTTCTTGTCTTCTTCAGAAAGCGGTTACGATCACACAAACCCTCATTATTTTTATGTTTCGTTGATTCGGCAACCATATTTTTTGTTGCTACATGCATGCAAATATAAATATAATGAGCGTTTTATGCTACTATAGTTTTATCTAATGACAAGCTAGATTATAACGCCAGAAATCATATACATTAATTGGTATATTGTTAAGTTACAGACGCAGAAAAAACGCTATTTTCTTATCTAAATTCAAATTAGTTTCCAAGAGTTCATGATCGTTGAGGTATTTATTTAGAACACGTTTTTTTTCTTTTTTTTTTCTTTTTATAATTTGAGAACTACGAAGAGGATGTTATGTCAGGATTATGTGCTAGTGTATTGATTAAAGGATGATGTGTTCGTGTATTGATTTAAGGATGATGTGTTCGTGTATTGATTAAACGATGACGTATTGGTGTATTGATTTCAGGATGACGTCTTCGTGTATTTATTAAGGATGATGTGTTCGTGTATTGATTAAACGATGTCTTCGTGTATTGATTTAAGGATGATGTGTTCGTGTAATTATTTAAGGATGATGTGTCCGTGTATTGATTAAACGATGATGTGTTCGTGTATTGATTAAACGATGATTTGTTCGTGTAATTATTTAAGGATGATGTATTCGTGTATTGATTTCAGGATGATGTGTTCGTGTATTGATTTAAGGATGATGTGTTCGTGTATTGATTAAACGATGATGTGTTCGTGTATTGATTTAAGGATGATGTGTTCGTGTAATTATTTAAGGATGATGTATTCGTGTATTGATTTAAGGATGATTTATTCGTGTATTGATTTCAGAATGATGTGTTCGTGTATTGATTAAACGATGATGTGTTCGTGTATTGATTAAACGATGATGTGTTCGTGTATTGATTTCAGGATGATGTGTTCGTGTATTGATTAAATGATGATGTGTTCGTGTATTGATTTAATGATGATATGTTCGTGTATTGATTTCAGGATGATGTGTTCGTGTATTGAATAAATGATGATGTGTTCGAGTATTGATTTAAGGATGATGTGTTCGTGTATTGCTTTAAGGATGATGTGTTCGTGTATTTATTAAATGATTATTTGTTCGTGTATTGATTTAAAGATGATGTGTTCGTGTATTGATTTAAGGATGATGTGTTCGTGTATTGATTAAACGATGATGTGTTCGTGTATTGATTTAAGGATGATGTGTTCGTGTAATTATTTAAGGATGATGTATTCGTGTATTGATTTAAGGATGATGTATTCGTGAATTGATTTCAGGATGATGTGTTCGTGTATTGATTTAACGATGATGTGTTCGTGTATTGATTAAACGATGATGTGTTCGTGTATTGATTTCAGGATGATGTGTTCGTGTATTGATTAAATGATGATGTGTTCGTGTATTGATTTAATGATGATGTGTTCCTGTATTGATTTCAGGATGATGTGTTCGTGTATTGAATAAATGATGATGTGTTCGAGTATTGATTTAAGGATGATGTGTTCGTGTATTGATATAAGGATGATGTGTTCGTGTATTGATTAAATGATGATTTGTTCGTGTATTGATTTAAGGATGATGTGTTCGTGTATTGATTTTATGATGATGTATTCGTGTATTGATTTAACGATGATGTATTCGTGTATTAATTTCAGGATGATGTATTCGTGTATTGATTAAACGATGATGTTTTCGTGTATTGATTTCAGGATGATGTGTTCGTGTATTGATTAAACGATGATGTGTTCGTGTATTGATTTAAGGATGATTTGTTCGTGTATTGATTAAACGATGATGTGTTCGTGTATTGATTTAAGGATGATGTGTTCGTGTATTGATTAAACGATGATGTGTTCGTGTATTGATTTAAGGATGATGTGTTCGTGTAATTATAAAAGGATGATGTATTCGTGTATTGATTTAAGGATGGTGTGTTCGTGTATTGATTTCAGGATAATGTGTTCGTGTATTGATAAAAAGATGATGTGTTCGTGTATTGATTTAAGGATGATGTGTTCGTGTATTGATTTAAGGATGATGTGTTCGTGTATTGATTAAACGATGATGTGTTCGTGTATTGAGTTAAGGATGATGTGTTCGTGTATTGATTAAACGATGATGTGTTCGTGTATTGATTTAAGGATGATGTGTTCGTGTATTGATTTAAGGATGATGTGTTCGTGTATTGATTTCAGGATGATGTGTTCGTGTATTGATTAAACGATGATGTGTTCGTGTATTGATTAAAGGATGATGTATTCGTGTAATGATTTAAGGATGATGTATTCGTGTATCGATTTCAGAATAATATGTAAGTGTATTGATTTAAGGATGATGTTTTAGTGTAATAATTTAAGGATGACGTGTTCGTGTAACGATTTAAGGATGATGTATTCGTGTATTGATTTAAGGATGACATATTCGTGTATAGATTTAAGGATGACGTGTTCGTGTAACCATTTCAGTATGACGTATTCGTCTATCGATTTAAGGATGATGTGTTCGTGTATTGATTTAAGGGTGATGTGTTCGTGTATTGATTCAAGGATGATGAGTTCGTGTATTGATTAAAGGATGATGTGTTCGTGTATTGATTAAACGATGATGTGTTCGTGCATTAATTTAAGGATGATGTGTTTGTGTATTGATTAAACAATGATGTGGGCGTATATTGATTAAAGGATGGTGGATTCGTGTATTAATTTAAGGATGATGTGTTCGTGTATTGATTTCAGGATGATCTGTTCGTGTATTGATTTAACGATGATGTGTTCGTGTATTTATTTAAGGATGATGTGTTCGTGTATTGATTAAACGATGATGTGTTCGTGTATTGATTAAAGGATGATGTGTTCGTGTATTGATTTAAGGATGATGTGTTCGTGTATTGATTTCAGGAGAATGTTTTCGTGTATTGATTAAACGATGATGTGTTCGTGTATTGATTTAAGGATGATGTGTTCGTGTATTGATTAAACGATAATGTGTTCGTGTATTGATTAAACGATGATGTGTTCGTGTATTGATTTAAGGATGATGTGTTCGTGGATTGATTAAACGATGATGTGTTCGTGTATTAATTAAACGATGATGTGTTCGTGTATTGATTTAAGGATGATGTGTTCGTGTATTGATTAAACGATGATGTGTTCGTGTATTGATTTCAGGATGATGTGTTCGTGTATTGATTAAACGATTATGTGTTCGTGTATTGATTTAAGGATGATGTGTTCGTGTATTGATTAAATGATGATGTGTTCGTGTATTGATTTAAGGATGATGTGTTCGTGTAATGATTTAAGGATGATGTGTTCGTGTATTGATTTAAGGATGATGTTTTCGTGTATTGATTAAACGATGATGTATTCGTGTATTGATTTAAGGATGATGTGTTCGTGTATTGATTTCAGGATGATGTGTTCGTGTATTGATTAAACGATGATGTGTTCGTGTATTGATTTAAGGATGATGTATGTGTTCGTGTATTGATTTAACGATGATGTGTTCGTGTATTGATTTAAGGATGATGTGTTCGTGTATTGATTTAAGGATGATGTGTTCGTGCATTGATTTAAGGATAATGTGTTCGTGTATTGATGTAAGGATGATGTGTTCATGTAATGGTTGAAGGATGATGTATTCGTGTAATTATTTAAAGATGATATGTTCGTGTATTGATTTAAGGATGATGTGTTCGTGTATTGATTTAAGGATGATGTGTTCGTGTATTGATTTAAGGATGATGTGTTCGTGGATTGATTAAAGGATGATGTGTTCGTGTATTGATTTAAGGATGATGTGTTCGTGTAATTATTTAAGGATGATGTGTTCGTGTATTGATTACACGATGATGTGTTCGTGTATTGATTTAAGGATGATGTGTTCGTGTATTGATTAAACGATGATGTGTTCGTGTATTGATTTTATGATGATGTGTTATTGTATTGATTAAAGGATGATGTGTTCGTGTAATTATTTAAGGATGATGTATTCGTGTATTGATTTAAGGATACCGTATTCGTGTATTTATTCAAGCATGATGTATTCGTGTATTGATTTCATGATGATGTGTTCGTGTATTGGTTAAACGATGATGTGGTCGTGTATTGATTTAAGCATGATGTATTCGTGTATTGATTTAAACATGATGTATTCGTGTATTGATTTAAGGATGATGTGTTCATGTATTGATTAAACGATGATGTATTTGTGTATTGATTTAAGGACGATGTGTTCGTGTATTGATTCAAGGATGATGTGTTCGTGTAATTATTTAAGGATGATGTGTTCGTGTAATTATTTAAGGATGATGTGTTCGTGTATTGATTAAACTATGATGTATTCGTGTATTGATTTAAGTATGATTTGTTCGTGTAATTATTTAAGGATGATGTGTTCGTGTAATTATTTAAGGATGATTTGTTCGTGTATTGATTAAACGATGATGTGTTCGTGTATTGATTTAAGGATGATGTGTTCGTGTATTTATTAAATGATGATGTGTTCGTGTATTGATTTAAGGATGATGTGTTCGTGTAATGATTTAAGGATGATGTGTTCGTGTATTGATTTAAGGATGATGTTTTCGTGTATTGATTAAACGATGATGTATTCGTGTATTGATTTAAGGATGATGTGTTCGTGTATTGATTTCAGGATGATGTGTTCGTGTATTGATTAAACGATGATGTGTTCGTGTATTGATTTAAGGATGATGTATGTGTTCGTGTATTGATTTAACGATGATGTGTTCGTGTATTGATTTAAGGATGATGTGTTCGTGTATTGATTTAAGGATGATGTGTTCGTGCATTGATTTAAGGATAATGTGTTCGTGTATTGATGTAAGGATGATGTGTTCATGTAATGGTTGAAGGATGATGTATTCGTGTAATTATTTAAAGATGATATGTTCGTGTATTGATTTAAGGATGATGTGTTCGTGTATTGATTAAAGGATGATGTGTTCGTGTATTGATTTAAGGATGATGTGTTCGTGGATTGATTAAAGGATGATGTGTTCGTGTATTGATTTAAGGATGATGTGTTCGTGTAATTATTTAAGGATGATGTGTTCGTGTATTGATTACACGATGATGTGTTCGTGTATTGATTTAAGGATGATGTGTTCGTGTATTGATTAAACGATGATGTGTTCGTGTATTGATTTTATGATGATGTGTTATTGTATTGATTTAAGGATGATGTGTTCGTGTAATTATTTAAGGATGATGTATTCGTGTATTGATTTAAGGATACCGTATTCGTGTATTTATTCAAGCATGATGTATTCGTGTATTGATTTCAGGATGATGTGTTCGTGTATTGGTTAAACGATGATGTGTTCGTGTATTGATTTAAGCATGATGTATTTGTGTATTGATTTAAACATGATGTATTCGTGTATTGATTTAAGGATGATGTGTTCGTGTATTGATTAAACGATGATGTATTTGTGTATTGATTTAAGGACGATGTGTTCGTGTATTGATTCAAGGATGATGTGTTCGTGTAATTATTTAAGGATGATGTGTTCGTGTAATTATTTAAGGATGATGTGTTCGTGTATTGATTAAACTATGATGTATTCGTGTATTGATTTAAGTATGATTTGTTCGTGTAATTATTTAAGGATGATGTGTTCGTGTAATTATTTAAGGATGTTTTGTTCGTGTATTGATTAAACGATGATGTGTTCGTGTATTGATTTAAGGATGATGTGTTCGTGTAATTATTTAAGGATGATGTTTTCGTGTATTGATTAAACGATGATGTTTTCGTGTATTGATTTAAGGATGATGTGTTCGTGTAATTATTTAAGGATGATGTGTTCGTGTATTGATAAAGCGATGATGTGTTCGTGTATTGATTTAAGGATGATGTGTTCGTGTATTGATTAAACGATGATGTGTTCGTGTATTGATTTAATGATGATGTGTTCGTGTATTGATTTAAAGATAATGTGTTCGTGAAATTTGTTTAAGGTGATGTGTTTGTGTATTGATTAAACGATGATGTGTTCGTGTATTGATTAAAGGATGATGTGTTCGTGTAATTATTTAAGGATGATTTGTTCGTGTATTGATTTAACGATGATGTGTTCGTGTATTTATTTAAGGATGATGTGTACGTGTAATGATTTAAGGATTATGTTTTCGTGTATTGATTAAAGGATGATGTTTTCGTGTATTGATTTAAGGATGATGTGTTCGTGTATTGATTCCAGGATGATGTGTTCGTGTATTTATTAAACGATGATGTGTTCGTGTATTGATTTAAGAATGATGTGTTCGTGTATTGATTTCAGGATGATGTGTTCGTGTATTGATTAAACGATGATGTGTTCGTGTATTGATTCAAGGGTGATGTGTTCGTGTATTGATTAAACGATGATGTGTTCGTGTATTGATTTAAGGATGATGTGTTCGTGTATTGATGTAAGGATGATGTGTTCGTGTATTGATTTAAGGATAATGTGTTCGTGTATTGATTAAACGATGATGTGTTCGTCTATTGATTTAAGGATGATGTGTTCGTGTATTGATTAAACGATGATGTGTTCGTGTAATGATTGAAGGATGATGTATTCGTGTAATTATTTAAGGATGATGTGTTCGTGTATTGATTTAAGGATGATATATTCGTGTATTTATTTAAGGGTGATGTGTTCGTGTATTGATTAATGGATGATGTGTTCGTGTATTGATTTCAGGATGATGTGTTCGTGTATTGATTAAACGATGATGTGTTCGTGTATTGATAAAACGATGATGTGTTCGTGTATTGATTTATGGATGATGTGTTCGTGGATTGATTAAACGATAACGTGTTCGTGTATTGATTTAAGGATGCTGTGTTCGTGTGATTATTTAAGGATGATGTGGTCGTGTATTGATTAAACGATGATCTGTTCGTGTATTGATTTAAGGATGATGTGTTCGTGTATTGATTAAACGATGATGTGTCCGAGTATTGGTTTAAGGATGATGTGTTCGTGTAATGATTTAAGGATGATGTATTCGTGTATTGATTTAAGGATGATGTGTTCGTGTATTGATTAAACGATGATGTGTTCGTGTATTGATTTAAGGATGATGTGTTCGTGTATTGATAAAACGATGAAGTGTTCGTGTATTGATTTAAGGATGATGTTTTCGTGTATTGATTTCAGGATGATGTGTTCGTGTAATGATTGAAGGATGATGTGTTCGTGTAATTATTTAAGGATGATGTGTTCGTGTATTGATTTAAGGATGATGTGTTCGTGTATTGATTTCAGGATAATGTATTCGTGTAATGATTTAAGGATGATGTGTTCGTGTATTGATTTAAGCATGATGTGTTCGTGTAACTATTTAAGGATTATGTGTTCGTGTATTGATTAAACGATGATGTGTTCGTGTATTGATTAAACGATGATGTGTTCGTGAAATTATTACAGGATGATTTGTTCGTGCATTGATTAAACGATGATGTGTTCGTGTATTAGTTTAAGGATGATGTGTTCGTGTAATTTTTTAAGGATGATTTGTTCGTGTATTGATTAAACGATGATGTGTTCGTGTATTGATATAAGGATGATGTGTTCGTGTATTGATTTAAGGATGATGTGTTCGTGTATTGATCAAACGATGGTGTGTTCGTGTATTGATTAAAGGATGATGTGTTCGTGTATTGATTAAACGATGATGTGTTCGTGTATTGATTTAAAGATAATGTGTTCATGTATTGATTTTAGGATGATGTATTTGTGTATTGATTTCAGGATGATGTGTTCGTGTATTGATTAAAGGATGATGTGTTCCTGTATTGATTAAACGATGATGTGTTCGTTTGTTGATTAAACGATTATGTGTTCGTGTATTGATTAAACGATGATGTGTTCGTGTATGGATTTAAGGATGATGTGTTCGTGTAATTATTTAAGGATGATGTATTCGTGTATTGATTTATGGATGATGTGGTCGTGTATACATTTCAGGATTATGTGTTCGTGTATTGATTAAACGATGATGTGTTCGTGTATTGATTTAAGGATTATGTGTTCGTGTATTGATTAAACGATGATGTGTTTGTGTTATGATTTAAGGATGTTGTGTTCGGGTAATTATTTAAGGATGATGTATTCGTGTATTTATTTAAGGATGATGTGTTCGTGTATTGATTTAAGGATGATGTGTTCGTGTATGGGTTTAAGGATGATGAGTTCGTGTAAGGATTTAAGGATGATGTATTCGTGTATTGATTTAAGGATGATGTGTTCGTGTATTGATTAAACGATGATGTGTTCGTGTATTGATTTAAGGATGATGTGTTCGTGTAATGATTTAAGGATGATGTATTCGTGTATTGATTTAAGGATGATGTGTTCGTGTATTGATTTCTGGATGATGTATTCGTGTAATGATTTAAGGATTATGTGTTCGTGTATTGATTTAAGGATGATGTGTCCGTGTAACTATTTAAGGATTTTTTGTTCGTGTATTGATTAAACGATGATGTGTTCGCGTATTGATTAAACGATGATGTGTTCGTGTAATTATTATAGGATGATTTTTTCGTGTATTGATTAAACGATGATGTGTGCGTGTATTGATTTAAGGATGATGTGTTCGTGTAATTTGTAAGGATGATTTGTTCGTGTATTGATTAAACGATGATGTGTTCGTGTATTGATATAAGGATGATGTGTTCGTGTATTGATTTCAGGATGATGTGTTCGTGTATTGATTAAACGATGATGTGTTCGTGTACTGATTTAAAGATGATGTGTTCGTGTATTGATTTTAGGATGATGTATTCGTGTATTGATTTCAGGATGATGTGTTCGTGTATTGATTTTAGGATGATGTGTTCCTGTATTGATTAAACGATGATGTGTTCGTTTATTGATTAAACGATTATGGGTTCGTGTATTGATTAAACGATGATGTGTTCGTGTATGGATTTAAGGATACTGTGTTCGTGTAATTATTTAAGGATGATGTATTCGTGTATTGATTTAAGGATGATATGTTCGTGTATACATTTCCGGATTATGCGTTCGTGTATTGATTAAACGATAATGTGTTCGTGTATTGATTTATGGATGATGTGTTCGTGTATCGATTTCAGGATGATTTGTTCGTGTATTGATTTCAGGATGATTTGTTCGTGTATTGATTTATGGATGATGTGTTCGTGTATTGATTTAACTATTATGTGCTCGTGTAATGATTTTAGGATGATGTGTTCGTGTATTGATTTAAGGATGATGTGTTCGTATATTGATTAAACGATGATGTGTTTGTGTATTGATTTAAGGGTGATGTTTTCGTGTATTGATTTAAGGATGATGTGCTCGTGTATTGATTTAAGTATGATGTGTTCGTGTTTAGATTAAACGATGATGTGTTTGTGTATTGATTTAAGGATTATGTGCTCGTGTATTGATTTAAGGATGATGTGTTCGTGTATTGATTAAACGATGATGTGTTCGTGTATTGATTAAACGATAATGTGTTCGTGTATTGATTTAAGGATGATGTGTTCGTGTATTGATTTAAGGATGATGTGCTCGTATATTGATTTAAGGATGATGTGTTCGTGTATTGATTTAATGATGATGTGTTCATTTATAGATTTAAGGATGATGTGTTCGTGTATTGATTTAAGGATGATGTGCTCGTGTATTTATTTAAGGATGATATGTTCGTGTATTGATTTTAGGATGATGTGTTCGTGTATTAATTTAAGGATGATGTATTCGTGTATTGATTAAACGATGATGTGTTCGTGTATTGATTTAAGGATAATGTGTTCGTGTATTGATTTAAGGATGATGTGTTCGTGTATTGATTTAAGGATGATGTGTTCGTGTATTGATTTAATGATGATGTGTTCCCGTATTGATTTAAGGATGATGTGTTCGTGTATGGGTTTAAGGATGATGTGTTCGTTTAATGATTTAAGAATGATGTATTCGTGTATTGATTTAAGGATGATGTGTTCGTGTATTGATTAAACGATGATGTGTTCGTGTATTGATTTAAGGATGATGTGTTCGTGTTATGATTTAAGTATTATGTATTCGTAATACGTGTATTGATTTAAGGATTATGTGTTCGTGTATTGATGTAAGGATGATGTGTTCATGTAATGATTGAAGGATGATGTGTTCGTGTACTGATTTAAGGATGATGTGTTCCTGTATTTATTAAACGATGATGTGTTCGTGTATTGATTTAAGGATGATGTGTTCGTGTATTGATTAAAGGATGATGTGTTCGTGTATTGATTTAAGGATTATGTGTTCGTGTATTGATGTAAGGATGATGTGTTCATGTAATGATTGAAGGATGATGTATTCGTGTAATTATTTAAGGATGATGGTTTCGTGTATTGATTTTAGGATGATGTGTTCGTGTGATTATTTGAGGATGATGTGGTCGTGTATTGATTAAACGATGATGTGTTCGTGTATTGATTTAAGGATGATGTGTTCATGTACTGATTAAACGATGATGTGTCCGTGTATGGATTTAAGGATGATGTGTTCGTGTAATGATTTAAGGATGATGTGTTCGTGTATTGACTTAAGGATGATGTGTTCGTGTATTGATTAAACAATGATGTGTTCGTGTATTGATTTAAGGATGATGTGTTCGTCTATTGATTACACGATGATGTGTTCGTGTATTGCTTTAAGGATGATGTGTTCGTGTATTGATTTAAGGATGATGTGTTCGTGTAATGATTGAAGGATGAGGTGTTCGTGCAATTATTTAAGGATGATGTGTTCGTGTATTGATTAAAGGATAGTGTGTTCGTGTATTGATTTAAGGATGATGTGTTCGTGTATTGATTAATGGATGATGTGTTCGTGTATTGATCTCAGGATTATGTGTTCGTGTATTGATTAAACGATGATGTGTTCGTGTATTGATAAAACGATGATGTGTTCGTGTATTGATTTAAGGATGATGTGTTCGTGTATTGATTAAACGATGATGTGTTCGTGTATTGATTTAAGGATGATGTGTTAGTGTAATTATTTAAGGATGATGTGTTCGTGTATTCATTAAACGATGATGTGTTCGTGTATTGATTTAAAGATTATGTGTTCGTGTAATTATTTAAGGATGATTTGTTCGTGTATTGATTAAACGATGATGTATTCGTGTATTGATTTAAGAATGATGTGTTCGTGTAATGATTTTAGGATGACGTGTTCGTGTATTGATTTAAGGATGATGTGTTCGTGTAATGATTTAAGGATGATGTATTCGTGTATTGATTTAAGGATGGTGTGTTCGTGTATTGATTTCTGGATGATGTATTCGTGTAATGATTTAAGGATGATGTGTTCGTGTATTGATTTAAGGATGAGGTGTTCGTGTAACTATTTAAGTATTATGTGTTCGTGTATTGATTAAACGATGATGTGTTCGTGTATTGATTAAACGATGATGTGTTCGTGTAATTATTATAGGATGATTTGTTCGTGTATTGATTAAACGATGATGTGTTCGTGTATTGAGTTAAGTATAATGTGTTCGTGTAATTTTTTAAGGATGATTTGCTCGTGTATTGATTAAACGATGATGTGTTCGTGTATTGATATAAGGATGATGTGTTCGTGTATTGATTTAAGGATGATGTGTTCGTGTATTGATTAAACGATGATGTGTTCGTGTACTGATTTAAGGATGATGTGTTCCTGTATTTATTAAATGATGATGTGTTCGTGTATTGATTTAAGGATGATGTGTTCGTGTATTGATTTTAGGATGATGTATGCGTGTATTGATTTCAGGATGATGTGTTCGTGTATTGATTTTAGGATGATGTGTTCCTGTATTGATTAAACGATGATGTGTTCGTTTATTGATTAAACGATTATGTGTTCGTGTATTGATTAAACGATGATGTGTTCGTGTATGGATTTAAGGATGATGTGTTCGTGTACTGATTTAAGGATGATGTGTTCCTGTATTTATGAAACGATGATGTGTTCGTGTATTGATTTAAGGATGATGTGTTCGTGTATTGATTGTAGGATGATGTATGCGTGTATTGATTTCAGGATGATGTGTTCGTGTATTGATTTTAGGATGATGTGTTCCTGTATTGATTAAACGATGATGTGTTCGTTTATTGATTAAACGATTATGTGTTCGTGTATTGATTAAACGATGATGTGTTCGTGTATGGATTTAAGGATGATGTGTTCGTGTATTGATTAATGGATGATGTGTTCGTGTATTGATTTAAGGATGATATGTTCGTGTATTGATTAAACGATGATGTGTTCGTGTATTGATTAAACGATAATGTGTTCGTGTATTGATTTAAGGATGATGTGCTCGTGTATTGATTTAAGGATGATGTG
The DNA here is from genome assembly GCF_053919585.1 of Euprymna scolopes. NCBI lineage: Eukaryota > Metazoa > Mollusca > Cephalopoda > Sepiida > Sepiolidae > Euprymna > Euprymna scolopes. The sequence continues at coordinate 43,637,843 of NC_136492.1, forward strand.
TTCGTGTATTGATTTAAGGATGATGTGTTCGTTTATAGATTTAAGGATGATGTGTTCGTGTATTGATTTAAGGATGGGGTGCTCGTGTATTGATTTAAGGATGATATGTTCGTGTATTGATTTAAGGATGATGTGTTCGTGTATTGATTTAAGGATGATGTGTTCGTGTATTTATTAAACGATGATATGTTTGTGTATTGATTTAAGGATAATGTGTTCGTGTATTGATTTAAGGATGATGTGTTCTTGTATTGATTTAAGGATGATGTGTTCGTGTATTGATTTAAGGATGATGTTCCTGTATTGATTTAAGCATGATGTGTTCGTGTATGGGTTTAAGGATGATGTGTTCGTGTATGGGTTTAAGGATGAGGTGTTCGTTTAATGATTTAAGAATGATGTATTCGTGTATTGATTTAAGGATGTTGTGTTCGTGTATTGATTAAACGATGATGTGTTCGTGTATTGATTTAAGGATGATGTGTTAGTGTATTGATTAAACGGTGATGTGTTCGTGTATTGATTTAAGGATGATGTGTTCGTGTTATGATTTAAGTATTATGTATTCGTGTATTGATTTCAGGATGATGTGTCCGTGTATTAATGTAAGGATGACGTGTTCGTGTAACCATTTTAGTATGACGTATTCGTCTATCGATTTAAGGATGATATGTTCGTGTATTGATGTAAGGATGATGTATTAGTGTATTTGTTTAGGATGATGTGTTCGTGTATTGATTTAAGGATGATGTGTTCGTGTATTGATTAAAGGATGATGTGTTCGTGTATTTATCTAAGGATTATGTGTTCGTGTATTGATGTAAGGATGATGTGTTCATGTAATGATTGAAGGATGATGTATTCGTGTAATTATTTAAGGATGATGTGTTCGTGTATTGATTTAAGGATGATGTGTTCGTGTGATTATTTGAGGATGATGTGGTCGTGTATTGATTAAATGATAATTTGTTCGTGTATTGATTTAAGGATGATGTGTTCGTGTATTGATTAACCGATGATGTCTCCGTGTATTGATTTAAGGATGATGTGTCCGTGTAATGATTTAAGGATGATGTGTTCGTGTATTATTTAAGGATGATGTGTTCGTGTATTGATTAAACAATGATGTGTTCGTGTATTTATTTAAGGATGATGCGTTCGTGTATTGATTAAACGATGATGTGTTCGTGTATTGATTTAAGGATGATGTGTTCGTGTATTGATTTAAGGATGATGTGTTCGTGTAATGATTGAAGGATGAGGTGTTCGTGTAATTATTTAAGGATGATGTGTTCGTGTATTGATTTAAGGATGATGTGTTCGTGTATTGATTAATGGATGATGTGTTCGTGTATTGATTTCAGGATTATGTGTGCGTGTATTGATTAAACGATGATGTGTTCGTGTATTGATAAAACGATGATGTGTTCGGGTGTTGATTTAAGGATGTTGTGTTCGTGTATTGATTAAACGATGATGTGTTCGTGTATTGATTTAAGGATGATGTGTTCGTGTAATGATTTAAGGATGATGTGTTCGTGTATTCAATAAACGATGATGTGTTCGTGTATTGATTTAAGGATTATGTGTTCGTGTAATTATTTAAGGATGATGTGTTCGTGTATTGATTACACGATGATGTATTCGTGTATTGATTTAAGAATGATGTGTTCGTGTAATGATTTTAGGATGACGTGTTCGTGTATTGATTTAAGGATGATGTGTTCGTGTAATGATTTAAGGATGATGTATTCGTGTATTGATTTAAGGATGATGTGTTCGTGTATTGATTTCTGGATGATGTATTCGTGTAATGATTTAAGGATGATGTGTTCGTGTATTGATTTAAGGATGATGTGTTCGTGTAACTATTTAAGGATTATGTGTTCGTGTATTGATTAAACGATGATGTGTTCGTGTATTGATTAAACGATGATGTGTTAATGTAATTATTATAGGATGATTTGTTCGTGTATTGATTAAACGATGATGTGTTCGTGTATTGATTTAAGTATGATGTGTTCGTGTAATTTTTTTAGGATGATTTGTTCGTGTATTGATTAAACAATGATGTGTTCGTGTATTGATATAAGGATGATGTGTTCGTGTATTGATTTAAGGATGATGTGTTCGTGTATTGATTAAACGATGATGTGTTCGTGTACTGATTTAAGGATGATGTGTTCCTGTATTTATTAACCGATGATGTGTTCGTGTATTGATTTAAGGATGATGTGTTCGTGTATTGATTTTAGGATTATGTATGCGTGTATTGATTTCAGGATGATGTGTTCGTGTATTGATTTTAGGATGATGTGTTCCTGTATTGATTAAACGATGATGTGTTCGTTTATTGATTAAACGATTATGTGTTCGTGTATTGATTAAACGATGATGTGTTCGTGTATGGATTTAAGGATGATGTGTTCGTGTAATTATTTAAGGATGATGTATTCGTGTATTGATTTAAGGGTGATGTGTTCGTGTATACATTTCCGGATGATGCGTTCGTGTATTGATTAAACGATAATGTGTTCGTGTATTGATTTAAGGATGATGTGTTCGTGTATTGATTAAACGATGATGTGTTTGTGTTATGATTTAAGGATCATGTGTTCGTGTAATTATTTAAGGATGATGTATTCGTGTATTTATTTAAGAATGATGTGTTTGTGTATTGATTTAAGGATGATGTGTTCGTGTATGGGTTTAAGGATGATGTGTTCGTGTAAGGATTTTAGGAGAATGTATTCGTGTATGCATTTCAGGATGATGTGTTCGTGTATTGATTAAACTATGATGTGTTTGTGTATTGATTTCAGGATGATGTGTTCCTGTATTTATTTAAGGATGATGTGTTCGTGTATTGATTTAAGGATGATGAGGTCGTGTATTTATTTAAGGATGATTTATTCGTGTATTGATTTCAGGATGATGTGTTCGTGTATTGATTTCAGGATGAGGTGTTCGTGTTTTGATTTCAGGATGATGTGTTCGTGTATTAATTTAAGGATGATGTGTTCGTGTATTGATTTTAGAATAATGTGTTCGTGTATTGATTTAACGATGATATGTTCGTGTATTGATTAAACGATTATGTGTTCGTGTATTGATTTAAGGATGATGTATTCGTGTAATGATGTAAGGATGATGTATTCGTGTATTGATTTCAGGTTTACGTGAGCGTGTATTGATTTAAGGATGACGTGTTCGTGTAACCATTTTAGTATGACGTATTCGTCTATCGATTTAAGGATGATATGTTCGTGTATTGATGTAAGGATGATGTATTCGTGTAATTATTTAGGATGATGTGTTCGGGTATTATTTATTGATGATGTGTTCGTTTTTTGATTTATGGATGATGTGTTCGTGTATTGATTTCAGGATGATGTGTTCGTGTATTGATTTATGGATGATGTGTTCGTGTATCGATTTCAGGATGATTTTTCGTGTAATGATTTATGGATGATGTGTTCGTGTATTGATTTAAGGATTATGTGCTCGTGTAATTATTTTAGGATGATGTGTTCGTGTATTGATTTAAGGATGATGTGTTCTTGTATTGATTAAACGATGATGTGTTTGTGTATTGAGTTAAGGATGATGTTTTCGTGTATTGATTTAAGGATGATGTGTTCGTATATTGATTTAAGGATGATGTGTTCGTGTATGGATTTAAGGATTATGTGTTCGTGTATTGATTTAAGGATGATGTGTTCGTGTATGGGTTTAAGGATGATGTGCTCGTGTATTGATTTAAGGATGATGTGTTCGTGTATTGATTTAAGGATGATGTGTTCGTGTATTGATTTAAGGATGATGTGGTCGTGTATTGATTAAACGATGATGTGTTCGTGTATTGATTTAAGGATAATGTGTTCGTGTATTGATTTAAGGATTATGTGTTCGTGTATTGATTTAAGGAGTACGTGTTCGTGTATGGATTTAAGGATGATGTGTTCGTGTATTGATTGAAGGATGATGTGTTCTTGTATGGGTTTAAGGATGATGTGTTCGTGTAATGATTTAAGAATGATGTATTCGTATATTGATTTAAGGATGATGTGTTCGTGTATTGATTAAACGATGATGTGTTCGTGTATTGATTTAAGGATGATGTGTTCGTGTATTGATTAAACGGTGATGTGTTCGTGTATTGATTTAAGGATGATGTGTTCGTGTTATGATTTAAGGATGATATATTCGTGTATTGATTTCAGGATTACGTGTCCGTGTATTGATTTAAGGATGACGTGTTCGTGTAACCATTTTAGTATGACGTATTCCTCTATCGATTTAAGGATGATATGTTCGTGTATTGATGTAAGGATGATGTATCTGTGTATTTATTTAGGATGATGTGTTCGTGTATTGATTTAAGGATGATGTGTTCGTGTATTGATTTAAGGATGATGTGTTCGTGTATTGATTTAAGGATGATGTGTTCGTGTATGGGTTTAAGGATGATGTGTTCGTGTAATGATTTAAGGATTATGTATTCGTGTATTGATTTAAGGATGATGTATTCGTGTATTGATTAAACGATGATGTGTTCGTCTATTGATTTAAGGATGATGTGTTCGTGTATTGATTAAACGGTGATGTGTTCGTGTATTGATTTTAGGATGATGTGTTCGTGTTATGATGTAAGTATTAGTTATTCGTGTATTGATTTCAGGATGACGTGTCCGTGTATTGATTTAAGGATGAGGTGTTCGTGTAACCATTTTAGTATGACGTATTCGTCTATCGATTTAAGGATTATATGTTCGTGTATTGATGTAAGGATGATGTATTCGTGTATTTATTTAGTATGATTAGTTCGTGTATTTATTTATGGATGATGTGTTCGTTTTTTGATTTATGGATGATGTATTCGTGTATTGATTTAAGGATGATGTGTTCGTGTATTTATTTAATAATGATTTGTTCGTGTAATGATTTAAGGATGATGTATTCGTGTATTGATTTCAAGATGATGTGTTCGTGTATTGATTTAAGGATGATGTGTTCGTGTATTGATTTAAGGATGATGTGTTTGTCGATTGATTTAAGGAAGGATGTGTTCGTGGATTGAGATAAGGATAGATTGCTACAAGGATGGTGAATTCGTGTATTAATCTAAGGATGATGTAATCGTGTATTAATATAAGGATGATGTATTCGTGTATTAACATGAGGATGATGTAGTTGTGTATTGATGTATGTATGATGTGTTCGTGTATTGATACAAGGATGATGTATTCGTGTATTGATTTAGGGATGATGTGGGAGTGTATTGATATATATATAATGATGATGTATTCCTATTTTGATTTAAGGATTATGTATTCGTGTATTGATAAAACGATAATGGGTTCGTGTATTGATGTAAGGATGGTGTATTCGTGTATTGGTATATGGATGATGTATTTGTGTATTTATGTAAGGATGATGTATTCGTGTATTGATAAAATGATGTATTAGTGTATAGGATGATGTATTCATGTATTGATATAAGGATATTTTATCCGTGTATTAATATAAGGATGATGTCTTCGTTTAATGATATAAGGAGGATATATTCATGTACTGATATAAGGATTAAGTAATCTTTTATTGATTTAAGGATGATGCATTCGTGTATTGATATAAGGATTATGTATTCGTTTATTGATATAAGGATGATGTATTCGTGTATTGAAGTTAGGATGATGTGGTCGTGTATTGATACAAGTATGATGAATTCGGGTAATGGTAAAAGGTTGATGTATTCCTGTATTAATATAAGGATGATTTATTTTGTATGGATATAAGTATGATGTAGTCGTGTATTTATATAAGGAGGATATATTAGTGTGCTTATATAAGGATGATGTATTCGTGTATTTATATGAGGATGATGTATTCGTGTATTGATATAAAGATGATGCGGTCGTGTATTGATTTAAAGATGATGTATTCGTGTATTAGTAAAAGTATAATGTATTCGTGTATTGATATAAGGATGATCTATTCGTGTATTGATGTCGGGATCATGTGGCTGTGTATTAATACAAGTATGATGTATATTGATAAAAGGTTGATGTATTCCTGTATTGATATAAGTGTGATGTATTCTTGTATTGATATAAGTGTGATGTATTCGTGTATTGATATAATTATGATGTAGTCGTGTATTGATTTAAAGATGATGTATTCGTGTACTGATATAAGGATAGTGTATCCTTTTATTGATATAAGAATAGTGTATTCGTGTATGGATATAATGATGATGTAATCGTGTACTTATATAATGATGATGTATTCGTGTATTGATTTAAGGATTCTGTATTCGTATATTGATAAAACGATGATGTGGTCGTGTATCGATGTAAAGCTGATGTATTCGTGTATTGGTATATGGATCATGTATTCGTGTATTTATATAAGGATGATGTACCGTGTATTATTATTGATATAAGGATGATGTATTCGTGTACTGATATAAGGATTATTTATTCGAGTATTGATAAGCATGATGTATTCGTGTATTGATTTATAGATGATGTATTCGTGTTTTGATTTATGGATGATGTATTCCTGTTTTGATATGAGGATGATGTATTCGTGCATTGATTTAAGGATGATATGTTCATGCATTGATAAGGATGATATGTTGGTGTATTAATATGAGGATGACGTATTCGTGTACGGATATAAGGATGATGTACTCGTGTATCGATATAACGATGATTTAATAGTGTAGTGATATAAGTATAGTGCATTCGTGTATTGATATTAGAGTGATGTATAAGGATGATGCATTCATGTATTGAGCTACGGATGATTTGGTCGTGTATTGATACAAGTATGATGTATTCGGGTATTGATTTAAAGATGATGTATTCGTGTATTTATATAGGGTGATGTATTTGTGTATTGATATCAGGATGATATATTCGTGTATTCATACAAATATTATATTTCCCTCTATTGATATCAGGATTATTTAAAAGTGTATTGGTATAAGGATCATGTACTCGTGTATTGATATAAGGATGATGTAATAGTGTATTGATATAAGGATGATATATTCGTGTATTGCTATAAGGATGATGCATTCGTGTATTGATATAAGGATGCTGTATTAGTGTATTGATATAAGGATGATGTATTTGTGTATTGATATAAGGATGATGTATTTGTGTATTGATATAAGGATGATGTTTTCGTGTATTGATATAAGGATGATTCACGTGTAAATATGTAGTGTGTTCGTGTGTGTATTTAATCATGATGTGTTCGTGTATTGATGTAAGGATGAACTGTTCGTGTATTAAAATAAGGATTAATTTTTCCTCTATTGATACAAGGATGATTTGTTCGTGTATTGATATAAGGATCATGTGTTCGTGTTTTTATTTAAGAATGGTGTGTTTTTATTTAAGAATGGTATTAATATAAGGGGGATGTGTTCGTGTATTTATATAAGGATGATGTGTCCGCGTATTTAAGGATTATTTATTCGTGTATTGATATGAGGATGATGTATTCGTATATTGATATAATGATGATCTTTTCGTGTATGTATATCAGAGTGATGTATGTGTATTGATGTAAAGGTAATGTCTTCGTGTATTGAGATGAGGATGAGGTGTTCGTATATTGAGATAAGTATGGTGTGTTCGTGTATTGATTTAAGAATCAGTTGTTCGTGTATTAGGATAAGGATGAAGTTTTTGGGTTATGAGATAAGGAAGATTTTTTCGTGTATTGATATAAGGATTATTTATTCGGGTACTGATATTATGATTATATATTCGTGTATTGATTTTAGGGTGATGTACTCGTGTATTGATAAAACGATTATGGGGTCTTGTTCGGATACAGATATAGGGATAATGTATTCGTGTATTTATATCAGGATTATTCATTCGTGTATTGATATAAGGATGATGTATTCGTGTATTGATATCAGGATTATTTATTCGTATAATGATCTAATTATTATGTGTTCGTGGTTTGATATAAGGATAATTTATTCGTATAGTGATATAAGGATTATGCATTAATATATTGATATAAGGATGATATATTCCTGTACTTATACGAGGATGATTTATCCGTGTGTTAATGTAAGGATGGTGTGTTCGTGTATTTAAATAAGGCTGATATATTCGTGTATTGATGTAAAGATAACGTATTTGTGTATTGATATACGGACCGCATATTCGTGTATCTATATGAGGAGGATGGATTCCTGTAGTCGTATGGGGATGACAGATTAATGTATGTATATATGGATGATGTATTCGTGTACTTATAAAAGGATAATGTATTCGTTGTATTGATGCAAGGACGATATGTTTGTGTATTGATTTAAGGATGATGTGTTCGTGTATTGATTTAAGGATGATGTGTTCGTGTATTGATTTAAGGATGATGTGTTCGTGTATGGGTTTAAGGATGATGTGTTCGTGTAATGATTTAAGAATGATGTATTCGTGTATTTATTTAACGATGATTTGTTTGTGTATTGATTTAAGGATTATTTGTTCGTGTATTGATTTAACGATGATGTGTTCGTTTTTTGATTTAAGGATGATGTGTTCGTGTATTGATTCAAAGATGATGTGTTCGCGTATTGATTTAAAGATGATGTGTTCGTATACTGATTTAAGGATGATGTGTTCATGTATTGGCTTAAGGATGATGTGTTCCTGTATTGATATAAGGATGATGTATTCGTGTATTGATTAAATAATGACGTTTTGAGTACGTCCAAGGATGGAATACTGCTGCCATATCTGGGCAGGAGCTGGTAAAAACAGCCTATCCTACCTTGACAGAGTACAAAATAGAGTTCGTGGCTTAGTGGGAGGTGCCCTTTTATCTACCCTGCAACCTCTCTCCCACAGAAGAGATGTTGCGAGCCTATCCTTGTTTTATCGTTATTTCCATAGCAGGTGCTCCTCTGAACTCCAATCTCTGGTCCCCCTCGCCAATCTTTCACGAAAAATACCCGTCTAGCTGAATCCAATGTGAAAAATTTACCCCACTCTATATCTGTGCCTAAATCAAAACGCGGATTCCATGAACAAAGTTTCTTTCTTAGAACTGCACGCCTGTGGAACTCTGTTCCGTCTGCCTGCTTCCACCGGACTACAACTTGGATGTTTTCAAGTCCAATGTAAACAAATTCCTAATGAACCGCTCCCTTAAGTAAACACTTCATCAAATCTCCACACTAACGTAATATACTTGCAATAACTCTTATCCCTGAGTGGCTTCCGGGCCTTGATAAGTGGTGATAACTGTGTAAAAAAAATGTGTTTTTTAAGGATGCTGTGTTCGAGTACTGATTTTTAGCATTATGTGTTCGTGTATTGATTGGAGGATTATGAGTTCTTGTAGTGATTTAAGGATGATGGATTCGTGTATTCATTTGAGGATCATATGTTTCCGTATTTATTTAAGGATGATTTGTCCGTGTATTGATATAAGAATCATCTTATTCTTGTATTGATATCAGGATGATGTAGTCGTGCCATTATGTAAGGATGATGTTTTTCTGTATTGATATAAGGATGATTTATTCATTTATTGACGTAAGGATTATGTGTTCGTGTATTCATATAAGGATGATGTGTTCGTGTATTCATATAAGGATTATGTGTTCGTGTATTCATATAAGGATGATGTGTTCGTGTATTCATATAAGGATTATGTGTTCGTGTATTCATATAAGGATGATGTGTTCGTGTATTCATATAAGGATGATTTGTTCGTGTATTCATATAAGGATGATGTGTTCGTGTATTCATATAAGGATGATGTGTTCGTGTATTCATATAAGGATTATGTGTTCGTGTATTCATATAAGGATTATGTGTTCGTGTATTCATATAAGGATTATGTGTTCGTGTATTCATATAAGGATGATGTGCTCGTGTATTCATATAAGGATGAGTGTTCGTGTATTCATATAAGGATGATGTGTTCGTGTATTCATATAAGGATGATGTGTTCGTGTATTCATATAAGGATGAGTGTTCGTGTATTCATATAAGGATGATGTGTTCGTGTATTCATATAAGGATGATGTGTTCGTGTATTCATATAAGGATGATGTGTTCGTGTATTCATATAAGGATGAGTGTTCGTGTATTCATATAATGATTATGTGTTCGTGTATTCATATAAGGATGAGTGTTCGTGTATTCATATAAGGATGATGTGTTCGTGTATTCATATAAGGATGAGTGTTCGTGTATTCATATAAGGATGATGTGTTCGTGTATTCATATAAGGATGATTTGTTCGTGTATTCATATAAGGATGATGTGTTCGTGTATTCATATAAGGATGATGTGTTCGTGTATTCATATAAGGATTATGTGTTCGTGTATTCATATAAGGATTGTGTGTTCGTGTATTCATATAAGGATGATGTGTTCGTGTATTCATATAAGGATGATGTGTTCGTGTATTCATATAAGGATGAGTGTTCGTGTATTCATATAAGGATGAGTGTTCGTGTATTCATATAAGGATGAGTGTTCGTGTATTCATATAAGGATGATGTGTTCGTGTATTCATATAAGGATTATGTATCCGTGTATTGATTTAAAGATAATATGTTCGTGTATTGATATAAGATGACTCCATGTATTGATATAAACATGATGTATTCGTGTATTAATACAACGATTATGTACTCGTGTATTGATGTAAGGATGATGGGTTCGTGTATTGATATAAAGATAATATGTTCGCGTATTGATATAAGGATGCTGTATTCGTGTTTTGATATAAGAGGCATGTCTTTGTGTATAGATATAAGGCTTATATATTCGTGTACCGAATTGTAATAAGGCTCATGTATTCGCGTATTGATATAAGGATGATGTGTCTGTGTATTGATATAAGGGGCCGTGGGGTCATATATTGATATAAGGATTATATATTCGTGTATTGATATAAGGACGATGTGTTCGCAGATTGATACAAAGATTATGTGTCCGTGTATTTATTTAAGAATCACCTGTTCGTGTATTGATATAAGGATGATGCATTTGTGTAATGATATGAAGATTATATGTTCCTATATCTATATTAGGATGATATGTTCGTGTATTGATATGCGGATTATTTATTCGTTCATCGATATAAGGATGATATGCTCGTGTATTTATATAAGGATGATGTGTCCGTCTCTTGACATATGGATGATGTGTTCGTGTATTGATGTAAGGATTATGTTTTGGTGTATTCATAAAAGAATTATTTGTTCGTGTATTGATATAAGGATAATGTATTCGTGTTTAGAGATAAGGATGATGTGTTCGTGTATTGATATAAGGATTTTGTGTGTGTATTGATACAAGGGTCATGTGTTCGTGTATTTATATAAGGATAATGTTTTCGTGTATTGATTTCAAGTATGAGGTGTTCGTGTATTAGTTTAAGTATTATGTGTTCGTCTATTGATTTAAGGATGATATGCTCGTGTATTGATTTAAAAGTGTTTCTGTATTAATTTGGGGATTATTTGATCGTGTATTGATATAGGGATAATGTATTCGTGTATTGACTTAAGAATGATGTGTTCGTATATTGATTTAGGATCATGTGTCCGTGTAATGATTTAAGAATCATGTGTTCCTGCATTGATTTAAGGATGTGTTCGTGTATTGATTTAACGATGATGTGTTTGTGTATTAATATAAGGATGATGTGTTCCTGTATTTATAGTAGGATAATGTGCTCGTTTATTTATATAAGGATGATGTGTTCCTGTTTGATTTATGGATGGTGTATTCGTGTAATGATATAAGGTATATAAATTCGTGTATTGGTATAAGGATGATGAAATAAGTATGAGGTATTTGTCTATTAATGTAAGGATGATGTATTTGTATATTAATATAAGCATGGTGTACTCGTATATTTATATAAGGATTATTTATTCGTCCATTGATATAAGGATGGTGTATCAATATATAATGATGATGTATTCGTGTACGAGCATGAGGATAATGTATTCGTGTATTTATGTAAGGATGATGTGACCGCGTATTGATTAAGGATGATGTATTCGTGTATACATACAATGATAATGTATTCGTGTATTGATATAAGGATGTATTCGTGTATTGCCATAAGGGGTATGTATTTTTAATTATGTAAGGATGATCTGTTCGTGTATTGATATAAGGAAGATTTTTTCGTGTATTGATACCAGGATTATGTGTTCGTGTATTGATATAAGGATTATGTGCTCGTGTATTCATCGTAGGATTATATGGTCGTGTAGTGATATTAAGATGATATATTCGTGTATTGATATAAGGCTGATCTTTTCGTGCATTGATATGAGGAGGAAATGTTCGTGTATTGATCTAAGGATGATGTGGTCAGGTATTTATATAAGGATTATGCATTCCTTTATTGATATAAGGATGATGTGTACGTGTATAGATATCAGGATTGTGTTCGTGTATTGATATGAGGATGATATATTTGTATATTGATATAAGGATGATATATCCGTCTATAAGTACAAGGATGACGTATTTGTGCAGTGATATAAGGATTACTTGTTCGTGTCTTTATATAAAGATGATGTGTTCGGCTATTGAGATAATGATGATGTGTTCATTTGTATTGATATGAGGATGATTTGTTTCTGTATTGATATAAAGATGATGTGTTTGTGTATTGATATCAGGATAATATATTCGTGTATTGATATCAGGATGATATATTCGTGTATTGATATCAGGATGATATATTCGTGTATTGATACAGGGATGACGTGTTCGTGTATTGATATCAGGATGGTATATTCGTGTATTGATATAGGGATGATGTGTTCGTGTATTGATACAGGGATGATGTGTTCGTGTATTGATTTAACGATGATGTGTTCGTGTATTGATATTAGGATGATTCATTCGTGTATTTATATAAGGATGATGTGTACGTGTTTAGATGAGAGAATGAGGTGTTCGGTAATTAATATACAAGATGGTGTGTCCGGGTATTGATATACGGTGATGTATTCGTGTATTGATATGAGGATGATGTGTTCGTATATTGATATGAGGATCATGTGCTCCTGCATTGATTAAAGAATGATGTGTTCATGTATTCATATGCGGATGACGTATTCGTGTATTTATATAAGGATGATATGTTCGTGTATCACTATAAAGATTCTGTGTACGTGTATTGAGATAAGGACGTTGTGTACGTGTTTTGATAAAGGATGATATGTACGTTTATTGATATTTGGATGATGTGTTTGTGTATTGATATAAGGATGATGTGTAAGGGTATTTATATGAGAAGGGTATGTTCGTGTATTGATATGAGTATTTTGTATTGGTGTATTGATATAAGGATGATGTGTTCGTCTATTGCTATAAGGATGATGTATTGGTTTATTTCTTAAAGGATGATGTGTTCGGGTATTGATATAAGGAAGACATATTCGTATTAATATAAGTATGATGTAATCTTGTACTGATATGAGGATTATGCATTCGTGTATGTTTTTTTAGGATTAGGATTTCGTGTATTAATATAAGGATGATATATTCGTGTATTGATATAAGGATGATGTTTTCGTGTATTTATATAAAGATTATGTGTTCGGGTATCGAGATAAGGATGTCTCCGTATATTGAGATAATGATGATGTGTCCGTGTATTGAAATAAGTATGGTGTGTTCGTGTATAGATATAAGGATGATTTATTCGTGTATTAGAATCGGGATGATGTATTCCTGTGTTGATATGAGGATGAGTTTTTCATGTATTGATATAAGGATGATGTGTTCGTGTATTGATATCAGGATTATGTATTCGTGTATTGATATGATGATGATGTGTTCGTGTAATAATATAAGAATAATGTGTTCGTATATTCATATAAGTATGATGTGCTCGTATATTGATTTAAGTATGATGAGTTCGTGTATTGATACAAGGACTATGTGTTCGTGTATTGATATCAAGATTATGCTTTCCTTTACAGATGTTAGGATGATGTGTTCGTGTATTAATATAAGGATGCTATGTTCGTATAATGATAGAAGGGTTATGTGTTCGTGTATTGATATCAAGATTATGCTTTCGTTTACAGATGTTAAGATGATGTTTTTTTGTATTGAGATAAGGATGACATATTTCTGTATTCAGATCAGGATGGTGTGTTCGTGTATAGGTACAAGGAGTATGTGTTCGTGTATTGATATAAGGCTGATGTGTTTGTCTATTGATATGAGGATAATGTGTTTGTGTAGTCATACAAGGATAATGTGTTCGTGTATTGCTGTAAGGATGATGTGTACGTGTATTGATATAAGGCTGATGTGTTCGTGGATGGATATCAGGATGATGTGTTTGTGTATTTATACAAGGATGTGTACGTGTATTGATATAAGGATGATTTGTACCTGTATTGATATCAGAGTGAGCTGTTCGTGTACTGAAATAAGGATGATTTTTTCGTGTATTTATATAAGGATGATGTGTCCGTGTATTGACATAAGGATGATGTATTTGTGTATTTATGCAAGGATGATGTGTTCGTGTATTGATATAAGTATGATGTGTCCGTTTATTGAGATAAGGATGATATGTTGGTTTATGTATATAAGGATTATGTGTTCCTGTATTGATATTAGAATTATGTGTCCGTGTATTGATGTATGGAATCATGTGTTCGTGTATTGAAGTAAGGATGGTGTGTTCGTGTATTTAGGTAAGGATGGTGTGTTCGTGTATTGAGATAAGGATTATATGTTCGTGTATTTATGTAAGGATTATGTGTTCGTGTATTGATGTAAGGATTATGTGTTTGCCTCGTCAGCAACCGCACAAATGTCAGCATCTGCCGTGGACGCATCAAGATACGCATTTATTTTTCGGTAGTCGGTCACTGGATTCACCTTTGCTTGTTCTGCTGAGCAAGCGCCATCAGCGTGTCATGCCTTTGGGACATCTGATTTTTTCATAGTAGTAGGAATTAACCAGCCATCCTTGATCCAATCGCGGAGTTCCTCTTTGTATGTCGGTCTCCTTTGGTCGGGCACAGTGTACTCTGTTACCTCATTCTGCAGTTTGGCTGGTTTCTGGTTTTCCGACTATTTCCATGAGGCTGTCTAATTATTCTGCCGCTGGTCAAATTCGACAATAACGTCTGGCTCGTCAATCCAGTGCAGCGCACATTAGAACCTTCTCCTGAAACTGTACCGCCTCCGTCTGCGTTATGCGAGCCCCACGCAGGGCTTTGATAGCATCATAGTCTAGATGCAGATCAAATCTCAGCGGTTTTTCCAGCACTACCAGCGCCTCGACGTTAGCCGAATTTCCAGTTCTTGTGCGAATGTTCGCAGAGCCCACACGCAACATGTCCGCGTTTTCTCACTCAGGGTCGTTATCCTGACTTTCTTCTTCCAATTCTGGTAGTGGCTCGCGCCTACTATGGTGCGAGGGCATCCGGAATCGAGTAGTTCTGAGCACAATGTCTTATTGATATAGACCTAAATGGTCGGAAGCGCTTCGTCTAATTTCTGCTTGGGGAAGAGGTCGACGCTGACACCTTGTTTCCCGAACAATCCCAGGCCATATGACCAGTCTCATTACATTGGTAGCAGCAAACAGCTGTCAGTCGCCGTCAGCAGTTCCTCGCAATGTGCCCCTGGCCATTGCACACACGACTTCATCACGCAGGTCGAGCCCCTGAGACAGTCTATCATCGCTTGCTGTGGGCTTTGCAGCTATGACTACAAGTTCTCTCATCTCATAGGTATTCTTCATCACGGTCCTGACCCGGTCTACCAGGTCATTAAGGGACAATGAAACTATGTTTGAGCTAGCTCGTAGGAATTGCTTTGCTTCGTTTTATAGAGCTGCCAGAAATTTGAATGCCAAGGCCCGCTCAAGCAGCCTACAAAACAACACCATCAACTTCGTCAGCTCGGCCAGATAAACGTCGACAGTCTCGCCTGGATGTAAGGTTCTTGTCTCAAATTGCTCCCAAGCAGTGGCGGGGTCCATAGAATACGCCTTGTATAGTGCTGCCTTGATCATTTCATAATCCTGTTTTTCCTCAGGACTAAGATATTGATATACCACCGGACAGACGTAGAGGAACAACGTGTTCAATGCTCTCCACGCTAGACAACGGGTAATGTAGTTCCACTTTCTCCACCCAGTCAAGTACCGGGGTCGAGCCATAAAATTTTGGCCATAAAATTTTGGTATTAATTTAAGGTCGAATTTGTCCCCCATTACGCTGAAATAGCTTGCAGTTAAATGGGCTGGTAAAAAGCAAAAAAAAAAAAGATAAAATAAAATAAACAAAAAATGCAGATAGAATTTGTCGCTGTCAACTTCTCTCTCGACTTCCAGCACGCGTCACCTGTGCCAACAGGCATTTTATTTAAAAAAAACTGACTTCAATCCATTGTGTGCAGTGGGCGGTGTGGCCTCGTGCAATTCCACGAGACTACACCTTATAAAGCCACGGCCGCCATCTTTAATCTCTCTCTCCTTCTCTCAGATCCCACCTGAAGGTAAGTCGTATAGCCACATAATGCACACACACGTGAGCGCTTTCGTCTTAACTTATTACATTCTACTCTGCATTATTATAATAAACTTCAGTCAGAACTAACTCGTATTGTTACAATACTGTTTAATTATTGTTTAAAACGAGAAAGCTTCACAATTCTATAATTTAAAAAAAATTGTTAATAAAAATATAGATATTTATAGATTAGTTTCTTAATCGCCGTTATACAAATTAATAGTCGGAAAAGAATGGCTTCTAACCCATAGAGAAAACATGACAGGTGCTAGCATTTTAGGTCAGCGTGTCCTGGGAGTAATAATAACGACGGGTGACATCATGTTGTTGTCTCAGTAGACAATGGTGTTCTGCGCCTTAGCTTAGTCAGTTGCTGAAATTGCAGCGTCGGCTTTAACTGTGCAAACCTTTTCTGTATCAGCAGGTTCTGGTGCACTTATTGCAGATGTATGTTTTGTTTTGAGAGTTCTAATGCAGCCCTCTACCCTATACTGCCGCTCTCTCGCTCGCTCTCTCTCTCTCTCTCTCTCTCTCTCTCTCTCTCTCTCTCTCTCTCCCTTTCTATATATATATATAAAATATATTTATTTATTTTTAAAACAGTAATCTACGTACATGCATGTTTCGGGGCCCTACCCCTCTTCAGGGTCCCGAAATATGCATGTACGTAGATTACTGTTTTAAAAATAAAATAAATAAATAAAATATTATTTGTTTACGTCCAAAATAAAAAATGGGCAATTTCTAAAAAAAAACATCCGATCTTCAAGGTGACCTCAATATCGTTAAAAAAAATCAACAAAATCTACTTATATATATTGATATAATGGACTGATCCAACACCCCTCAAATAAATGGACTGTTACGTCTATAAAAAGACAGGCAAACTCTCCTCACGTGAGAGACAGAGTTTAGTACTAAGCTGTCAATACGCTTAGAAATGTGTGTACCTTTTTACCTAAATAAACTCTTTCTGTACAACCCCAGTAATGACTTGTTATTCATATAATCTACGATATAACAACTGCCGACGAAGAATTCGAACGAAATTCACTAAAAAACAAAGCGAAGGAATAAGCACACAAGAAGATTAACGAGCAGAAAACAAAAGAAATCCAAAGAAGGAAGAAGAAAAAAAGAAAACTTCGACAGAGCCAACATTTAAAAAGTAAGTGTTTCAGTCGGTTACAGTCCTAAAAAAAAAAAAAAAGAAATTGACATTTTGAAGCGAACATTTTTTTTGAAAAGAATATTTAAAAAAAAAAAAAGTGTCCATTTCAAGTTTTATTCGACTGGAAGTGTTTTTTTTTCTTCTCTTCGGAAGGACATTGTGCTTTTAATTCATTGAATTTATAGGACATATGAGTTAATCTTTTGTTTACTTGTGTGGTTTTGTAAAAAAAAAATTTTTTTTTTAACATGGAGCAGTTAGCGGAATTCACTAGAACTATGCAATCGGCATTGCTTGCGCAACAAAAACAAATGGAATTACTTCAGCAACATCAGTTGAAGCAAATCGAAATACTACAGAGTATTTTAACGCAGCAGAAAGACTGTCGTTTCACTCCTGAAGCAAATTCTTTATCCGAATTTGTATACGAGCCGACAAATGGGTTAACTTTTCCGGCAGATTTTCGGAGATACGAAAATATTTTTGCTAAGAGATGTCAGTCTTGGACAGACGAAGAGAAGATTATCCTTCTTCTTCCAAAACTTGGATCTCAGGAAAATACAAAGTATACGAATTTTATCCTGCCAAAGAAACCTTAAGAGATTTCTTTTAGTGAAACAATAAAAATATTGTCAAACATTTTCAGTGAACGAGATAGTCTATTCTATACACGTTATAAATGTTTAAATATCACGAAGCAGGAGGACGAAGATTTTATTACTTATGCAGGGAAAGTGAATGCTCATTGTGAATCCTTTAAATTAAAAGACCTCAAAGAGAATATGTTTAAAAGTCTAATCTTTGTGCAAGGTTTAACAGCCTCTAAAGATAAGGATATTCGTTCAAGGATATTATCCATTATGAACCAAGACACAGAAATAACGTTACAAAAAGTTACGGAAGAGTGTCAGAAACTGTTAAATTTAAAGCAGGACAATACAAGCATCGAAGGAAAAAAATTTGAAGAAAAAAATATGGAAAAAAAAATGAAAAGGGTGATGAAATGTGCACACGAAAAATCCTGTAAGACATGTGGGGGAAAAAACCACTTCACTAAAGATTGTTACTTTAAATACAAAATATGTAACAAATGTAATAAAAAAGGCCATAAATCAACGGTATGCAGGAAAGGAAAATACCGAAAAGCAGAAATAAAGACCATTGGTTCTAAAAATGAGTCTAGGTGTGATAAAAGAAAATATATTAAAATTAAAATTAATGGCTGTAATGTGAACTGTCTTCTAGATACGGGAAGCGACATAAGTATAATTGACGAAGTAACTTGGAAGAAAATTGGGGTTCCAAAGTTAAAAAATACAAAAAAAATTGCCAGAAGTGTGTCTGGAAATAAACTAAAATTTAAGGGTGATTTTTTTACCAATGTGTCTCTAAAGGAGAATGCTGTGAAAACCAAGTTATATGTCGTACCGGGGAAAAATTCTAATTTGTTCGGTATAGACTTAATGATTCTTTTTAATTTATGGGGAAAACCCATGAGCTCATTTTGCAATAAAGTAAGTCTGGCGGGTTTAGAAAAGTCTAAACTACCAGGAAAGTTTATTGACGAATTAAAAAAAGATTTTAAAGAGGTATTCTCTGAAGGTTTGGCTTGCTGCACGAAAACGGAGGTGAAATTTGAACTAAAGGACGAAGCTAAACCAGTTTTCAAACCCAAAAGAAAGGTTCCATATTCAGCATTAGAAACTATAGAGAAAGAATTAAAGAGACTTCAAGATATTGGAGTAATAGAAAAAGTGGACTACTCTGAATGGGCTTCACCCACGGTTTACGTTAAGATGAAAAATAATAAAATCAGGGTATGCGCGGACTTTTCGACAGGTCTAAATGATTGTCTCAAGGAGCATAACTACCCGCTTCCTACCCCAGAGGAAATTTTTTCGAAGTTAAGCGGAGGAAAGATTTTTACAAAAATTGATTTGTCTGAAGCGTATTGGCAAGTAAAAGTCCAGGAAGATTGTGCTAAGTACCTGACATTAAATACCCATAAAGGACTATTTTCACTAAAACGTTTGCCTTTTGGTTTAAAAGTAGCCCCAAATTTGTTCCAGCAAATTATGGATACAATGCTAGCAGGTTTGGATTTTGCTATGGCTTATCTAGATGACATCCTTATAAGAAGTAAAAATGTGGAAGAGCATAAAATCCACATTGGCAAAGTATTCGAGAGAATATCAAACTATGGATTGAAAGTGGCTCTCGAAAAATGTAATTTTGGGATGGACAAAATTGAATATTTGGGACAGGTGATTGATCGAAATGGTAGAAAACCTAATCCTAATAGGACTGAAGCAATCAAAAACATGCCTAGACCAGAAAATATAGTGCAGCTACAGTCATTTTTGGGACTAGCAAATTATTATAATTCTTATATCCCAAATATGCATGAACTAAGAGCACCTTTAAACGAATTATTGAAAAAGAATAAAAAATGGCTCTGGACAAAAGAATGTGATGAAGCATTCCTAAAGATTAAAAAATGTCTGTTATCGGATTTAGCACTAGCTCACTACGATCCGAAAAAAAGAATTAATTGTAGCAGCAGATGCGAGCGAATACGGTTTAGGTGCTGTGCTACTACACAGACTCAAAGATGGATCGACTAAACCAATTATTCATGCCTCAAGGGTTTTGCTACCCGCAGAAAAAAATTATAGTCAGATAGAAAAAGAAGGTCTGGCAATTGTATACGCCATGAGGAAATTTCATAGGTTCATCCATGGAAGATTTTTTATATTGGAAACGGACCACAAACCTTTGTTATCGATTTTTGGTTCCAAAAAAGGAGTTCCTACTAATACAGCTAATAGGTTACAAAGATGGAGCATGATTCTGTTAAACTACAATTTTAAAATGAAACACCCTAGCATCCAGCAAAATTGCACATGCAGATGGGTTGTCCAGGTTGATCCCAAATAAAACTGAATTACTTGAAGAAACTGTTATAGCTGCACAAAAAGAAGAAAATGAACTAACAGATATATTATAAATACTGTTAGGGAACTTCCAGTAACACTGGAGGAAATAAAGAAAGCAGCAAGAACAGAGGAATACATTAACAAGATAAAAAAAACAAGTGGGACAAAAAGAAAAGAAGAGGAAAGGATTAACAGTTTTTCCATTTTCAAAGTGCGATGAAACTCTAATGTACGCAGATAGAGTGGTAATACCTCAAGTATTACAGAAGAGAATTTTAAAAGAATTCCACATGGGACATCCTGGAATCTCCAGAATGAAAGCACTAATGAGAGCATATACGTACTGGCCTGGAATGGATCAGGACATAGAAAAAATGATAAAATTATGTAAGGGTTGCCAACTAGCAGCAAAAGCGCCGCCCATTAAGACGCAACCTTGGCCTAAAACAGATATACCATGGACGCGGATCCATATAGATTACGCAGGACCTCTAAAAGGATATTATTACCTGGTAATAGTAGATAGCATGTCGAAATGGCCAGAAATTTTTAAATTCAAACATCCTACAGCGGCAAACACAATAAAGGCGTTGGACGAGGTATTTGGGCGTTTTGGCGTACCAAAAACAATTGTTAGTGATAATGGCACCATGTTCAAAGGTCAAGAATTTAAGATCTACTGTGAGTCACTGGCCATAGAGCATGTCACAACACCAACTTATAGCCCTCGATCTAACGGACAAGCTTAAAGATTTGTCGATACTTTTAAACGAGCGTTAAAAAAGAACGATAACATCGACACTGAAGAAAAAAGTCTTCAGAAATTTTTAGCAGTGTACAGGATAACGCCTAATCCGAATACAAATGCAAATTTATCCCCAGCGGAAATAATGTTTGCCAGAAAAATGCGCTCTGTGTTCGACCGGTTAATTCCGAGTAAAAAAGTAAAAAAAAGTGTAAAAGATAATGGACGATACAAGATATACAAGAACGGGGATAAAGTTTTTTTCAACAATTATCGGGCAGGGAAGAGTTTTTGGGAAGAAGGCATAATCTCAAAAAGAATTGGAAGAATGGTCTACATTATAAAAGGTCAGACATTTTCCCACAAAAAACATATAAACCAACTCAGACCCCGATATATTGAAATAGTTAAAAACAATGAAGTACCGATGGAAGTACTGTATGACATTTTTCACATAGAGCCTCCAAAATAGGAAGCACCAGTAACTGAAAATACAAGTCACTCTCCAAAATCCAAAAATTCGCAAACGCAAATTTTAAGAAGTGAAAGAAAAAGAACTGAATTTTTTGGACAAAGTCAAAAAAGAAAAAAATGGTGAAGCGAAATTCTAGGGAAGAATTTAGCTTGGGAGGAAGGTGATATAATGGACTGATCCAACACCCCTCAAATGAATGGACTGTTACGTCTATAAAAAGACAGGCAAACTCTCCTCACGTGGGAGACAGAATTTAGTACTAAGCTGTCAATGGACACTTAGAAATGTGTGTACCTTTTTACCTAAATAAACCCTTTCTGTACAACCCCAGTAATGACTTGTTATTCATATAATCTACGATATAACACACACACACACACACACACACATATATATATATATATATATATATATATATTATTTCTGTTGGGGCATATCTGATGGAACTTTTTCACGGTTTTCAGTTACGAAATCCAACTGGCTGAGTCGATGTTATAGACTGCCATATTTGACAGTGCAGTCATTAAAACTTATTAGGATTTCACAATCGGATTCAGTACCATATTATAATCAGAACAGATTATTTTTTTTTTTTTAATTATTCAGACTGTTATTTTCATAATTTTTCGGCAGTTTTAACTTCGAACCTTCCTCAGGTGTATCGGTCATCTGCAAGGAATTTCGAACGGAACTCTTTATTTAATCCATCGATAACCGGAAAGAAGTCTTAAGTAATTCGCAATTGTACGATCGTCCACACTGAAGATGGATCCTTCAACCCCCAGAAAGGTATCACTCACAATTGAATTTTATTAAGTACTTTACCTACTATACGACGAACGTTATTCATTTCAGAGATTTTATATTCTTGGTCAGAATGGACATGGATTACATGTTTAATAAGTGGAACACTGGTATAGGCTCGCCAATTTGTCCTCGCGATTTGATATAATTTTAGGTAGTAACATTTGATAGATTTGGAAAGATGTGACATCGACAAAATAGAACTCTAGATAAAACGATAAAAAGGTGATAAATTTAATTTAGGAATGATTTTTAGTTGTGTGAGGAAAAATACCTTATGCAACCGTGTCTAAGGCAGTTTGGTGTTTGAGTGAAATACATAACAGACTTATCCGCTCTCTCCAGGCTGAGGGTTGAACAATTTCGCAATTTTCAACTGAGCAGAGATCTTTGGGTGAGGTCAGAGCAAGCAAGCAACCATTTTTGAATGCACATCTTACCCGTGCTTCATTTTTTTTTACAGTTTGCACGAGGAAATGGTATCTTTATATTATTGTTATATATTTTTCTTAATTAACTGTTCATTTAGTGTTACGTTGTCTCTTATGTTTAAAATGTTTAATTAAAAACGAACTACACTCTTACCAATATTTTATTACTATTAGTTTATTTATTCATTCTTTTTTATTATCATTGTTCTAAACAAATGAATATATATATATATATATATATATATATATATTAAATTCTGTTAACCATCATCCCTCTTTCCCTCTTAATAAACTCTTACTGGGAGAGGAAAAGCGTCACTATTCTTTCTATATAAGTGTTTCTATATATGTTATAAGAGGCCTGCAAAAAACATATAGCGTTTCCTTTTTTTCTTTTTCTTTCCCTCTCTGCCCTGCTCTAACAAATCTGCCAAAGTCTTCCACATTTCTCCATATTCCAACATGAAAAGACAATACAAGATTAAAACCAAAACTCAAAAAATAGCTAGCCCAGTTTAGCCAAATGTATAATGGCTAGCCCAATCAAACTAAATGTTGAATGGCTAGCTCAATCAAACTAAATATTGAATGGCTAGCCCAGTCAAACCAAATGTTAAATGGCTAGCCCATTCAAACCAAATGTTGAATGGTTAGCCCAATCAAACCAAATGTTGAATGGCTAGCCTAATCAAACCAAATGTTGAATGGCTAGCCCAGCCAAGCCAAATGTTTAATGGCTAGCCCAGTCCAACCAAATGTTGAATGGCTAGCCCAATCCAACCAAATGTTGAATGGCTAGCCCAATCAAACCAAATGTTGAATGGCTAGCCCAATCACACCAAATGTTGAATGGTTAGCCCAATCACACCAAATGTTGAATGGTTAGCCCAATCAAACCAAATGTTGAATGACTAGCCTAATCAAACCAAATGTTGAATGGCTAGCCCAATCAAACCAAATGTTGAATGGGTAGCCCAGTCAAACCAAATATGTAATTGCTAGCCCAATCAAACCAAATGTTGAAGTGCTAGCCCAGTCAAACCAAATGCTTAATGGCTAGCCCAATCAAACCAAATGTTGAATGGCTAGCCTAATCAAACCAAATGTTGAATGGCTAGCCCAATCAAACCAAATGTCAAACAAGACGGATGATGAGGTTCTGTCATGATTTCTCCATTGCTTACAATCTAACACAGATTGTTCACGAACTCACTCGTGTGCCCGACAATGACAGACAGTATGCAAGTTTCCTAGATCTGTTTTACAACTTGTCCAGGACTGTTCTCATCCTCTGTTCTGTCTCCACTACAAGACATTCCCATTATTCGGTTCTCATTTAAAATAAAAACAATACATAAGTCCTCACATGTACTTCTTCATTGTACAGTGTATCGCTGCCCCGAGACTTTCCACCTAAAATTCTTCATCTCCAGGAATTGTATAAAATATCTACTCATCGGAAATTGTTTTTAAATTAAATATGGCCTTCAATTCAAGAATTCCAGTAGAGCTACTGGCCTTAACGGCATTCCATCATAGTGCTCAAAAAGTTTCAACCAGTACTTAATCCTTAAGCTGTTTAAACGTTGTCTTAAGGAGAAATGTTTCTCAACACCTTGGAAAACTTCATTAGTCTACTCCGTATTTAAAAATTCTGGAGATCTGTCATCTGCCTCTCAATACAAACTTATTAGTCTCCCGTGTCATGAGTTAGTTGCTGGAATCTGTGATAAATAGAGAAGTACACAATCTCAGCAAAACAACCTACTCAACCTGGTAGAAATTTGGTAGAATTTGATTATTTAAGGGGACGAACTTCTTTAGATTGGACTTGAGGACGACCGTGCTGTAGTTAGCTGGAAATTGGGCTAGCGAGACAGTTACAAAGACGGGTAGTTCTAAGAAGGAAGATTTGTTTATGGAATTTCCGTTTAAATTTAGGTACATATCGAGTGGGTAAAATTGTTGATAGTGATTCCTTCCTTATAATTATATCAAATAAGCATAACGTACGAATTGAATAAAACCGATTAGATAACATATATACAAGAAATGAGACTGGTTAGTCACCTTTAACTGTTTGAAACATAGTCTTCTACTGTACAGTAAACAGAAAGTGTTTCATTAATGCCTCATAGCTGGGCCCAAAAAGAAGTTAGAAATGAATAGGCTCTGCACTATCAAACAAGCTCCAATCCCTGCCCAATCGTCGCAATGTTGCATCCATGTGCCTGTTTTACATGTACTTTAATTGAATGTGCTCTGGTGAACTTAGAGCACTTGTGCCCCCCTCCACTCAACGTACATACTCCCGACAAGCAGACAAGCCACTACTTTAGTGTTGAGATCCCTAGAAGCCGGAAAGCATTCTACTATGATAGTTTCATCGCTCAGAATTTAGAATTCTATCCTTACTGTCTGCTTTCCTTACTGTACTGAAATGTAGAAGTTTAAATGTAATGTAAACAGACATCTCGTTGCTCAACTCTCCACAGTTCGTTGTTAAACACGGTCGCAAATAGTAGCCTTTTACGTCTAAATGGCAATATGCCTTGTTTGGGATAAAAAAGAGTTCTAAAAGCCTTAAAAAAACAGATTAGGTTCCATGAAGATGCAGATACATGACAATCATTAAACGAGGGAGATGCTGAAGGGGCTCACTTTTAAGTCTTTCCAGCAATTTGTTCCTAAAAATTTCAGAATTCTATAGATAAATTTCAGAATTTGATAGAAATATCCCATAATTTTATAACAAGATTTGGCAACGATAACGAAATCTTGAGTGTATGTGTGTGCGACGAGGGAAGAAATTACCACCACTACTACTTTTATTACTACTACTATTACGACGATGCATACAATGCATATACACGGATGCACGTAAACGCACATCATACCTTGATATCATTAACGCGATATCGCTGTTTATGCTAGTATGTATTTCATTTTATTTATTCAACTGTTGAGTGTATAATCTCACATGCTCCGTTTCGCTTCCGTGGCCACATTCGAGTGAAATCGCACTAACAGACAAAATCAAAAGCTAAAAATAAAAGAAATCTACACACTCTCGCTTCAGTTTTTTATACTTTTTATTCTTACACATACTACTTCCGGTTTGCAATTTAAAAAAAAATACTATTGCCCCCCCCCCTTTATTCCAACTTCTCACAGGTTTTCTACTTTTCCCTTTTCTTCTTTGCCTAATAAGACATCTGCTTCAATTCACACGATAGATCATTTTATACCTTTACAAAGGTACAATTCGCCAAGGCATGGAGTATTGTTGCCACATTTGGGTTGGTGCATCTGTCAAGAGTCGCTAACACTTAAACAGTGTTTAAAAAAAGAATCACAAACCTAATAGATATCGCACTATCGGCTAAGCTCCAACCTCTGTTGCATCGCCGGAATGTTGCATCCCTGTGTCTGTTTTACATGTACTTTAATGGAATCAGCTCGGATGAACACATTGCAATTGTGCCCTCTCGACCTGACCAATCCGAGAAGCAGTGAAATCTACTTCTTCACTGTTGATGGGTTCTAGAAGAGGAAAAGCCTTCTACTATAATTGTAATAATCCCGGACGGCTAAACTTTGGAATTCCTTCCTTGTTTACTGCTTCCCTGGCTGTACTAACATGCTGAAGTTTAACTGTAATGTGAACAGACATCTCACTGCTCAACTTCCAGCAGTTTCCTGTTAGACACCATCCTAAGTAGTAGCCCATTACGTTCCAAGTGCCAATACGCCTTGTTTTGAGTAAAAAAGTTTTTTAAAAATCCTGGCCCACCGAACGAAATATGAATACCACACGAGTTGCGTATAGAGGAATGATGGGGGCGTCGATACCGTGGTGACCTCGGATATTCAAATTGGAAGAGGGGCATCCAATTATATTCAAACTATAGCCTTTTTCTCATATTTTTAAACTTTTAGGCATTCAGAGCATACAATCAATGTGTTAGTCACTTTTATCTTATCATTCCCGTGGATAATTTGACTGTAATTTTTAATTATGTTATTGCCTAAACAAAAGCAGCTTTATTATTGATAAATGCATAATTTTAAAATGTATTTTTGACGATTTGAATCATTTTCAAGACATATTGCAAATAAAGAATATACGCAAAATATGAACTTGTGTAATCCCATAAGGAAATTGATAAAATTCATCTTTAACAACGTTACAATGAACATCGACGAATCTCAGCTCTAACGTTTTCAAAACTGCAGCTGTATGGTTTTCTTAATCCGTTCTTCTTAAAGTAGTTGCTCATCTCACATGCAAACGAATGCCACTTATAAACAAGCGAACTACAAATAAGAACCAGCGGATAAAACTTCATTTTCTTCTGAGATATAAAAGTAAGTAAAAGAGAATCCCTTTTTATATTTTAAGCCACTAGTTGCTTACAGCTGTTTCAGGAGAATGTTGATTTTACGTCATATAATGCAACACAAAATTGGTTTTAAAATATCGAATCTTGTTAGAACAACACATTTTTGTAAGAACCCGGAAAAGCATATATATATATATATATATATATATATATATATATATATATATATATATATATATATATATATATGAGACAGAGTGAGCGAGTTTGTGAGAGAGAATAGTTTTATAGATTTGTATGAATCATTGTATTTTTTATTTTTTAGATCACATGATTCCGTGGATTTTCTTTTCTCAAATAATATCAAAACAGATTTTTTACTCGGATACTTCAAATCCGTGTGTGAAAATTATCCCTCTCATTTTGCTGTCCAGCGAGATAATTGCGTATCGTTCTCGAATGAAACAATCGGTGAAATAAATAGGTTTTACGTATCACCCTCTTATAAAAAGGATACAACCAGAAGCGGGCATCTTTAAGATGCGTCCATTCAACCTGTGTGTCTAGTGATGAAAATGCTATCTGAAACGTAAATGTGACAGTTGTTAGGCGGACAGAGCTTTTTATTGCGATTCATGGATGCATACAAAAATACTATTTGAAAATTAAACGTGACAAACTAACAGATAGACATAGCTTTTTTATTGAAATGCACACACGCATTTCAGCATACTGTTTCAAACTGAACAACCGATATACAAAGCTACTCATCAAGATTCGCGGACGTAACCCCAAAACTAAATAAAATAACCATTATCTATTGATAATTGAAAATTGTTTTATGTTTTTACTAGGGAAGTTACTGCTTTTCAAAGAGCTTAGGTGACAAAATCAGTAATAATGGGCTTTAGTGAGGATTTGAGTTTTAAGAGGATGGCTCAACAAGAACTTGTTTACATTAGACTTGTATACATCGACCATGTTATAGTCAGCTGGGAAGCATCCATGCGACATTGTGTTCCACAAACGGGGAGTTTTAGTTTGCTTATGAAATTTTTGTTTAATTTTAAACAAAGAGAATAAGTGAAATTGTTGACACTTGTGGCTAGGCGATGAATGTTTTACGGGGGGGGGGGGGGGAACTCTACATAGTCGAGCATCTGTCGGAATCCGAAATTCAACTATTACTTTAATCAATGTACTATTGTACTACCTTTCATGGCTCACTTCAGTTGTAGGTTAGTATCTGCTTAGCTGTCACGAGACAATCCTCCCAGGCATTACCTTTAATTTTGAAATTATATTTTAGTACAGGGGGGAACGATAAAATTGGCATCCTAGAAAAGACGACATGATTCAATTTCCGTTTGATAAAACTGGTTTTTATTTTTTGTTGCAGACTATCTACTAGTTGGCCAATTGTGTACAAATTTCGAGGAGCCGTCTATCATGTTTGAAAGTGACACAATATTCAACAAGTGAGATCGGAGATGCTCTGCTGTACAACTCATGTTCTCTACCGATCCAAGTTATTAGAACAGGACCGTAGCCAGCACGTTCAAAATGCAAATCCGGACGGTTCAACGCTTTAGGGCAAAGCTCAGATAAATTTCCGGCACGGTTATGATTCTTGGTGTGGTTTCAATTGAGGAGCACATCATGCCACCTCTTCGAAGTCGTTTTAAAGTCAACACGAAAGTGTACCTGGATGTGCTGAAGAGTGTGGTGATCCCCTGGTGCAATCAAGTGCGACAGCAGGATTAGGTGGCGGGCTCACAAATCCAAAGGCTTGTACCCTTCGTTCACTGGCTCCTCTCCTCCTCCGACCTGAACCCGCTAGACTACTTTGTTTGGTTATACATTGGATTCATCACCAACATGACCTCCTACAACACCAAAGCAGCTTGATTACTACTATCCGCTGTGTATTTGTCGAGCTACCGCCGGCGCTTGTGGAAAAAGTAAGCTCCCAGTTCCAAACCCATATCGAGGCTGAAGGATTGAGGCTGAAGGCGGCTACATTGAATAGATGTCAGCTATACTACATAATCAATTGATTCATTCAATAAAAGTTTAAAAATAAAGCTGTAGTGTTGTTTTCTTTAGGGCATCAAAATTATCGTCTGTATTTGTTGTCTGATCTTCATAACACATTTTCAATCATCACTTCTTCCGTTTTTGAGGTGCAGGGAGTGTAATATTAGTTATGTTTTCATAAGACCATCCTCCAAGGCATTATCTCTTCCTTTAATAGTAATATTGTAGATAATATTTTGTGATCATGATACATACTTCCAGACATCACTTCCAATTTTTGTAGGTGTGGGCAGCGTAATATTGATTCTGTAGCCATAAAACCATCTTTCCACGTATTATCATTTGTTTGAGCGATGATAAAAATTGTTTCAATCATCTATTCATTAGCAAACGTAACACATAAAAATTTACTAGCAAGAAATGTGCATTCAGAGTGGGTGGGGAATATATTTGTTGCTAGTAGTTTCTATAAATTGTAAATAAAACTTGCCGTGAGGTCATCTAAGTACATTTCTTGTGGGTGGGTGTGCATTTGCGCCTCGTATTATTTCGATTTCTGTCAAGTACGCTTAACGCTAAATCCAACTATAACGGGATTACCGCAAACCAATTATACCTGTTGCCAGTAATGTTGTCTTTAATCTAATTATTTCCCCGATTAGCGATGATAATCTATAGATTACCTGAATGTTTCTCATGTGATATTTTCATAAATAGGAAACGAAATGAAATGATATGAAAATGCATCGTTTATTACGGAAATACATCGATTATATAATGAAATCTGATTGGAAATTGATTAGTAATTATTGGATTGCGAAACATATCACATTTTGAGTTATGGGCACGGCAAGGTTTCAATTACCAGTTCGAAGCAGTCTTTAAGGTAACTTATACTTAATATATGTTGCATCCCTGTGCCTATTTTTTTATGTACTTTAATGCAATTTGCTCCGGTGAACTCACAGATCTTGTGCGCCTTCGACGAACATACTACCAATAAACCCGGCAAGCATCAAAATCTCACCCCTTTACTGTTGAAGTCCCTAGATGTCTAAAATCCTTCTACTGCGAGACCTTGCAAATTCGCTTCCTATTTACTGCTTTCCTGACGGTACTGATGCAGAAGTTTAAATGTAATGTGAACACACATCTCACAGCTCCACAATCACCTTTAGACATGATACCAAATAATAGCCCCTTATGTTCAAATGGCAATACGCCTTGTTTGGGAGTGAATTTTTATTTTTAAAAATATATATATCTAAGAAATTTTTATTTTTAAAAATATATATATCTAAGAAATATAGGAATATGTACACTTCCCCGATTAAAAGTCATTATTGAAATAGCTTTCTCCATATTGACTGTGGTATGCCCTTATTCATCTGCAGTTCTACGAGGTCTATTCTCTTAGGCTTGGCTTTTTCGCTTGAGAAGAGGTTAGGTTATTACTAATCACCTGAGGCGCCTTTACCTGGAAATGCCGACAGAGCTACTCATGTATTTTTTGCATCTTCATCTAAGATGCTTGCTCTTTAATCTCACTTTTTCAACCCTTGTATCATATCATCCCGTCGTGGGAGGGGTAAATAAAATAGACTAACTAATACCATCAGGGCTTATCAACTGCAAAGTACAAATTCTATTGTATTTGATTTAATCAATTACGTATTAATATCCCCAGCAAAAATAATAGCCTAATATACACCACTCAGTCGTGTTAAATAACACGTATACAATGAATAATTTTCAAGAGGTATTGTGAAAAACAGTCACGGTATACCAAATTAAAACTTTTTTCTTCAGCTATTGTTAACAGCGGAGAGTAGATTTAACGCCTTAGCCTTTCTTAGCGCCAACTAACAATGGAGAAGGAAATATTTAATGTAGCTTATTCAATTTTCAACTAAAGCTAAAATCTTGTTCCTCATGAAGTTCAGATCAGTAAAGCTATTGGCGCATTTATCAGAGTTACTGCTTTAAGTGATTTTCTATTGTTATTAGGTGATATGCCGTTTTCAAATTTTTTTTTTCAAAAACGTTCATTTATGTCATGCAACTTCAATATTGGTTATTTAAGATATAATTACGAGCAAACATTTCATGTATACCTATTTTAGGTGTGTTATTTGTGTATTCGAACTACTGTCCTCATCTTATGTGGTTTGCGCATAGCCTTTCGACCGATGTAACTTCGACCTTCTCGAGGTGTATATTGTCGAACTCGGGAATCTTTCTGTCGAACTCGGGAATCTATACGGAATTTTGAACTTTGCACGAAATTTAGATTGGAATACACAACTATTTTTTTGGCGGTAGGTGTCTTCTTTATCAGCATTTTACGAATGATTCTTTCCGTATTTCATTTTTCCCTTACATTTCTGTATATTACTTTTTAAAAAATTCGAATATAAACAAAACGATATTAGATCGAAGATAATAAGATAGTATGTATGTATTTAGCGGTCAAAATTTTATTTTGATTATACTTTCATTGCAAGTTGGAACCTTTTCAAACATAAAAAACAAAAAAATATGTGTTTTCGGGATAACTCTTGAGTATGCCCCAGGGGCTCTTTTAGGGCTAATAAAAACACTGTTTGGGGTACTATTTTACCATATTTTTCCAAAGTTTTCTGTGTATATCTATTTAGCAGTTTTGCATGGTGCTGAACTCAAATTTAAATATGTTAAGTCCTTGGGGACTTTTGGGGCTAAATGGGAGGAATGTTGTACAGTCATTTTTTATGCCTCGTTCACTGTGCACTCAGGAGGAACCATGCATGTTTCACGTGTTTTTATTGGAATCCTTTGAGATAAGTAATTTGTATATTTATTTATTTACAATTTATTTTCGGACTGTTATCATCATAGTTGTTGTTGCATCACGTTTCGGCCAGCTATTCCGCTGGTTAATCGCAAAGGGATAGGAATGTTGAGTCTCTTAGCCGTATCCTCAGTAATTACTGCCTTCGGGGCTTGTGGCGCAGTGGATGGAGGCGGTGCCTCTCTACGGTTCCACGTGAGAATTGTCTGAAGACAGCGGTGTCAATTCTGCCCAAAGCAGGCCAGAGGATTAGTTGGCCAAATCGTGAGACAACAACAACTATGGAAGACAGTACTTACTAAAGACACAGTTAAAAGACTTAGCATTCCTATCGTGTCGTGATTAGCCACCTGAAGATGGCCAGAGGAAGAGTTGCTCGAAACGTGGTGAGACAAGAACAACTATGAAGATGAAGATAACAATTCGCAAATAAATAAACATTAATTATTGTTGTTGCAATGCAAGTATTTAAAGACTTTCTATTTGTAGTTGTCCATTATGTTATTGCGCATAACTTCAGTCAATCTTCATTGAAGTCTTCTTTGTTATTTTTGTCACATTATCGACAAGTGCAATCCACGTTTACCCACGTTTACATAGCAAGAACAGATTTTCTTACCACAAATGCAGATAACTTTCCTTTGACTCTTCCTGTGTCTAATATCAAACGTAATTTCCATTAACACAGTTTTTTTAGCGTGAATTTCCTATCCGTGAAACACATTATCTCAGGGTTACTTTACTGTAGACTAAAGCATGTGTTGTATATGTGTTGTGTTGCAGGCTGAATTTCCAATGTTTCTATGAAACTGCAGGTATCGATCGACGATCGAGCTGATATTTAATGTTATTGAACTATAAAATATTACAACGTTACCCAACATGCTGTAGCATCAATCGCAAATTAGACGAAGAATATAAAAGAACTGTAACTCGCTTGTTGTACAATGCAATTATTTCCTCATTCTTCCGCCACGCGTGACTTCTTGTTACAGCTGTGACGTCTCTCACGTAGGCATTTTATCGAACGTGCTCTTGAATGTCATCCTCGTTTCTAATGTGATCGTATTCTCGAACGTCCTCCGTTCCTTTTTCCTTCTTTTTCCTTACCGTGACCTCATTTCGCACACGGCTCGGTATTTACATGTATCCCTCCGCGCTATGTTACTCAATTATTTAGTAAATATTTTATGATTGCTTCATCAATCTCCTGCTTCATCAATCTCCTGCTTCATCAACGTGAAATTCGTTCTTTAACCGATGGCCAACATTCTCTTTTGTTTCATATTTCTTCTTATAAGCTGACCTATTTTCCAAACGCCACGTTTTCCAGGTTTGCGGGATCCACCATGATGAAAACTTTCTATTATCGCCTTGCATCCAACTGTAGCCAAAA
The DNA here is from genome assembly GCF_053919585.1 of Euprymna scolopes. Classification (NCBI taxonomy): domain Eukaryota; kingdom Metazoa; phylum Mollusca; class Cephalopoda; order Sepiida; family Sepiolidae; genus Euprymna; species Euprymna scolopes. The sequence continues at coordinate 43,671,575 of NC_136492.1, forward strand.
TTTCATCTTTTATTTCAGTTTCTTCCCCCGTTTCCTTGTTGTCTTTTAGCTTTATCGTTCTTGCATTGACAGCAAAACATCGTAGTCACTTATTGACAAAATCGAAATCATTAAGGAGCAATAGAAATCCTGTCGGCACCGTCATTGTTGCTGGCTAGACAAGCTTAATATTCTCTATTCTTAAAAAGAGAGGATTATGTAGACTCTTTTTTACTCTTATTAAAATAAAGCAAACTCAATACCACTGCAATAAGTATATATATATATATATATATATATATATATATATATATATATGGATGAAAACTTTCGGTGTAAGCTTATGGACGCATATGGCGGTAGATAGTAAATGAGTTTGGTTGATCATGTGACGTGAAGTTGAATTTCAATTAAGACAGAACTTTATGTATTAAAAAAAAACTGTAATCTAAAGTATTGACAACAGGGACGTTTATCCATCCCTCATGAACACAAACTCATTATTTAAAAAATGGATATCCATTAACGTCAGGGGTGTGAGTCTGTTATACAAGCATTGACTTGATTTGAATAAAATAAAATACACATCAGCATTTTATCTACCGATTTGGTAGTAAAAATTATTCTCTACTTTTCTTCTGATATTTTGTTAAAAGTACCTTTTTGAATTGAATTCCTGGCCAAGTGAACGCCTCAAAAAATACTGCCCTTTGTTTTACTTACTGAACTATTCATTTTAAAAATAAAACAGATGAAATTGAAAATGAACGTACATTTTTAGCATGAGCCACTAGCCAATCTCAATAAAAATTGGAATCGCATTGAAAATCTTAGTGCAAAGTTGCGATGTTGTCAAAATGGTTCTGTAAATGGTAGTGGTTATTTGCGACGCTGTCAAGAATGATTCTGATATGCTGCTAGTTTTCGAATGATAGCCTCATAAAAAAGAGCGCACCTGCTGTCATTATTGAACGGGAGTGGGATTGAGGAGGAAGTCTTTCCTTCAAAACGTTAGATTCCCTTCAAGGAATAAGACAAGAATTGCATATTTTAGTAAACAGATGAAAATCAGAGCACGAATTCTTTCGATGGTTCGATTTCTCTTAGTAATTATGGTTTAATAAGATTTTCTTGCTCGCTTATCGACGCCATAGGCATTGAAAAGAACAAAATAGTGTGAAAAGAAAAAACAAGACGAAATTGAGATTGTTAAAGAAAAGGAGTAATTCAGTTATTCCTATGACCTATGAGAATTATTTAAGTTTAATCAATATATATATGTATGTGCGTGTGTGTCGGATTTCCGACAAGCGTAATAAAAACGATATGCAAACTGACTCCATATATAGCGTTTGAATTTCTTTTATTCACAGTGGTGATGCAAAGGGTAGGTACTTGGACTGTTTCATTGTATTCGTGTGTGATCACCCGTATAGGATCCGAGTTGAAGCTATCACACTACTGCACAAAAACTACCATGGGAATATACCATGCTAATTTAACCGATATCCTTTTCTTGATAAAGAACTACTCTATATCAAAGTTGGAGCTATATCAAGTAATAAAAGCGTCTTTATACCGGTGCGTGAGCAATAGCGCCAATAATCTATAGATGTAAGATAAACATATCAACTAACGAACTTCTCGCTATAGATTATAGAATGCATATTCTAGAAAACACGGTGAGCATCATGTGTGCATTATTTTTGTTTTACGTTTCTGAAATCCATCTTTTTTGTAAATTATTAGAAATTATCTCTTCGCACCTAACAATCTTATTTTGGTTTTAGAAAAAGGTTTCAAAAGAAAGTCTTCCATACAGAAAAGTATTCCTAGAATATTTCAGAATGATTCTTTGGAAACTTAGCTTCTTCCAACCAGACCGATATTTAACTCGATCAGTATTTGCTTAGCAATAAAATAATTGTAAGATCAATTAGCTACTATTCAATAGAACAATGAAAAATAAAGAGAATCATATTGTTTTTTTTTTTTTGTTTTTTTTTGTTAAATAGTTTTGGTGTTGACTGGGACAAAATGTGATTTTGAACATAAATGAACGATCTGTATCGATAAGAAATGCGTGTGTGTATAGGCTGAGGTATCATGTTTCGAATTCGTATATTTTAATTACGTATATTATAATTAGTGACACCTAAATTTCTCCAATGCGTAGATGTGGAAGCGATTTAAATTATAATAATACTTACCGCATATAAAAATCTTTATTCCGTGTCTCAACCTCAAAAGCCATGACTTTGGAAACAACGTTATTGGAGAAGAGGGGCTTATCTGAATAACTTTAGCTGAGGTTTCTTTTAGATAATGTTAGTTATTGTTTAAGAAGTCACCCTCGGTTAAATACGTTTAGTATAGAAACACAAATTAGTGTAGGCTGATTTAAGGTTTATTGAATTTTGATTATTAAGACAGATATTGGTAAAAAAAAAAGTTTGTAGGAAAAATTAATACTAAAAAATATCCAATAATTTTGGTTGCAAATATCCTGCGAAGTCAAAAGTTCGTAATAGTTGTGGCGTTTAGTGAATTAAAGAAGAACTCAGTAAGCTATCTACATATTTCTCTGATATATATATATATATATATATATATATATATATATATCTTATTGATATATATATATATATATATATCTTATTGATATATATATATATAGATCTGTTACTGATATATATATATATATATATATATATATATATATATTACTGATAGCGAAACAGTACTGTATGTGAATGAGTATATATATATATATATATATATATATACATATATATTTTTTTTAAATGTAATTATCCACTGACACGTGTTTCGTCGTATACGACTCATCAGAGTGGCTGAATATAGCGATCGATATATATATATATATATATATATATATACAGGGTGACCCGAAAAAAGCAAAAGCTAAATGGAGGCCATCTAGAACATATGCTGTAGAACGGAGAAAAAAAAGTCCAAAAACCCTAGTGTTTTGATGTGATGTTTTGAATATAATAAACTAGTTATGACCAAAGTTTCATTTCATTCGGATGAAACACGATCTTACTGATATATGCATATAGATATCTTACTGAACTCTTCTTTGATTTACCAAGCCTTTGAGACTTTACACTACCAGTCGCCACAGTCGATTGAACATTTCTTGGGGCGACTAAAAGTCGTAAATCACTCGCCCGCCAGTCGATAAAATTTATTTAAATAAAGAAACGGGAAAAACTCATTTATTTTACGACCCTCAAATATTCGGTGACTTAGAATGACCTATGTCTCATCATTTGTGAATTCTTTCAACTCTAGCTGTTGGAATATCGTATTGAAAAAAGATTGGTCACGCTAAAGGTCAACTTTACACATTCGGCGTGTTGTCAAAATGCAGCCTTCATTTAGCTCTCTGATTTTGAAAATTATTTGGAAAAAGAATTTTTCGACGCTACAACTACATACACTTCATGCTTACAAAAGTAAAGATGAACTTCTGAAAGAGGAAAAAACGCATCGTTCCGTCAAGCACGCACCGAAAATTAAATTATACAATAAGTAATCATATTTTTCTCCATTATGTAAATTCGGATATTTGCATGCTCATTTTGCGCAACTTTAAAAAAATAATCGATACCCAATTTTAAAAATAATATTATAAATTTTAGAATCTTGTTCCGAGGTGAATTCGTTGTTTTAATAGAAATATAAGAGACCAATTTCTGTTCTATATCAAAGTTTTTTTCCCCCCATGAATTACAAAGAAAAATTGACCGTTTAAATTTTAAAAAGATATTAAACCATGTCGATTTTCTAAGAAATCTAGTTCATTTCAGCTAAATGGTATTTGTTTTTTATATCGGAGATTTCGGACCACGGAGATCTCGTACCAGGAGATTTCAGTCCACAATCGTGAATACCTGAAGATTTTGTAACACTTTTTTTCAACACCCACGGTTTAGGCTTGATATTTTAATTTTTGTATGAAATTTTACGACATAATTTGGGTATCGAAAGAATAGTTTGTTGATATTTTTATTAAGAATAAAGAAGAAAAATATAATTGAATTGTTGTAAAATTATTTACTATTATTCACTGAAACAAAGACATAAAGTCGGACGAGTAAAAATATTTTGGGGCAAGTAAATTTTCCCTCGTACTCAAAGACTATATATATATATATTCACTAGCAGGGAGACCTGACATTGCCCAAGATTGATGAAGGATCAACGATTGATTGATTTCTCTAGTCAGGTTTCCACTACGCTGCACCGGGAGGAAGCTTCACATGTCTCTCCACAGTAACTTAGTCTTCCATACATTGTAGTCTATATTGCACTATATAGAACCTACTGTTGATTTGCTTAAATTATTTTTATAGTAGAAAACATCTAGATATTGTAGAATTGAATTTGCAATATTTCAATCAAAACAAGGAATACGAAATAAATGTAGTTTCAAATGTAGGCTCTTCTCATCAGAGGAAAAGACGTTGGTAAAGGGTAAGTATAGATAAATAGAAGTTTATAGGACAAATCAAAAAGAATACTAAAAAATACTAAAAAAAAATCCAATAAATTTGGTTGCAAATATCCAGTGGTATTCAAAAGTTCATAACAGGTGTGGCGAAGAGTTGAGTAAGATACCTTTTGAAATCTTTTGAAAAATTATCCAAGGTTGGAGAAGTGATGAAAAGCTCGGTTAGATGTATCTTGTATTGAAGAACGGGAGTAAAATCGAATTAAATGTTTTTTCATAGAGAAGCATATGAGCTCTTATTTTTAAAAAAAATATTCAAATGGAAATGATTTCAAATGGAAAGGAAATACGAAGTAAATAACTAGATATGAAGTTGAGCAACATTGTCAAACCACCTGTTCGTGGCAAATTCAAATCATGAAATAGCGCATGAGTGGAAATTAAAAGCAACGGTGGAAAGAAGACTTGTAAAGTCAAAGTTGGGGGATGAGTTTTACAATCACGCTAGTTAATGTATGTAGTTTAAAGGGATTAAACCGGGCAGAGAAGCGGAGTTAGAGATGTAAAAGGGGTAGGATGAAGGGGTGGGAAGGGGAGAAGCTTAAAATAAGAGATGTCAAGTTACTTGATGTAAAGAAAGATTGTTTAAAGTAGGGGAAAAACGGCAAAAGATAAATAGATTCCGAGAGATGTATAATTAAGAAACATATATACATTGGTAATTTATTTTTTATGATAAAAATTATTGAGAATGTAAATACTAAAAAATGTATGGAATTCAAACTTATGTGTACCTAGTTAGAGAATTAAAGTGTGCGAAATATATGTGATATTCTCGAACGGGTAGTAAAGGAGGGGGTATCGCAAATGACAGGGCGCAATGGATTAAAGTGAAAATAAATTTTAATGAGGATATTGAGGGATCGATGATAATTCATATTAAAATAAGGTAAGGGGGAAATAATCGGAAAAGTAAAGTTAAGCCTTAAGGTGTTAAAAAGGACCAGGAAGTAATGAAATATAGGAAAAAAAACCAAAGAAATAAAGTTTTTATAGAATATAATGGTTTATAGACTAGATCGGTATAGAATAGAAGACGGGGAAGAGAATCATGTAATGCCGAATGCACTAAATCCGGAGATCTTTAAACTTAAAAGTACCGAGGGTAACAAAACTTACAGGTGGATGCATTAGACGGAGATGTGAGCTAGATTGTAGGTATTTATTTGCTTCCCCACGTAAGCAAAATGTGACACAAGGTCGGTTTTATGTGAGGTGAAGGGGGAGGGAGGGGAAGGGGATGGTACATGTAGGGTTGCCCCTACATGTACCAATAACCAATTGCCACAAGGGCAGTGGTCACAAAGTGCAACATCTGCCGGAACAGATACTACACTTTGCTCCTAGCAAAAGTGAGCTAGATTGTATTGTCTAATAAAAATAGTGTAAAAATCAAATGACAAAACTATCGGAGCAGTAAGCAAGAGAGAATAATAGTATTTAAAGAATGATAAATAAAGGAGAAAAGGGTATTATAGGTAAATAGGAAATTACTTGTCAGTATGATATAAAAATTACTAGTCAATGACTCAAAAGTGATGTAAATGGGGAAAAAAGTAATATAATTTCGAATAGGATATACTTGCATTTTCCTACGTTTGCAGTTTGAAATGAATTCGTTTTTAGAATTAATGATGTTTAAACTTTGGGATAAGGTGATAATGTTTACATCTTCCGACATACAAAGCTGGCAATGATTGGCGCTAGGAGTGTATGATTTAGATTTTTTGAGAATTGACCATTTAATAAGAGGCTTATGGTTTTAGTTCTTAGATTTCTAATTAATGTAGAGAGTTTTGTTGGTCATTTTATCGTCGTTAAATGAATAGATATGGTCTTAAATGCGGAGTTTATTAAGCGTGGAGGTTAAGCCAATATACGCATGGGTTTTAAGGAATGTTCATTGAATGCTAATTCTATGATTACTATCACTAAAAAATTAAGTAAAGAAAGGTAAATAGTTTGGTTATGGATATTTCGGGCTTGGGTCGTGGTTGTAGAAGTTAGCAATATATCCGGAGTTATATATAGTTACTATTATCGATAACAATTGGAATAGAACTAATTTGGGAGGGAGTTATGAGTGCTTACTTGAGGAAGAGTTGGATTTTAGTTAAGATTATTAGGAATAACAAGGAGAGTATTTAGATGTGATTCAGTTACGGTACAAGCATAGATTACATCCTAGTGTATGCAATTGTTCTCTAAAGGGCAGTTAATTTGTTTGGCAATTACAATTAGTGATGGGTTTACAAGGAGTAGGGACAGATTTATCAATCCTAAATAATTTATTATTATATGCTATTATTGTTTTGGCTGTATTAGGCATAGTTGAATATGATATTTTAATTGAATTTTTGTTTAAAATAGTGCTATATTTATGCGGGTGTTTAGATGAACTCTAAAGAATTCATTGGATTAAGACGTTATTGCTCAATTGGGGAGTAAACCATATAGCTTTCTTCTTTCTTATACGTTTGCGGGGAACAGAATGATGGGATCATTTGACTGAGTAGATCTAATAGTAATAGGGGTATTTAAATTACTATTTACATTGAGTGAGGAGTTTAGATGTTTTTGTGCCATATGATGTGTGATTACGGGGTTAAGGCGGTTAGAGGGGGGAGTTTGTTTTGGTTGAATTAATTCTTCTCAGAGTATCCGAATTTAATAATGCATTAATGAAAAAGGTAGAGTTCTAGTCGAAAGTTTATCTGTCCGCTGATAGCTTAGATATTATGTTTTAAACTCAATGAACTGTATTTTATAATCGAATAAGGGTGGTTTAAAAATTTAAACACGAGTTTGAGTTTTTCAACAGATATAGGCCCACTTAATCTGTGAAAGTAGAGTCAGAGGTCCCAAGAGAATATCAAAATTATTGGGTACGTCCTTCTTAGCCCGAATTTTATTGCCAAAAAGTAAGAGGGGTCGTCTAGCTAAAATTTAATTTCAAGGTCTGTGCTATCAGTGCATTGTTTGCGTATATGAGGACCTTATTTAGGAAGATAATAGTAATTAGCTGGTAATAATTATCTATATCAAATGTTATAAAGCTCGGCATTTGTTTATCTTTAAGGTTAGGGAATCATTTTATAACTGAGTCTGAGCATTGCCAGAGAAGGAGAGATACATTTTCCCAGTGGATGGAATGATTTATCAAGAATTATGTTATTTACTGCTCGTAAAACTGAGCTAGAGTGGCAAATTAAGCTAATAGTGGTGCTGATATGGAAACCTTAGAGTTCCTGGGGTTAAAATTTCTGTATATTTATGAATTTTTATTGTTTTAAGTATTTTTGGCGTCAAGATTTATGCTATTTAAAGTGTTGGGTAAACGTGTTTTATATGATTTATTTAGTCCTTGATATATGAGTTTTTTTATAAGTGGGGTAATCGAGTTTATAATATTTTATTTTTTATTTGTCATCAGGGATTTGGTTTTAACTTTTCTAGTAAAATTGTTTATTTTCGTAGTGTGGTTGAAAGGGAGTTTGTGTTCTTTTTTTAAATTTCAAACTCATCTAAATAAGGATTATGATTGGGATGGGATGAAGATTTAAGATCATAGAATTTATCCGTCTCTCTTTCAATCGTCTTATGTTTTCTGCTAGGATTAATGGAGGGTTCTCTTCCTAGGATCTCCGGATGAAATACTTAAGGAATAATTGGAGCAAAATTAAGAGAAAGTAAGGAAAAGATTAATAAAACAGTTTTCAAATTCGAAAGTTCAGAAATATAAATATAGAAGATATATTTATAGAACAACTTATTCGGATTTAAAAGGCTCTATATCAGTGATAGAGACTAACATTAGCAGAAAGCGTCAAGATATTGTAGAATTGAAGTTACAATATTTTATTCAAAACGACGAAAACGAAATAAAGGTGAAAGGTTGCTTATTCCATAGAGTTTCAAAGAAAGGCTCTTCTCTTCATAGAAAAAAACGTTAGCAAAAGGTAAGTATAGATAAATATCTATTTTTACTGGTTAGCTCAATTTCTGAAAACGCTCGAGAAAATAGTTTTTTGAAAGAAAATAAAAGTCATAGGAAAAATGAAAAAGAATACTCAGAAATGTCCAAAAATGTTGGTTGCAAATATCCTGTGAGATTCAAAAGTTAACCGTGGTTTGCTTGAAACATTTTTTAGCGGATAAAAGGTGTGTTTGAAGTCTTTTCCATGCAGGAATTATAAATAAATAAAAAGATTTTTTTTAAAAAGCGCATACATATTCTAAACCGAGTAACTGAAAGTCACTTTTTAAGTTTTAATCGTAAATTAACCATCTCATAGATATTTTATTTACTACTTATTTCAATCGTTAATCAATCATCTCATAATTTTATTTTGTTTAAACGTTTAATCACCTGTTTTAAATGTAATATTATGCTTTTAAACGTGTATTATCTACTTTAAACACAACTATTCTAATGAATAAAGTAAGGGATTAATAATCTCAACCGATGAATGTAAATATTGAATAGTACTTGCATATAATGTACAGAATAGGAAATAATATGGTCGATTAAATTCACTCAGTTTTGTTCCGTACAACTTGCCTGCTGAAACGAAAAGATTGCCCGGCTAATGGTAACTTTACAATAATAGCTCAGAAAAAAATATACGTCGTATTTAACTAGACTTTATATATATATATATATATATATATATATATATATATATATATGCGTTTATATTTATATATGTATGATTTTATCTCAACTTAATTGTTAAAAACGTTAAGAATCAATTTAAATGTAAAAAACCTTAATAATAGTTTCTGCGCTGGTATAAAACTTATTCTTCTACAATCCTATTCATTAAATAACCACTAAAAGTAGAGCTGGGTGTTTTAATGTTAATTATAAAATTATATTGGGAGATCCCACATCAATTTGTATAATGTAATCACTTATTTTATCTGGTTATCCCTTTTTATTCTTGGCAATGATATAATCCTATAGATTGGTGTTAATATAAAAAGGTAATGTTTTTGACTGATACTTTCGGAAATATTCTTGGCCTGATGCTGTGATTTCCCCTAGCAGGGTGGTCACTGAAACATATTTGCATATGTGTAGCCACTAGTTTTCAACATATTCATATTGCTCTGTCTAAACATTGAGCTCTCATTGGTTGACATATTTTGGTTTTGTTTAAATAACTAAACAATACTACTACTACTACTAATATATATATATATATATATATATATATATATATATATACACGAAAGTCGTTCCAATAGTAAGCAAAAGTAAGTTCTCCTATTTCTTAAATCAAAACGTTAAACGTTACAGAATTATGAAGGCGACTTTCTGTACTCCGGAATTTATTTTTCTACATAGTGATCACCATTCTCAATAAACTTTTGCTAGTCTCTTTTCATACCTCGGTCGTGAAATACGAAGCGCGCTTTGTCACTCATATCTCTGTCGCCACTTTGAAATCGACGAACTCATCTATTAACCGTGCTGACATCCACTGTGTCGGCTTCGTAAACGTTCAACAGGAGCCGGTGAATGTTAATCGGTTCATTTTTTCTGCATGGACGACTTCAATGACACATCTCTGTTTCTGATGCATGTCCATGACCGAGGTTGTTTCTTAGAGTCTTACATCCTAAATATCTGCAATAAAACTTTCAGGTCATAAATGCTTAAGTTCTGTCATTATAACCATGCAATTTGCAATCCTGTTTAATGTATTCGGCCGGAATAATAGGCATTACTTTGGAAGGCCCCTTGAGCAGGCGTGCATGCATGCATGCATACATACATACATACATACATACATACATCATGACGAGACAGTAGGGAGAGGGCAGCAGCATCTCTTTTGTTTGAAAGCGGCTGGGGTGTACTCCCCAATAGGTTCTGTCGTCGGTTTTTCATTCTGTCAAAGTAACAGAGACTGCTCCGAGCGATACATCTCTAGATATGGCCCCTTCTTTAGTCGTATCTCACTTTTACAATGGTAGAGAATTGTGTCATACATGGTAGAATGATCTATTTTTTTTTCAACGACAGCGTTAGCAACAGATCTGATGTAAGTTTTCCATTTTAGGTCTTCAGTGAAAGAAAAGAAGTTTTTACTTTAGAGGTGTTAGAAGTGTCGATTGACTTTTCCCTATTCCACTGCAGAATGTACAGACATATCAGGATTTGGGCTATGGATGCTTGTCGACGTTCTACCATATATCGCCTGAACATATAAATAATTTCAGAGTATTATTTATGGCGGTCAGGAAGAAAACTGGACCCACAATGAATCTTTGAGGTTCGTTGCCATTGATAGATGACTTACACTTACTTTTGAAAGCGAAAATAACAAAAAGAAACAAAATATTCGTACGTAATCTCTATTAGTTTTCAATAGACATGTTTTACACTGGATTTCTTTGCATTTTTTTTTTGTTGTTTTTATGGGGGAAGAGTGTCTTTCTTTTTCTTCTCTTTTTCTTGTTAAATTGTTACTTTCGTCATATTATGGTAAATATGTTTAGGCTGGAAATATACACATTTTGAGTAGCTTTACCAGAATTAAAGATCGCGCTTCTTTCTTGATGTAAACGAACTTGTCTCGTAAATGATCTATCTATAGAAATTTTTAAAATCTAAATATTGGTCGCTTTTAGGGCTTTCTTGAATACTTCTTTTGATGAGTCATTGTCCTTGACAATCCACGGTATTTTTCTGTATTCTTTGTTATTTTTCTTTTTTTTTCTTTTCTTTTTTCTTTTTTTTCTTTTTTTTTTTTTTTGAGCGGTGACGAAACGAAACGTAAAAAACGGATCTCATCCATTATAAATAAAGATATAGTCCTTGGAATTTGAATTTCTACTGTTAATATTCATTGCTTTTTTAGGCAGTTTTAGCATTTGAAGATTATCCTTTGAAATAATGTTTCCTTTTATATTAACTGTCATCAGTATCCCTCTTTTCATAGTTCCTTTAATTGTCATTTACTCTAATAAACGTATGTTTATATTTGTACCGTTATTAACACTAATATATATTTTATGTACCGTTATAAACATTAATATATATTATATGTACCGTTATTAACATTAATAGCAATGATATACAGTAAAAAAACCTAAAAAGTTATTTATTTTAAATATAAGATAAACTTTATATATTTATACATATGTATACGTGTAATATATATATATATATATATAATAGATATGGTTTATATATATATATATATATATATATATGGTTTGTATATATAATATATATGGTTTATATATATATATGGTTTATATATATATATATATATATATATATATATATATATATATATATATACATACAGTGATGATCATATTTATTGGCACGGTAAAATAAAAGTTAAATTTTGTCTAATAAATTCAAAAAAGGGATTAAATTAAAGAAAATAACAAAGTATATTATGTATTTTTAACTGGCCTTTCCGATGCAGCAATCGGATTTTAGAAAAAATAAATAACAAACGAACAACAAACATAATTGCAAAAAACCCTTGTTCAAAATTATTGGCACGATTTATTTAATAATCAATTGTATAGCCTTTGGCCTTGATTACCTTCCTCAGTCGCTTTTCATAGTTTACAACCAAGTTGTTGCACTCTTCAGTAGTAATTTTAGCCCACTCTTCCTGACAATAATCCTCCAATTGAATAAGATTCTTAGGCTTCCTTTGCATTACCCTCAATTTTAATGTTCTCCATAAATTTTCAATTGGATTAAGGTCTGGGCTTTGTGATGGCCACTCCAAAACATTAATATGATTGTCCTCAAGCCATTTCTTAGTCAGTTTAGCCGAATGCTTTGGGTCATTATCTTGCATGAACCACCAACGACGACCAAGTGAGAGCTCTTTAGCAGAGTCTTTCAGGTTTTCATCCAATATTTTAACATAATCTTCCTTTTTTATGCTACCTGTGACCTTAACAAGTCGCCCTGGTCCAGAGGCAGCAAAGGATCCCAAAAACATCAAACTGCCTCCACCGTGCTTCACTGTGGGTATGGTGTTCTTAGGCAGGAAAGCTTCGCCAGATTTTCTGTAAATATAAGACACTTTATTATGGCCAAATAACTCTATTTTCGTTTCGTCAGTCCATAGAACACGTTTCCAGAATGCAACATCTTTATCAATATGACGTTTTGCAAAGGCTAGCCTTGCTTTCAGGTGCATAGGCTTCAATAAGGGAGTCTTTCTCGGACGACATGCTTTTAAACCAGCTCTCTCCAAAACTCTACCAACTGTATGTCGAGATACATTCACTCCAGAGGTGCTCTGTTCATCAACAATCTCCCCAACAGAGATCCTTGGGTTTTGTTTTACTTGTCGAACAATTTTCCGTTCATCTCTTGGGGAAAGAATCCTTTTTCTCCCTCTACCCTCTAAACTCATAACGTGGCCTTGCGATTTGAACTTGTTTATTATGGCTCTAACAGTGGATTTGGGAAGGTTTAGCTTCTTTGAAATCTTATCATAGCCCTCCCCATTGGTATGGCATGCTACAACAAGCTTCCTGACGTCTTCGCTGTGTTCCTTAGTTTTAACCATGGCGATTGAAAATTATAATTTAGTCACTTATAATAGTTTAAATAAATCGCTATCTAAAAATTATCTGAAAAAAATTATTCACTGAATTAGCGTTAAACAAGCATAATATGGCTATAAAAAAGTTCAGAAAGCACGTAAACCGGAAATTGATTGATATTATACTGATACTAAAAGAAAAACAAAGCCGTGCCAATAATTTTGAACAAGGGTTTTTTGCAATTATGTTTGTTGTTCGTTTGTTATTTATTTTTTCTAAAATCCGATTGCTGCATCGGAAAGGCCAGTTAAAAATACATAATATACTTTGTTATTTTCTTTAATTTAATCCCTTTTTTAGAATTTATTAGACAAAATTTAACTTTTATTTTACCGTGCCAATAAATATGATCATCACTGTATATATATAACAGATGAATATATTTAAGATAAATATTTTTTACGTTTTTATACTGTATATCATTACTGTTAATGTTTATAATGGTACATATAATATATATTAATGTCAATAACGGTATATATATATATATATATATATATATATATATATATATATATATATATATATATATATGCGCGTATAATATTATTTAATGATAAAAATAAAGGCGTGCCATTAAAAATAAGGGCGATCTATTCATATGTATATATGAATAACAATAAGAGCTTATAGCTCTTTAAAAAACGCTAAGATAGCGTTTCGAAGTTGTTAGTATCGCTAAAAGATGCCAATAATAAGTCTTATTTATATATATATATATATATATATATATATATATATATATATATATATATAGTCATCCACATACAGTACTGTTTCGCTGTTTCACAGCTCATCAGTGCGGCTAGACAGGCAACTACCTCAAGCCAGGATTGAAACCCGACCGTTTGTACGGCAGTCAAGGCTCCTAACCATTACGCTATTGGCGGCTGCTTGAACGAGTAGTGAGTTTAACGATGTTTTGATATCGTTCGAAATACCTCCGCTCGATTTGTTTACACATAATATATATATATTTATATATATATAAATATATTTCATAATATATATATATATATATATACATATATATATATATATATATATGTATATATATATATATATATATACATACATATATATATATATATATATATATATATATATATATATATATATATGGTGGGTGGCAAAAGTATTTGATACATTAGTTTTTTTCGTATTTCTCAAGAAATATCAAGTAAGTTTGAATGAAATTTACACTCAATCTTTAACAGATATTATCTATTTAAAAATAAAACGGAAATAAAAATATACTAAGTTGACAAATATTTATTAGCAAAAAAGCAAATATGCAAAAGTATTTGGCACTACCAAATTTCATTCTTAAGCAGTCATTTAATCTTGCTACAATATTTCAACCAATCAGAAGGTACCCCAGCGTTCCGGCTTTTTCTAGCTCAGTTGCTAACGGCTCTCACACACAGCGCATGTTGCCTTTTCCTTTACTGTTCTAAAATGGTCAAAACAAAAGACTAATGATATGCTCCTGGAAATCATAACAAGGCTTGCAGATGAAAACTGGTACAGAAAATATCTTCATAACTTAATTTGGTGATGAATACAGTTGGGGTTTTCGTGAGAAAGTGGAAAACAAGGGGTAGTAATACTAAAAATCTTCTAAGAAATGATCGACCACGTAAATCGAATGATGTTACTGCTCTTTACATTGCTCGTATCGTGAAGAAACGACGACCATTTCTGACTTATTCAGAAATTCAGATGGATTTGCAGGAAGCAGATATTGAAGTAAGCAAAGACACAGTCAAGAGATTATTTACTCGTACAGGTCTGTATTCTAGATCACCGAGAAAGATTCTATTGGTTAGACGAAAAAATGATTGAGCTTTTCGGAGTAAACATGCGCATCCGTGTACGTGTGAATAAGGACAAACTACTTAAACCATCTCATACCATTCCCACTGTAAAATTTGGAGGTGGATGTGTGATGATTTGGTGCTGCTTTTCTGCAAATGTTGTTGGGGGAATGAATATCTTAGAGGGGAAAATGAATGCAACAAAATACAACACATCTGTTCAAGAGTGCCGCATATTTACGATTGGGCCGTGATTTTATCTTCCAGCAAGACAATGATCCCAAGCACAAGGCTAACATAATTGTAAAATGTTAAAGAATAATGGGATTAGTGTTCTACAGTGGCCTAACCAGTCACCCATCCATCGAAAATCTGTGGAAAACTTTGAAGTTAAAAGTGCATGCAAGAGATCCCAAAATGAAACTATCAGCAAGTGCTTTTAAGAAACTAGTAGGCAGTTATTGAAAGCGTTTGGAAGGTGTAAGGCAGAACAGAAAACTAAGTATTCATAAATGTGTAAAATACATTTGCATATGGGTAATTTGATTTTACGTTAACAAATATTTGTCAACTAAGTATATTTTCATTTCCATTTCATTTTTAGATAATTTTTTTAGATTGAAAGCTTGATTATAAATTTCATTCAAATTAACTTGATATTTTTGGAAAAATATGAAAAAACACATATATATTATTTCAATTCAGTTTAGCTTCTAACAGCAAATTCTACGTTATTCCAACCATAGAAGATACCATCGATGATTTTAAAATATTTTGTATAACATTTATATTTTTCTCCATTGGAAAATTTCTATTACTAAAACCATTTAAAATGAAAGTGTTATCCTTTATTAAAATTGATAAACTTTATGAAAATATTTTACATTTCTTATGAAAATTGTCATGGATTTGCATGTGTGTGCAACATATATAAAGAAAGTACTGAGTTTACCTTGTTGAAGACAGATTGGTATGCCGTGGATCATGGTACGATGTTTTCATGATTGTTTAGATATGTACAAACGCGATAGAGTTTTGGCAAAAAAGCAAAAAATGAATATTACCCGGTGTCGACATTTTTTTCATAGCTTGAATAGTTTCTGTGTTACTTCGTCGACCATATTATTCAAAATCAATTCCAGGTATTTTGAGTTCGATAAAAATTTTAATTTTGTTTAGCTTTTACATTGAATTCTTTCAATTGAATTATCTCAAATATTGAAATGAAACCCTTCAAAAGTTAATTTTGTCTACTACCTTACCGATGATATGATTGATGATCATTGGCGTTATTATTTGCTGTAATGTGACTGGAGATGATCTTAATCCGAAAGAAAGATGGTTGAATGTAAACGGTACCTTGCGTTTTTTAATTACCAGCCGTTCTTTTGATTCTTCATCGATTTTCAAGGACGCAGTAAAGCATCCTGAAAACAAATTCTTTTGCAAAACAATTTTCACCATTTAATTTTGCGGCAAGACATTCTTCAAATGGTAATGGATGCTGATATGCATCTCAAGAATTGTTAATCGTTGAATAATCGATGCTTGTTCTTAAAAAATGGGAACTGCAAATGTCAAGTTATTGGTTGATTGCAGTATTTTTTCTTGTTGGAGATTTTTCAACTTCTTATTCACTTTATAAAATATACCAGCAGGGCGACCCAACATTGCCCGGGATTGAATGATGATCAATGAATGTTTTACACTCCTATATTTTTATTGTCATTGAGATTGGTGAAATCGCCCATTTTTTTTCAATAAAATCGATTGATTGCTTGCTCTAGTTGAGGACCAATTCCGGTGCACCGAGAGCAAACTCACATGCTTCTCGCAGCGACTTAGTTTACAATACCTTGTAGTCTACATTGCACTGTAGAGAACTTACTGTTTATATTATAAAATTATGATATATATAATGGTTTGAATTAAAGTTTAAAATGCAAAAGTCAAGTATCTTACTTCAGTTGTGCTCTAAACAGAAACATTTATCTCGAACGCGTCCCTATTATATCAAAGAAACTATTGTTGATTGTATATGCCGAGCCTTACTGCTTGTGCGGTGATAATGGCTTGAATTAAAGTTTAAAATGAAAAAGTCAAGTATCATGGTTCAAGTGTGTTTTAAACAGTAACACTCATTTCAAACGGGACCTTGTCATATATAAGCACCTAATATCGATTTTAATTGTCGGGCCTTTCAGCTTGTGTGCTAATAAAGCTTTTCAAATGCATCTGTGACGTTAGGCTGTGTGTGGTGTTAACTTGGTTTAAAATCGATTGTTCCTTCTTTTATCGAATTATTTCCATTATCGATTTTCGATACTTATCGAATGCATTCTGGTACAAAATCTATGTAAGAACACTACCAGACACATAAAGTACCTTCGTGTGAAATAAAAACCTCGATTGAGTCGTTTTTGAGTACACAGGGAACGAACTCACAGACACAAAAACAGACACACACACACAAAGTTCCTTTTAAATAATAGATAGATAGATAGATAGATAGATAGATGGATAGATAGATTTTTAAAACTTTCTTTTTAACATAACTCCCATTATTTATTATAAGTAATTATTACATAGAGAGATGACGATGAGTGGCTAACGACACGCACTGACGATGTGGATGTTCAAAGTTCGAATCTAGTTCGTTCTATAAAAATCACTGTCACTTATTTTCACTTAGCATGACGGGAAACTTCTCGTTGTCCCTTCCCGTAAGTATCCGATCTTTCTTTTTTAGAAAGAATTCTTACTAGAAAAATATCGAGAAACGAACTCAACAATACAATCTTTGGATTCAGATGATGATGATGATGATGATGATGATGATGATGATGATGATGATGATGATGATGATGATGATGATGATGATGATGATGATGATGATGATGATGATGATGATGATGATGATGATGATGATGATGATGATGATGATGATGATGATGATGATGATGATGATGATGATGATGATGATGATGATGATGATGATGATCTGTTATATAAAATCTTCATATTTTCTGCGTGTTTACTTCCGAAATGATAACATTCGTTGAAATATTCCCGCTGTTTACTAATGCATGAAATATCTTTAGCCTTAAATAAGATTAAATATGGTTTCCACCGTCCAATATTATCTAATATTATTTAATAGCTAATATTAAATTGTACCGTGATAATTATATCTTTTCACTTAAATGTAAGCAATTATTAATATACGATTAATTTCTGTTTCGTTCCTTCTATATCTGCCAACAATTCTCTTTTAAAAATTCTTTTAAATGGTGTTATTCCACGTTTTATTAAAATTCTGTCTTATAGATTTCTTCCACAGTGCGCCTAACTAAAGTTTGTTTTACCTTGTTTTACTAAATAAATTAATGAATTAATTTATAAAGTTAATACACTTTTCGAATATATTGCATTATTACTAGCGAGTCTGTAGAAATTTCACAGCAGACTCTTTTATGTGTAATATATTGATGTTGGCATTCTGTGGATGCTCAGCGTAAACGTAGCCGCCCTGATATTATTGCGACTCTTTTGTCAAAACTGCAAAAGTATTTACCTAAGCTAGCGGTCGTAAAATACGCTTAAATATGAAATTTTAATTTACGCAAATTTCGTAAATATTATTATAGTCAATTTCCTACCGACTCTTATACATTATAAAGTTGTGATTTCAAAAAGAAAAAAATATATCCACATGACTTGGATGCATCAGCTCGAATCGAAACCGAAACCAAAACTTATGAAAAAAAAAATATATGTATGCAACTTGAGTTCCTTTAGCTATAATCGAAACCGAAACCAAAACTTATGAAGAATTCTTAGTAAAATTATTTATTACGAGTAATGAAAGATCATAATAATCAAACGACAGTCATTCGGACGAAAAAAGATGTAAGGGTGATACACAAAATAACACACGCTATCGTATTAATATATAGATTCCCCAAAGCATTAGAAAAATATTTTCGATTTTCCTCGTTTTGTAAGTTCTTGTTTCGTCATGAAGCAAAAATAAGCAAAAAAAAAGTGTGTTTGCATATATGCACAACGCGTCACTACATGAACATAAATAAACATTAATCGATGTTAAGAAGAGAACATCTGTAATGAATCTAAATAAATTTATGTAATTTAAAATATATTTTCATATTTTCTATTTGAAATAATTTATAATTTAATTCATCTCAATTCAATTTAAACCAGTCTAGCTTATTACGAGAGGCGGCCAAAGCAATGCCTCCTATTTTTATTCCACCCGAATGGATCAGAAAGAGATTGAAAATTGCATTGTTATGATGACTGAATTCATGCATTCATCAGTTGAAAGTTTCATCTCTGTTGCAGATATTGAAGGTGTGAAACGCTAGGAAAGCAACCCTTTTCATGGATGTGCGTCAGAAACAAAGACGCATCATTGAATTCCTGGCAAAGAGGCATTCAGATTGATGATGACTATATAGAAAAATAAATTCTGAAACATAAAAGGCTGCTTATTTCGTCTTTGTAGCTCTTCAACATTTTTAGTTAAAAAAAATTATAGATGGTTTAACTTTTGGAACAACCCTCGTATATCATAAAATGAATATAATTGATATCTTAAAATTTGTAGATTATGACCTTCTATTATAATTATCGTAATTTCCAATATTATTATCTCGCTAACAAATTTAAAGTATCATCTTCCAACTCCTTTTATCTATATAATATTAAGATTTCTTTTTCCTTTGTAAGTATGAACTCAACATATTCTTTTTCCTTTATCCTTTTTTTTTTAACTTTAAGCGTCCTTTTTAATTTCTTCGCATCTAAACATTGAATACTTCACGTTCCCTTTTCTATTTTATTGTCGAATAATGCATAATATATAAGTTTATTAATATAATTAGTTTTTGTTGTACGGTTTGAATTTCTTAAACTTTTAAAGTAGGAAATTTACATTTGTTTATTTTAATTTTCTATTACATATATATTTATATATATGCAATTATATGCACACACACACACACGCACACACACACACATATATATATATACATATACAGCCACACACACATATACATACATACATGTACAAATAAATATGCATATACATATATATAAAACATCACACACATATATACACATCTACTCATATATACACAAACACACACACGTATATATACGTGTGTGTGTGTGTGTGTGTGTGTGTGTGCAAATCAGTTCAGTCTAATTTGCATAATTGGTGATATTCATCGTGAATAAATAATACGGTTGCCCTCTTCACTAATTATGCAAATTAACTGATTTGCATATTTTCCTAGAATATTTTATATACAAAATTCTTTACGTATATCGAAAGTGTCGATCATTAATAATCTTTTTTACATAAATACATTTTCTTTTGTGGCCAGATTCATTTTTAATTCCTTCTGTTTCGATGATTAGTAAAATTGCATCTCAGTTAAATCACGAAATTAGTGAGACAGAGTGTCTCTTACAACGTGTCTCAAGTTAATGAAAAAGCGGCGAAAAATAGATTCCGGGTGCATTTGACTATTTAAATTGCGAGTGTGATTACATGTGGCTATAAACTCTGCAGATATTACATAAAGGACACCTGTGATGTTATTATGTAGTTAGGTTAATCTAACATATAAACGACTGTATGTCGGTCTGTTGATCTGTCTGTCTATTTCTATATTTTAAAACTATCTCCACCGAAACTAAAAGTCGCAGAGCGGCGCTAGGGGTCTCAAATGATTGAATTTTGACAGAAAGTTCTTTTATGGGTCTTTAGTTAGTTAAAATTGTTTTTAAGGGGTCAAAAATGGGTAAAAATTGAAAAGATCGTTAAACATTTCGTACATTCATCTTAGTTTATTTTGAATTTTTAATCGATTTATATACGTGCCACATTGGTACAATGGTAACGTCACCAGCTTTGAATGTTTCGGTTTCGATTCTAGCTGATGGCACCTATATACTTTATTTTTTTTCTTTTGAAATCACGACTCTATAATAATATCATATTTAAGCGTATTTTACGCCCGGGCAAGTATCAGATAAAATGAAAACTGTATTTACTATCAATATGCACCGTAATACATAAAGACTTTATGATTATTGGTGTACTTATACATTTTTGCGAAGAACATCTTGTCAGATACTACATTTAATCTGTTCTTTCCACATCTGTTAAATAATGGGGACTGTATTTGGAAATGTTTGAGTGACATTTAAGATGCAAAGGTGACTTACAAAATGAAAATTGCGAAACAACGTTACATCCGGACGGAGATTTTCTGTTTCTTGTGTGCCGAGACTTCAGGCAGGAAAGACGTTCCAAGAGTGCCCCTTCCTGCTGAGGCTTGGCCGGGTACGCACAGTGTAAATTAGTGTAACGAGACGACATATTCATCTATCTGCACACCTCTCTCTCTCTCTCTCTCTCTCTCTCTCTCTCTCTCTCTCTCTCTCTCTCTCTCTCAAGCGTGTGTCTGCCTTGTTATTGTTCTTCTCTGTATTTAATTTTTAATAGTTTATCAACATTTATTAAATACAAAACATTTATTAAATACAAAACATCAGCGTCCGAGTGATTACATCCACATACATGCAAGAACATGGATTTCGGGCGTATAATGATTATATAAGTGAAAATGTAACAGGATAGATCCTTTTAAGTTAGTTTTTTTGTGTGTTAATTTTGACTGTTTTTTGGGGAAAGCTGCCTTTTCTTCACAGTAAAAGCCAACTTTCTGCAACTTTGCCCTCGTGGAGAAGCCTGTAAATACGAACTGTTGGAGTAACGATGACAAAAAAATGGAATATTTAAAAAAAAGGGGGGGTTAAGAGATATCACTGTATCAAATAATTGTACGATAAAATATTTTCATACCAAACAGTTTTATTCACAACTAAAAACAATATGTATGTATATTAGTTGGCAATTCGTGAGTCTCGTTTGTTTGTCGAGAGTCTGGTATTAACTTTTAAGAACGCGTCAGGTAAATGCTGGAGCAAATAGAGAAAAAAAAAACGTTGTTTGGGGTTTTATAGTTTTATAGTTTTCGCTAAAACTTGCAGTGAATATGTCTTGTGTTTTAATTGGTTGAAAGAAACTGGTGATGTGAGCTTTTGTCTAATGAAGAGTTGATATGTAATAACAATATTCACTGTCGTTGTCTCTTTCAACAAAGGTTTATATTTCACGAGTGATTGTGGGGTATTACCCTACAGTTACTTGAGTATCCAAATGTTTCAGTGTTCAGTCAAACGCGCTTACTGATGGAATAAGTCAGAGAGAGTGGCAACCTTGGTTGAAGTGAGTGTCCCTAATGATCGCAGTCTGAACAGAGCTGAAAAGGAGAAACGGGCCAAATATCAAGGTCTCGTGTATATGAAAAGAAACTGGAATCTTAGGGATATGTCAATCATACCAGTTATTATAGGTGCCACAGAGCTCATGAAGAAGAACGGAAGTCCGACCTAACTAATATTCCTGGTGAACCAAGTGCAAAAGAGGTCAAGACAATTGCCATTAAGGAAACAAGGCGGATACCAAAAAAGAGCTCTTGATTGGTTTCAGTAAAAGGTGGGAGAATGTCAGCAGCTGGTTTAGCTGCCCCATACCCAGCATTACAATCTTCAATGGAAGAAAAAAAATTTAAAAAGAAGGAAGAATTTCTGTCTCTTGGATAAATAATTGATCTCTTTCGTCATTCTTGGGCTCATATTGTATACATTTGACAGAGATAAGAGTCTTTGCACGAATATAATTAAGTGGTTTCTGCAAACGGAGTTATCTCTTTGCGAGGTACAGGCATCAGAAAATGACTGGAAGTGCACTTCTATAAATATGGCCGTAGATTAGAGAGATAGATGAGAATTTTAAAAAAATAAAAATTAAAAATATTTTTAAAAAACGAGTAGAGAGAGGGAAGAGAAGAAATAGTGAGAGAGACAGATGAAATATGAGAGTCGCGGGGAAAGTAGAATGGAGAGATGGGAAATGAAATAAAAAAGAAAGAAGGTTAACGAAGCTAAAGAGTGTAGATGGCTAGGAAGAGAGTAAAAATAAGAGAAAGGAATTTTTAAAAGGGGTAAAAAATAAAGAAAACGAGAAAAATGAGATGGATAAAGTAATAAGAGAAAGAGTGAGAGAGCGGGCGGAAATAAATAGAGAGATACATAAAATATAAAATAGATTAAACATAATTTTTTTCAACGAGAAGAGAGAGAGAGAGAGAGAGAGAGAAAATGAAGTGAGAAGAAAGAGCGGAGAAATTAACTGAAAGATGCGAAAGAGCGAGGAGATGAGGGAGAGTGGGAGGAACTGAAGTAGGAATAGAAAGAGAGAGAGAGAGAGAAAGAAAGAAAGAAAGAAATAGAAAAAAAGGTGAGATAAATTGAGGGAAACATAGAAAGAAAATTGTGACAGAGTGACTGGGAAGATAGAGAAGGGGAGATATAAAAAAGGAGAGAGATACATAAGAATAAATATATAAAATGCTTCAAACGAGATTTTTAAAACGAGAAGAGAGAGTGAATAAAGAGAAAATAGTTGGAGAAAAGGAGTGAAAGGAGAAGGAGTGAAAAGAGTTAAAAACGAGTGAACAAGAAAGGAAGAATTGAAAGGAGTAGAAAGGGAAATAAATTGAACCAAAATGGAAGAGCAAAAATGTAATTAAAAGAAATACATTTGAAAAGAGACAGATGGAAGAGAGAGAATTTGAGATACATATTGTCACGGGAGTATTCCCCCCTCCTTCTCTCTCTCTCTCTCTCACACACACACACACACACACACACACACACACACACTGGCTCTCTGTCTCCCTGTCTCTATCTCTGCCCCCATCTATCTCTCTCTGTCTCTCCCCCTCTCTCTCTCTCTCTCTCTATATATATATATATATATATATATACTCGGACTAATGATAAATATGGTGATTACATCAGCCAATTCCCGCCAGAAGTGAAGACTGTTATTCGGAAGTTGGAAAGGATCGAAAATAGAATTAATAGGCAAAAACGTCTATTTTATTTGATGAAATATGTCATTTTAATTACGTTTTTACTATAATAATTAAATACCTACATACACTAGTGTTTCATCCTTTCTAGAATCTTCAGTGCAGGGTGTCACGATTAATACCAGTCGACGGATTCGAACCCGGCAACACAAGTCATCTCCGGTTCCATTAGCAAAGACCGTATCCAATCGGCTACCATTAACTGCGAAAAACAACGTTTAATTTAAATATTTTAATTTTAAATGTTCTCTACGCCAATCACAGTGATCTAATCGTTATATGATGATGTATGCATAAGAGCTAAATTGACAGACTTAATTCAACTGAAAGTGCTCAAGAATGAAAAACGAGTTTCTTAAAAGGGCTGATATAATTATTTTTTTACTATAATAAAACACCAGTCATCTCCGGTTCCATTAGCAAAGACCGTATCCAATCGGCTACCATTAACCGCGAGAAATAACGTTGAATTTAAACATTTTAATTTTAAATGTTCTTATTCTAAATTCTTGTTCTTATTTTAATTTTAAATGTTCTTTATATATATATATATATATATATATATATATATATATATATATATATATATATATATATATATATATATATATATTAAGCCCCCCCTCTTTGGGTAGAGCACTGTCGTAAATAATCTCACCCGCGACTTAAATGGCTGAAAAATGCGAAGCTCGTTGTTTGTTTGTTTACAAACAGACGATCTGAGCACTATAAAAGTGGTGGCGGGTGTCTATTTAAATAGACATTCCGACGAGTTATTTACGGGCGTCGCCTCCATGGTCGAGTGGAAGAACTGCCGACTGTCAACATGACGGTTCTAGGTTCACTCCTTGGCTTGGGATAGACGCTAGTCTAGCGGCACTGGTGAGTTGTGATACAACGAAACAGGACTGTATGTCGATGACTACAAATATATATATATATATATATATATATATATATATATATATATATATATATATATATAAGCTTCTACCCATACCATAAGAATAATGTAAGTTAATAATTTAAATGCCGTTGCAGTGCTGACTACGTTAAGATTGGATAGTAGAGTTCAACAACACATACACTAATACCGCCATAACTGATATATAATTAACTTTCCCGTTGTATAATCTAAAAATGATTATGTCTCCCTCAGGAAAGTCCGCTGTCTCTAATTGGTTGTTCGCTAATTCTCTTATTCCGGAATTAGATTATTCAAACGAACACTTCAGACCATTGCAATATGGCGTCGCTATGACATAATTCTTTCGCACGGCATCAATTACAGTTATTAGATACGTAATTTTCAACATATTACAACGGCGAACGAATCTTCTACTCCGTTTAGCTTGTCTGTTAAGACTAAAACATAAAAACAAAGAAAACCACCACCCCTACCTTCTTTAACTTCCTGATGTCATTTTTAAACAGCCTTTCTACTTTCGTACATTTTGGGTTTCTGTATAATACATGTTTACACGACTTCCGTTTTGTTGTGATTCTGCGAAGGCAAAATCTATCGCTTTTGAGGGCTAATTAAACTTCTTTTTTGTTTACGTTTTTTTTTTATTTAATTCAATATCTTAGCACTTTACTAATTACTATCTTTGAAATACTTTACTAATTTACTATCTTTGAAATAGATCTGGAAAACTAACGGTTTTTTCAGTGAAGTTATTTGCCTTCAAAATTTAACTGAATTTGTTAGCTCGCTCTATCTCCGTGAAAACATTTTTCACTATAACTTTTTTTCACGTGTACAAATATTTATTTCCTTTTAAAAATTAATCTTTCAAATACAATAAAAAAAGTAGTCGGAAACCTACAAAATATGATGAACCGGCTTTTAAAAATATGTCCCCCCCCATTTTTTCCGCTATTTTTGCTCGTACCTACCTTATACGTAAGTGTGTACCTTCTCTGTTAAGACTAAAATATACACAAACATATGTATAGTCTTTCTTCCTTTCTTTCTTTAGTTGTTGACGAATATTATATCAGTTGGGGTTTGATGATTAATATTTGCTTATTTTTTTCTTTTTCCACATATAATTATACACATTAACTGGTACTTCTGCAGTTTGAACCCCATTTCACCGTAAGTCTCGCTCGGCGACGCCGAACGAACAACAAAAGCCGTCGGATTATATCGAGCGAACGAAAGTCATTAACAAAAACGATCATGAAAACAACCTATTTTAATAAATTCATAACTTTTACTATTTTTATTTATTGGCGAAAACCGTCGGCTTATATGCAGCGAACGGATTTCCCCCACCCAAAAAAAAAATCTACCAAATTACCAACCTGCCCTAATACATCATAACTTTTACTCTTTTTATTTATTTATTTTTTTATTTTACACCTGTTTTTTCCTGTTTTAGATTTTGTAATTTATTATTATTATATAATAAATATATACTTTTTTGTTTTGTTTTGTGTATGGGAAGTTATTTTGATATATACGTAACATAAATAAAACATAATGTACTTGGGGGGACTACTACGTTTAAACGGCCTACAATAAGGTATTCTCTAACGACTAGACCAAGCGTCGTATAAAAACTACGACCTCCCCGTGATATAAATGGCTTTCGAAATAAATACCCCCAACCTCAGCATGTTAAGAACGGCTTCTAATGTTGGGGGATTATTAAAAAAGCCGTTCTTTACATGGGAGGTTGGGGTGTTTATACTACGGTGGGTTAGGTTGTAAAAATACCCTATTTCCTTCTTTTTTTCTTCTTCTTCCAATTTTTGTCTGTCTAGAAATTTAATTGCTGTGAACCTTAAAATCGTCCAAATGTTAAATAAATAATGGCAAGTTATTTGGAACAATTCAGCATGTCACCATACACGCATAAGTAAATATAAAATATACAAAGCTTCTCAACATGATGCAGTTCTGCTTAAAAGCATATACAACCTCTTTGAAATCTTGATAATTGCTCAGTATTATTAAAATCAAATACTGGAACCCTTCAAATTTTACTACAGTGAGCTCTAACGAAAGGTTGGAGAATTATTGGCATTTTAACACGCATTGCTAACTCTTTACTTGTACACACGAAACTAACAAAAAAAATCTAATCGAAAATATATTGCTCTTTCCTTGCTCGGACGGAACACTCAAAATGTAAACACAGCATTGGTTTGGGAATGCAAATATGCACAAAGTACTGGCACGTCTCTACCCACCCACCCAAAAACGATCCTAAAAAAAAAATTCTTTTATGTGTATCAATATTTAATTTTCGATTTTTGAGCGATTATTAAAACTTTAATTCTGCTATATTTGTTCGTTTTTATTATTCCTGTTGATGATTAAAGTTATTTATATATGCTTCACCTATTACCTTGGCATCATAGGTGTGACTTATCATGTCGACACTATATTTTTAGAACTGATTAAACGCTTACAAATAAGTTCTAATAAGGGCTATGACAACAGCATATTCCTTTCCTTGTTTTGATTCTCAGGTATATATCCATTGATATCTTATGTTTTTGTGCAGAGTGATGTGATCCTCAGTTGATTAATTGTGTCTGTGTCGGATATATACTCGAGAGTCAAAGCAATGAAAAGCATATGCTGTTCTCACAGCCCTAGTTATAACACAAAACTATTATGACAGTAGGTGTCAACGTACATTTTATTAGCTACATAAATACTTATTTGTAATATAGTTGTTTTTTAACACTTTTACTTTTTCTGAAGTATTTTATTATTAAGAAAGTGTGCTACAGATATTTCAGAAAAATATGCGTGCACTATACAGAGATGAAAAATGATGGCCGATTTGAAATATAATGTCATCGGTAGAAAGTAGTTATCTACCTCGGTCTTCGCTTAATCTAAAGAGTTAATACATGTTTTCTTTATAATCAAACAGTACCTGCAGGTTATCGCCTCAAAATAACACTAATAGCCAGTAACCAACAGTGCAGATAATCATAGACAGTGGCTTTCAATAGCTGTTATTGTAAAACAATACCCGACAGTGGAAGCTAGGTTATTTCATTTGGGCCACGGCCGCGAGTGTCCGCTATTTTCCAAGGACAGCAGTGGCCACCAACAACAATTGTAGTTTAATTTTTTTTCGATGGAGGTCCTTTACTGATTCTGTTCTGGATCTGAACTGCTTCAACTGGGCAACGCCGGTTAATGTGTCCTGCTCGTTAGAAATAAAAATCCATCGATATAGCTCTAGAAGAGTGGGGTCGAACTAGTTAACTGCCTTTTCTTTTTTTTTTGTTCCCTACTTCTTTCACTTATGAATATTAATAAAAGCAAGTCTTCCTTTCATAACTGCAATATGGAATTTTTGTAACCCCCCCGCATATATATATATATATATATATATATATATATATATATATATATATATATATATATATATATATATATATATATATATATAAGAGAGAAAAAGAGAGCATAAGAAGACCGAGAGAACGGGAGTTATACTACGAGTGAATTGTATAAAAAGAGGGAAGAGATATAGCAAGAAAGTTGGGGAATTTGAGGTAGATAGCGTGATAGAAGGCGACAGGGAAATAAAGAAAGCAGAAAGAGAAATCGAGGTATAAAAAGAGAGAGAGGGAGAAAGGAGATGTACATAAGAATATACATATTAGAAATTAAAAAAATATTTTTGGATATTAAACAAGAGACAGAATATGGGAAAAATGTTATGAGATAGGAAGAAAGAAAAGAGAGAGAGAGAGAGAGAGGCAATGAGAACGAGTGATAAACGGAGTAAAATATAAAAGAGATGGGTTGAGATAGAAATGAAAATTAAGAGAGAAAATCGGAGAGAAACGAGGATGAATACCAGACTGATTAAAAGAGAGAGAGAAATGAAAAGAAAAAGATAAGGTGGGAGGAGCGGGTAGAGAAAAGCGAGAGGTAAAAATAGGAAATGAGGTAAATGGATAATGGGGGGGGGGATAAATATATCAATTCGCGAGAGAAAGAGAAAGAGGACGTTTGAGATAGATATGTGATGTGTCCCGGTAAGGGATATATTTGTTTGAAGTATCTGAGTGTTTGGCTACAGTAATCAAGTAAAACAATCTGATAAGTCGCCTTAATGGACGGGTATCCGTAGTCGTAAGTGGTAATATGCTCAAAATTTTGCCTCTTAGCGTATCTTTCGATGTCTTTCCTAGGATGCTACACACGTCTGTATTTATGACTTACACAAGCCAATCATATTTTTTGAGGAGGAACCCAGATGTATGCATATTTTTTACATCAATAGAATAGAAAGATAGAGAGAGAAAATGAAGAGGAAAATAAAGAAATGGAGGTGATACAATAACGAGAATAAGCGATACCTTTGAGAGAGGAATGTAGAGAAAAAGTGTGAAAAAGAGTTTATAGGAATATATATATATATATATATATATATATATATATATATATAGAGAGAGAGAGAGAGAGAGAGAGAGAGAGAGAGGAGGGTAAGGGAGAGAGAGGATGACAGAAAGAGTAAGGAAAACACCAAAATAGAAATGTATTGTCCGAGAGAAATTGAGAGAAAGATATAGAAATGAAGAGAGGGTAATAAATAATAGAAGAAAGATGCAACGAGAGATAAATGAATAGAGAGAGGTTGATAAGGATGTGAGAGAAAGATAAGAACGCTGCAATTAGATGAACTGACTGAGGAATGGGCAATGAGCAACAGAAGATATAACTGGCTATAAACGATTTATCTTAAAAATCATCAAAAGTCCGAAAAAACCCGCACAGAATCGAAAACAGAAATCTTGCTGAATGAATCAATAATAAACAAGATAAAAGAAAAATGAAGTATACAATGCTTAGCGGTTAATGCGATAACCATTTTGTGGATGTGACAATGGTTGTATATTTATTCATGCGGATCTTCATTTCAATGTTGACGACTTTTCTCAATCTTTGTTTCTTTTCTTTCCAAAGCAACTGATTTGATTTAGACATTAAAACATTAATATTATTCTACCGGTTACTTCGTTATAGCCATACAAATTCCAGTTACTTCGTTATAGCCATACAAATTCTAGTTACTTCGTTATAGCCATACAAATTCCAGTTACTTCGTTATAGTCATGTTAATTCTAGTTACTTCGTTATAGCCATGCAAATTCTAGTTACTTCGTTATGGCCACACAAATGCTAGTATCTTAAAAAATGCTGGTTACTTCATTATAGCCATAGAACTACTTCTTTATAGAAAGAAATGCTGATTACTCTGTTATAGCCGTACAAATGTTTGTTACTTTATTTTAGCCGTAAAAATTCTAGTTACTTCTTCATAGATAAAACATGCAGATTACTTTGTTACATTCGTACAAATGCTGAACAAACGCCAAAAGCGTAAAGTTGAAATATATTACCAGTTACAATCACAAACACCCACCTATTAAGGCGATTTACCAGATAAACTTCTACAAATGATGGTTAATTTGTTATAGCCGAAGAATATGAATTTCTAGAGAATCTTAGAAATTTCTTAGTAAAGAAAAGTTGTTTTGATTGTTAGAAAAATTTGGAGTAAGTATATTTATTTCGGCTGGCGCCGTGTACGTTTACATGCGACTATCTATGTAAATGCGTAAGGCGTTGTAGAAGTGCGTTGTAGAAGTGCTTGTATATTAACGTAACTGTTTCGTTAGTGATTAGTGTGCGTATGCTGTTGTCATGTGTTGGTAATACGTGTGCGTCTTTCGTTAGATTTGGCGAGTGCCTTCTACCTGAAATGACCTAAGCAGTTGTTGTCGCTTAATTAAAACAGGAAAAAGAAAGGCAATCCTTCGTTTTAGGTACGTAAAATCAAAGAAATTTCAAAATAAAAACTGACTTTATTTGACTCAGATAAAGCGGTAAAATGAATAAGAAATGTTTATATTAAAGTTCTAATGTATTATAGAGGGTAGTAATGTCGAATCCAATACAAAATGTTTATATTAAAGTTCTAATGTATTATAGAGGGTAGTAATGTCGAATCCAATACAAAATGTTTATATTAAAGTTCTAATGTATTATAGAGGGTAGTAATGTCGAATCCAATACAAAATGTTTATATTAAAGTTCTAATGTATTATAGAGGGTAGTAATGTCGAATCCAATACAAAATGTTTATATTAAAGTTCTAATGTATTATAGAGGGTAGTAATGTCGAATCCAATACAAAATGTTTATATTAAAGTTCTAATGTATTATAGAGGGTAGTAATGTCGAATCCAATACAAAATGTTTATATTAAAGTTCTAATGTATTATAGAGGGTAGTAATGTCGAATCCAATACAAAATGTTTATATTAAAGTTCTAATGTATTATAGAGGGTAGGGTTAGGGTTAGGGTTAAGTTCTAATGTATTATAGAGGGTAGTAATGTCGAATCCAATACAAAATGTTTATATTAAAGTTCTAATGTATTATAGAGGGTAGTAATGTCGAATCCAATACAAAATGTTTATATTAAAGTTCTAATGTATTATAGAGGGTAGTAATGTCGAATCCAATACAAAATGTTTATATTAAAGTTCTAATGTATTATAGAGGGTAGTAATGTCGAATCCAATACAAAATGTTTATATTAAAGTTCTAATGTATTATAGAGGGTAGTAATGTCGAATCCAATACAAAATGTTTATATTAAAGTTCTAATGTATTATAGAGGGTAGTAATGTCGAATCCAATACAAAATGTTTATATTAAAGTTCTAATGTATTATAGAGGGTAGGGTTAGGGTTAGGGTTAAGTTCTAATGTATTATAGAGGGTAGTAATGTCGAATCCAATACAAAATGTTTATGAACACATTATTGGGATGATTTCAACGCTATCGGAATTCATGAAAGTATGTTTTACAAAGGGCAGGTGATGTCCCATGCACCCGACGGTACACAATATGGCGGTGGTCAATTGCCCATAT
The DNA here is from genome assembly GCF_053919585.1 of Euprymna scolopes. NCBI lineage: Eukaryota > Metazoa > Mollusca > Cephalopoda > Sepiida > Sepiolidae > Euprymna > Euprymna scolopes. The sequence continues at coordinate 43,703,465 of NC_136492.1, forward strand.
AGCACAAGCATCTCTTAAATAATTAAACCAATTGACGATTGCTTCCCTATGAATAATAATAATCTGTTTCATTATAATTGATTGCTTGGCATCAATGTCTGCCCACGAATATACAAGTTCCAGGGTTTTACCAAGTGTAAGGCGGGTATCCTCAAAGAATGAACCGTCTCGAATAGTTTTGTACCGCTTACAATGTTTGCAGTACCAAGCGCTGCGACCACAAAGTACGGAGTACGCATCCCATATAGTCGTTGCAGCACTTCATAAAGTTCTTTAATAGACCAAATGTGACTAACCATTTAATAGTTTGGTCAGAATCATCTGCAATCCTATGAATGTCACGAAGAAATTGCAATTCATTAGTCATATTACGTGCTGGTAACACATTTTGTACAATATGATTACGAGCGTTTGGTCGACCACGTGCTGCTGCCATGATAAAAATTATATCAAAACTACCTTTAACCAATTTGTTTAAAACAATAAATTAATTTTCGAAAAATTGACCATTATGTGGGTAAAGGTATAGTAGATGCATCTATAAGGATGACTTAGAATTAAGAAATCATCATCGCCATCATATCGTATTAATTCGAAGATTCTGTTGTTATGATTGGTTTCCCTGATAGTTTTCGCGTCAGAATTTCTTTCTGAAAACCATTGGGTTATTATGGGAGGAACTACGTAAAGGTTGCCAACATCTAAAGTTAAAGTATTTTTATGGAACGAACTAGATTCGAACAGGACACTCCTCTTGTGAGACCGTGTCGTTAATGACTGAACCTCCGTTATCTAATAAAATTAATGTAGCATGTTATTAAGTTATATTGAAAAAATTAACAACAAACTAAATACGAATTCTAGATTTCAAAAGTGATTTTTTTTTTAATCTTTTCAGACTTCGGCCGTACTGAGTTCAAAGTTTGTCCGATCTATTGTACGTAGACAGTAAAATATTTGGAAACGGTATTAACCCTCAATTTCATCCTTGTTGTGAGAAAAACATAATCCTGAGTATAGCTAATACTTTGCATTTAAATTCTTAGGATCTGGATTAATAATTTGTATTATTGTCTTTGTTTTTACAACCGTTTTCAGCTTGAGTGTTTTTCTCACTGCGACAATAATATTCGACACGAGAACAGTAGTCCAAATAAACCAAATAATAGAAATAATCTTATGCAATTGAAATGTTTCGCCATTAAATAACCTCAAAATGGTTGATAAGCAAACATAGCACAATCTGCCATCTTACTCAAAGCTAAAACTAAGCTAGAAATTCGCACATATTAATACTAAAGGCCACTTGAGGATATTATTAATGAGGCGGAATAATTATTAGCCTAAAAAATGATGATAACTACGGAAGTATTAATAACATTGGTAAATGGTATGAACTGCGTTTGATTGCTTATAATGCATTTAAAGGTATTGTTGACATAAAATTTGAAGATGGCCATGTTTTAGTCTGCTGTAAAGCAGTCCTGTGGTAATATGATCCACAGATTGAACGTTTCTGGAAAGAAACTATGTACATGGATGTTTTACCTGTCGCTGAGGACACAAAAGAAGAAAGAAAATTTCTTTTCAGTTGTGTTAATAAGACGAGTTGTTAACGTGAATGTCTTTCAAGGAGGACCAGAAAGTGGAATACAGTCAAACATATTCCATGGAAATAAAGATAGATTGGATTAAAAACTAGTAACGTCTCTTCTACGAGATTATGGACCGTGGAGAAGGGAAGAGATCATTTCGCAGTAGATCATGAAGTCGATTTTGTACTCCTTCGTGGAAAGAAAAGATGCTCTGAGCGATCTATTTCCAAATGTTACCGGAATACTCCGTTTTGCGACATATTTGACTGTCATACGTGTAGAAGATTGCAACGAGTGTCATGTAAATTTTGAAGCGGTAGAATGTTCAATCCATCCATCAAGCGCGGTCGTAGTCGAGATTGAACTCACTACACGAGTTTGTAGTGTAATTCAAATCTTGTCGGTAGCTGAATACTTGATGCTTTGCGAGGGCTATCAAGGGTATTTTTTTAATCGTAACGCCATCACTAGATGAGGTGCCTACCACGGCTTAATAGAGTCCCATCTACCCACAAGAGAAGGATAAACCGCGCCAGTTTCTCAACCTAGTATTTTACCTCGCGGTACATACAGCGCCTCGCTTTCCCAAATGGTTACCCATCTGGTACTGGCCAGGCTCAATGTTGATAAACGTCGGTGATCTGTCGAGAACGAGTGTATCAACGTAATTGTGCCGTATATAATGTTTCAACTAGTTTTAAAATATTTAATTATGCATCATATAATCACCTCCAATGTCCCATGTGATGGTATACAAGTTAATAACTGTACAAGTAAAAGATGCTTCCTACTATCGAGTGCATGACATTGCATATACACGTAACTTCTGTTGTAACTCAGGTTGTTGACGCTGCAACACTCGACCGTTGATTGCAAACCAGATTGACACTGGTTTAGTTTTTAGAGTTTTATTTAAAATAGAACAAAAACAGAAAACTGACGTGCGCGTGAACTATAGAGAGAAAGAGAGACAGAAAAACAGAGAAAAACAGAGAAATATACAAATAACATACAGAAGGCAGACCGACTTTCAACTACCTGTCCGTCAACGTCCTTGCTCCTCCCATGCCGGAGCTGGCTGCGACATGACTTTCTCCTTTCGTTTAGTTTAGTGTTGGCAGACTAATAGAAAACCTCGCTCTCCCTAGCAAATGAGTTTCTTCATATCCCCATCAGCTTCCTTTATTCATCTTGGTAGCCATAGAGAACGGTACTACATCCATAGTCACTCGAACTTATTTAACTTACTATTTCAAAGATCCACCTTTTTAACGAAATACATCGATCAGTCAGTTTTCTATTTCCCAGATACCTTTTTAAATCTAAACCTAGGATTTTAATCCCACGTAAATATTCTTAATATCTTGTAATTCACATATCTTGTAAGCTATTTATACGAGACAATAAGTATAAAGGATTCATTAGAACATGTTATTATATAAGATTACTAGCAGGGTGTCTGAAAACTTCCAATATTACAAATTATCAATGCTTATTTCAAAACTTCAGAAACTCACTTCCTACTAGACTGCAAATTTGAGTTTTGTAATTTTTTATTAAACGAAATAATACTCTGAGTAGCATTTTCCTACATTTCGTAGAAGTACTACATCTTCGGACATATTTTGTCCTTATATAGATAGAGAATTGTATCAGGAGTCACATACATTCTGAATGGTTCATTAATTTTCCTATGTTTAAAAAATGTTGTATCAAATTTTGTTGAACCAACCTCTTAAGTAACCAAATTTTGCCCAATCCGAACCATCGTTACAAATTCCCCGGTCAAGTTCATTAACCTTTATCCTAGAGTGGCATTTTGCTTTGATAAGCGGTAACTTCTTAGTAAAAAAGTGTACCAATGATGACTATTATTCGCAGACAAACGCTTGCATGCTAACATGAATTTGTTGTTTCAATTGAAACATTTTTTTTTTATATCTATGTACGTCATTCATAAGAATTTTTTGGTTCCTTACGAAAAATTGAGAGAATACCTTCTTAATTTTTCAATATTTTTGGATATTTTTCTTAATTAATCAATCAAAAGATTCTGCTCAAGAACGAAACTCGTGTCGGCGTTTCGGAATAACAGATGCATTTCTTAAATTTTAGCTGTAGATATTTACTTTCTACCACGGGAAAATATGATACTAGGTCGAGGGTTGGGGAAAGTCAAGCTGTCATCCATAAAAGAGGAGCACTCTAGCCTTTTAAAAAGTTGTTCGGCTAGGCCCAGGGCCATTTCTCGGCAAGGGTACCTCAAGCACGAAGCAATAAACTTACTATACCTGGAAGGGTGGAACTCCTGGAACTACCCAGAAATATATCTCAGCCAAACAGAGGCAAGGTCATTCCCTACTAAAAGAATAGCTTCTCTCGGATTCTATCAGACAGATTTCTCAACTGGTATGAATATAACCTACTCAGGGCTGTTTGTGTCGTTTAAAAACACAGTCCTTTAAAGCCTGACTTAACATAATGTTTTGAATGTAATAAAAAGCTTCAAAGTCATTAGTATTTTCTCACTTTTTATGTACCTCATACATATTTGGTATTTGTGGAATACTTATTGATCCGTCCCGTTCTTGCGTCTGTCGTGATTTCACACTCATAGAATGCAACTTTATCGCATTTATTATTAAAAAACAGCAACTTTTTAATATATAATTATATCCAAACTTATTGTGAAATTCATCCTAAGAGGGTTAAACTGGTTATTCTGGAAAGAAGGAAGTGTTTGGGGAAAAAGAAATACACAAGCGGTCGTCATTCGCGTGTAAATCTCTGTTAAGGAACATGACGATCTTATGCTTTTTGCATTCCTTGCAGGGAGGTGGCGACGTTCTCCTAAATACAGTCCCTAGTATTTCCAAATGTTCACCCGTCTTGTACTCACTAGGCTCAACGTTACTTAACTGCGGTAATATAATGGAGAAACGGTGTGTCAATGTGATTTTGCCGTATACGATTATAATTATAGTATTATTGAGGAGACAGAAAATGTCTTTGAAAGGAAAATATAAATACTGCACTATTGTTGCTTTGCTCCCAATGTTGTGTGCTATGAATTTATTCTTTTTCGTCTTGTCTTCTAGTCGTCTTCTCTCCCATTGCAGACTACCGATGGATGCGAGTTGTTCACATGTATGAAAATAAAAACAAAAACAAAAACCCAAACACTTTACAAATATCAGTTGCACTCTGGATATGTGTCTGACACCATCGATCCTCTGAACGCTAAGATGCGCATCTCCATTTACTATCGAAGCTGTGTTCCTCAGCTGTCGCAAACCCAAGATCGTTCGCAAAACATCCCTAACTGTTGGAAAACTCATTGACTTCAAAGCGTCCTTAAACTAACTAAATATTTTATATCCGAACTTTTTTTCGCCACATCTTGATTAACGATACGATTTGTGCCATCCTTTGTCTATGTTGATTACTAACTTCCTCTTAATTGTTCTGCTGATAAATTATTTCTTCTCTCTTCTTTTTTTTTGTTATGCTTTTCTCTTCTTTACTTTCTAACATCTGGGGAAAACATCGAGAGTATCACAGTATAAAACACTTCAATAATAAATTGGTAATCAAATTTTCTTCTCCTGCTGATGCCATGTTATTATGTTGCTTATTTCCGGTTTGGTAGATGGTAAACGACACCACCCTCCTTATAAACAAGGTTAAAGAGAAAAGCATAGCAGAGAAGTGATACTGGAAATTCTGTATGTTTCATTCGCATTATAAAAATCTCTTTATTCTTTAAGAATAGTGTGGAAGAAGCTTGTCTAGCGATTAACGCGTAAACTTTTAATTCCCAACAGCGACATTAAACAGATTGGAAGGTGAATACTTAAAAGAAAAATTATCAGAAAAGACAATAATATGATTTGACATATATATATATATATATATATATATATATATATATATATATATATATTAATATATATGTGTAATAATATCTGAGTATTACTGTTAATGCCTATAGACATATATATGTGTATTTAGAGGGCATTGTTTGATTTAAGCATACATTGTTAAATTCTTCCGTTCGACTACAACTATTTGTATAGTTTTCCGTGCCTTAAGGCCATAATCACAGTGTAGTATCTGTTCTGATGTTACACTTAAACTTTTCTGTCCTGGGTAGGTGAAGGAGAAATACTTGTTGACTGAAGCATTTTTTTATAGTTGTCCTATCCAGAGAGCACCTTTTTAGGGAGTTGGATTTTCCCTACATTGAAAACCGACCTTGTGTCTAACTCTGCTCTTGTGGGGAAACAAGTAAATAGGAACTGCACCCGAAGAATTTATAAATTTATGTCAATGAATGTTCCATATGTATCAAAAGTATTTTCGATTCTTTTCTGAATCATCCTCATGTGACCAAACTCTGCAGAATAATCAGAAGAAAAAGATTAATAATAATAATAATAATAATAATAATAATAATAATAATAATAATAATAATAACGTAGAGAAAATTGAAAATTGGAAATGTGACTAGCAGGGAGAGGCTAATCAAGAAACACGAAAATCTGAACCAAAAAATAACAGCAAGAGAAGGAAGATTAAGACGATATAGATACAAAAACGGAACGACTAAACCCAACAGAAACAAAACTATATTGGAGTAAGATATGTGGAGAATGGCAAGACTACAACAGAAATGCCGAATGGCTGAAAGACATGAAAGAAGAATTAAAACAAATTGAAGAAGGAAGAGTGAGTGAAATCAACAAAGAAACCATAAAGAAAAGCATAGGAAAAATGGAAAAATGGAGAGCAGGAGGACACGACGGGATTCAGGCATACTGGTTCAAAAAATTTACACAAAAGACTAGCTCAAAACATGAAAAGATGTATACAGGAAACAAACGTACCAGCTTCGATGACAAAAGGCAGAACAACGTTGATACAGAAGGACACAAAGAAAAGAACCGCCCATAGCAACTATAATCCTATCACGTGCTTAGAGCAGAAAGGATGTCAGAAAGGAAAAAGAGGAACACATGATTTGCTATATATATAGACCAAAAGATCCTAAAGGAGGTAAAAAGAAAGAGAAAGAATTTAGCCATGGCATGGATCGACTACAAAAAAGCGTGCGACAGGATCCCTCAAGCATGGGTAATAAAATGCTTAAAAATGTATAAAATACCAGTCAGGATCATCAACGTGATTGAAAATGCGATGAGAACATAGAGACTGGAATTGATAGTTGATGGACAAAACATAACAGAAATTAACATACAAAGAGGTATTTTGCAAGGAGATTCACTATCACCATTACTGTTCACTATAGCCATGATGCCCTTGAATAGTATTCTAAGAAAGTACCAAGCCGGATACAAGTTCTCTAACACGGAGGAAAAAATGAACCACCTGATGTACATGGACGGGCTGAAACTCTTCGCAAAGACCAAAAATGAATATGAGACATTAATAAATACCACCAGGATCTTCAGCCAGGATATTAAAATAAAGTTTGGTATGGAAAAGTGCGCACTACTAGTTATAAGAAAGGGAAAACTAGAGACGAAAGAAGGCATGGAACTACCCAACCAAACGGAGATGAGGGCACTAGGCGAACAAGACGCCTATAAATACCTAGGAGTACTGGAAGCAGACACCATCAAAGCAACAGAAATGAAAGAGAGAATTGGAAAGGAATACCCCAGGAGAACAAGAAAACTTCTTGAAACCAAATTATATAGCAGAAACCTGATAAAAGGCATAAATACATGGGCAGTATCATTAGTAAGATACTCTGGACCTTTCAGAGAGTTGATTAAAGAAGAACTGAGACAACTCGATGAGAAACCAGAAAACTCATGACCATGCACAACGTACTACATCCAAAGGACGATGTTGACCGACTCTACGTAAAAAGGAAAACAGCTGAAATATTAAAAAAAAAAAAACTTGAATGTGGAAGCTAACACACAGGAGCAACAAGTGCGGCCAAACAAACTGCTGCAAAGGCAAAACATGAAACACTACATGGCATCAAGAACATTGAAGCGGCATATCAATAAGTTCTTTTACCTAACCATACCCCTATTGCCACATCACCGCCCCCACCCCCAAAGAGCGAGACCAAATAACCAAATAGTCAAGGAGGAAGGAAAGACCGATGAACTAACCAGATCGCAGCTGAATAAGTGTGAACTCGGACCTTGGTGAGGCTTATTGCCACTCAAATCCCAGCAAAGACCAATAGCTGCTGCTGCTGCTGTGAGAAATCAATGGCAGGATGTTATTGAGATGATGCAAATTTATTTGTAAATGGTATTGAAAGAGGAGGAGAGTACTAGAAACCTGGGGACACTTATTGTTACTCAGCTTCCAGGGAACGCCACAGGCTGTTTTCAAGGAAAGATCGCTGAAGACCTGTGCGAAAGCTCCTTGTGAGCCAATAATAATAATGATAATAAAGCTAATAATGAAAATAATAATAACAATAATGATAATAACAATAATAATAATAACAATAAAAATGATAATAATTAACTAATAATAAAACTGCCCTCCCTCCTTAAATATTTGGTTATAATAAACCTAATAATAATTCAATTAATAATATTATTATTAATAATAATAATCAAAAAGATGATAATAATGATAATAATATTAATTATAATATTATCATTAATAATAGTAATAATACCAATAATAGTAATAATAAGGATATAATTAATAATAGTGCTAACGAACATAACAATAATAATAATAATAATGATAATAATAATAATAATAATAATAATAATGATAATATTGATAATAACAATATTAATAATAATATCAATTATAATAACAAATGTATCATTAATAATATTATTAATAATGATAATAATAAAAATAACTTTAAAAATAATAATATTGAAATAATAATATTTTAATAACAATAATAATACAAACAATTATCAATAATAATAGCAATTAATAATAATAACAATAAATAATAGCATTAGTAAGAATAAAATTAATAATAAAAGTAATAATCTTAATAATGATTACAATTTTTCATAATATTGTTGAAAAGTACAAAAAATAATAATAGCAATAATTAAAAATAATAATAACAATTAATCATAACAATTAATAATCATAATATTTTTATAATAAAAATAATTATAATAATAATAACAAATGATATCAATAATGATAAGAATCATAACAATTATTAAAAATAATAATAAAAATAACAATTCATAATAATAATGATAATTATTATTATTTTAACAATTAATACATATAATAATGATAATATTAATAACACATTACGATAATAGTAATAACATTAATAATTATAACAATAATTACGATTAATATGCATAATAATTTGAATAATAATAACAATTAATATACATAATAATAATAATAATAATAATAATAATAATAATAATAATAATAATAATAATAATAATAATAATAATAATAATAGAACAAGCATGGACAAACGGATAACCCCATTCAAGAAGGAAATCAGATGCCATAATAGTTTACAAGAAGGGAAAGTAGTATTTTGCCGTTACAGTAGACCACATAGTGAAGATCAAAGAGATTGAAAAACGGTGCAAATACACGGAACTGGCCAGAGAGCCCTAAGGGCTTTGGAGAATGAAGAAAGTAAAGATAACAACGCTTATAGTAGGAGCACTAGGGACGATACCGAAAAACTTAAAAAAAAAAAAAAAGAATTGGAGAGATTGGAATTAGAGGGATGGCCGAGAAAATACAATGGATTTCAATAATGAAAACTGCAGAAAAAATAAGGAAAACCCTTGAATGTAGACACAAACAGCACACATAAACTACACACAAACTGGACACAGAAACAGCTACAGATGCAAAACACAAAGAAACATCACATGAAAACTGAAACTGTATAATTGAAAAATTCTACCCCCCCCCCCCTTTTTATGAGTGTCACCATAAATAGGCACTACACCAAATAATGAGGGTCAAGGACGATGGAAAGACTGAGGAGAGACAGCACTAGCCAGATCTCTGCTGGATAAGTGCAAAGAGGACTGGGACATTGGAGAGACTTATTGCCATTCAAACGTCGCCAACGAGAAATCAATCGTAAGCGGTTGTTGTAATAACGCAAATCTTTTGCAAAGGTTTTCGAAAGAGGTGGAGATTACTGGAAATCTGGGAAGATTTGTTGTCACTCAGACTCCAGAGAACACCACAAGTTGTTCTCAAAGAGCAATCTTTGATGATGGCTTGTATGACTACTCCTAGCGAGTAAAAAATTTTTTTTTTTAATAATAATGATGATGATGATGATGATAATGATAATATTAATAATAATAATAATAATAATAATAATAATAATAATAATAATACGGCTGAGAATGTCGTCTGTGAGATTGTTCACGCGACAATAACAAACCGGTCGAGAATTAAAAAAAAAAAAACGCTTTGCTATTTATATTCTAGGAAGACAGAATTAGTGCCCCAGGATTGTCATTTATCCTTTAAGTGAAACATTTTAAAATATCTCTACTTGTTTCGTATATGATTTAATTTATTGTATGTTGCCAAGTGTATACAGATACTTTCAAGAGTAATTCATATATATATATATATATATATATATATATATATATATATATATATATATATATATATATATATATATTGTCCGAGATTTAATGAGGATTAATGAATGTCGGACCCTCCTATATATTTTTTATCATCAAAATCGATTAAATCGCCCATTTTGGAATCAAATCGATTGATTGCCTGCCCTAGTCAGGGACCCCAACCCCTACCGCAGTGGACAGGAGAAAGCCTTGTATTTCTCTCCGCAGTGACTTAGTCCCCAACATATTGTAGTCTAGCTTGCACTGCAGATAATCTACTGTTGAGTTTATAAAATTATCTGTAAAATGCAAAGTCAAGTATCATGTTCAATTGTGCTCTAAACAGAAACATTCATTTCGAACGTGCCACTGTCATATCAAAGAACCAACTGTTGATTTATGAAATTATTTTTACATAATCACTTTAAGTTAAACGTACAAAAGTCAAGTATCATGATCAATTGAGCACTAAAAAGAAACGCGTATTTCGAACATGCTCTGTTGTATTAAAGAATCTACCGTTGATTTTATTGGCTGGGAGTTTCTGCTTGTGAGGGAATAACAATTCTCTAATGCACTTGTCAAAATTGAACCATTCATTCTTTAATCGCTTTTTATTGCGATTATCAATTTTCGATACTTATCGGACATATTCCAACACAAGCGTACGTAAGAACGTTCCTAGACATATCAAGTACCTTCCTGTGAAATTAAAAAAAAAACTCAGCCCAGCCGTTTCCGAATCACTAGGGAACGAATTCTCACACACAGATAAAATTCATTTATATAATAGTGTGTATATATATATATATAAATAAATAAATATATATATATTATATATATATATATATATATAATTATTAAATACCTACGGACACTAGTGTTTCATCCTTTCGGGAATCATCAGTGCTGGGTGTCACGATTAACACCGGTCGATAGATTCGAACCCGACAATAGACTTCATTAACAAGGACCTAATCCACTCGGCCACCGTTAACTAGAGAAATACTGTTGAAATTAAGAACATTTATTTTTAAATGTTCTTAATGTTATATATATGTGTGTGTGTGCGGTTGTGTGTGTGTGTGTGTGTGTGTGTGTGTGTGTGTGTGTGTGTGTGTGTGTGTGTGTGTGTGTGTGTGTGTGTGTGTGTAGGCACACTAGCATGGAGACCCAAAGTTTCCCGAGATTGAATACGGATCAACGAATGTTTCACACTCCCATATTTTTTTGTCACCGAAATTGTATAAAATCGCCCATTTTTCAATCAAATCAATTAATTGCACACTCTAGGTGGAGACCGCAGCGCACCATGTCTTTAAATGTCTTAGTCCACAATATATTGTAGTTTTCGTTGCACTGTAGAGAACCCACTGTTGATTTCATAATGGGTTGAATTAAAGTTTAAAATGCAAAAATCAAGTATCATGTTTCAATTGTGCTCTAAACAGAAAATTTCATTTCAAACGCATTCCTATCATATCAAATGAACCAATTGTTGATGTTATATGCCAGGCCTTTCTACTTGTGCAGTGATAATGTCTTGAATTAAAGTTTGAAATGCAAAAGTCAAGTATCATAGTTCAATTGTGCTCTAAATAGAAACATTCATTTCGAATTCGCCTTATCATATCAAAAAGTCACTGTTGATTTTATATGCCGGACGTTTCTGCTTGTGCGATAATTAAACTTCTCAAATATCTGTGTGATGTTAGGTTGCATAAAGCGTTAACTTTAGTCGAAATTGCCTGTTTCTACTTTCATCGGATTTTTTGATTATCGATTATCGATACTTATCGGAGATATTCCAATATAACACCTAAGAATACTGCCGGACACATAAAATACATTTATCTGAAATTCTAAAGAAAAATCGGTCCAACTGTTTAGGAGTACATAGGAGACGAACACACACACGCACACACATACACATACACATACACACACAAAAAAGAGTCGCCAACCTAAGTGGTCCTAAGCTGTCATCCAAGCTTCATCCTCTGTCCCATCGACGAAATGTTGCATCCCTCTGACTGTTTTACAAGTACTTTAATGGTGGATGTTCCAATGAACTACAAGCCCTTGTACCCCTTCAACGTAAATACTCCCGACAATCCCGATAAGCAGCAAAATCCCACCTCTACACGTAGAGATTCCTAGATGTAAGAAAGCCTTCTACTCTAATAGTTTCTTCCCCAGGACTGCTAGATTTTGGAACTCCCTTCCGGATTCCTGCTTTCCCAACTGTACTGACATGCAGAAGTTCCAGTATAATGTGAACAGACATCTTGCTGCTCAACTCCCTACATAGTATCCCTGCAACTTATGGCCACGATAGTAGCCCCCTACATGAAAGTGGTACTGTGCCTTGTTTGGGGTGAAAATCAAATCAAAAATCAAAAGAAACACACACACACACACACACACACACACGCACAAAGTTCCTTTTATGCAATAGTAGAGATATTAAGTCCAAACTAATCCATTACTTTCAGCCATCCGCCTATGCGCAATGTCGAAAACCTTACCATCCATTATAACTGCCAGAAACTACGGGCCACTTATAACAAATTGCTAACAGTGGAAGAAAGCGGAAGTAGAATATGATGTAATGAATGCATAGACAATCATCTTATAACCAAGGCCATATCAGAAGAAAGAAAAGCTCGCAAAGAAGCAGAAAACAGCCTGGGTCGACCGTCAGAAGGCGTTTCACTCTCTTCCGCACAGCTGGATAATAAAATGAAAAGAAATCTAAAACACCTCGCCTACAATGACAGCCCTTATCAGAAAACAAGAACGGATCCATTTCTAAGATGCGCCCTTCAATCTGCGCGCTTAACGCTGAAGATGTTTGTTCAAAATAAAGTCAAAAGTAAAGGCTTGTTCAGACTCAAAGTCAGATGAACGCATTAGTTATTTCAAACTTAAGCATGACACATAAAAAAGACGCTAATCCAAACATAAGCGTGACGAACCAACGAAAACTACACTTCAGGATAAAACTGGCCATTTTAAACGTAAGTGGCGCATACCAACGAAAATACTATTTCAGATTTTAGAGTGACAGACCAACGAAAATGCTATTTCAAACTTGATCATGCAAATCAACGAACATGCTATTTCAGAATATAGTGTGACAGACCAACGAAAATCTACTGATATATAAAACCACCTTGTCTGTCTTTGTGCGTGTGTGAGAGAGAGAAAAAGCGTCCTTTGTGGACGATGAAACGACTGTGCCGATTTTTTTTTAAATTTCAGACATATATACCTTTGTGCATGGGATTGTTCTTAGATAGCTTTTGTATCGGGATACTCCAGATAAGTATCGAAAGTCGATAATCGTACAAATCCTATTAAAGAATGAACAGTCTAATTTTAACCAAAGTTAACATTTTATACAGCTTAACATGACAAGTGCATTTGAGAATTTTTATTATCGCACAAGTAGATGAGCCCGATCTTTTGTAAAAAAGAGGGAGGGGTTCAAAATGAATGTTTCTGTTTAGAGCACAAGTGAACTTGAGTTTTGTATTTTATATTTCAATTCAATTATTATTACATAAAAATATTTGTATAAAATCAAAAGTAGGTTTTCTAAGGTGCAATGTAAACTAAAATGAATTGTGGAATAAGTCCCTGCGGGGGGGGGGCACGTGGAACATTCATCGGTGGGTTCGTGTCTATTGATTGATTTGATTGACGAATAGGCGATTTCACCGATTTCGATGGTAATAAAAGTATTGGAAGTATGGAACAGTCAATTATCCTCATTCAATCCGGGGAACGTCGGGTGTCCCTGCTAGTGTTATTTAAAAGTTAAGCGCTTAGACCATGGAATTGCTATTTCTGATTTTGGGCTGTGATCAAAATGTAGTATCTGTTCTGGTACTATACTTTATCTGTTCTGCCATCAGTCGGAGAATGGAGAAATCTATGCTGAGGCAATCTTTGTTATTGTTTCAAATCCAAAATATCCCTTATGGAGGAGGCGATTTTGATCCACATTAAAAACTGACCATGGATTTGATTCTGCCCTCATGAAAGGGACAAGTAAATAGAGAAAACCCTCACGTTCAGACTCAAGCTGACAGACCAATGAAATACCATTTCGAACTTGAGAGTGACAGACCGACAACAATACCTAAGCATAACCTAACCTACGCTTAAACGTAACAAGCCAATAACATTCCAACGAATTCATGCGAGATTTTACATCTCCAACGAAAATATGATCAGTAAAAATTATTTTCACAAGGATTCGCTTGGGCTAAAATTTGCTGCACATCTTTTTAAGGTACGAGGTGCCTTCAATAAGTTTCCAGACTTTATTTGTACAGGCATTTAAAATTATTGTAATACTCTTGAAAATTCAGTGCGTTATTGCTGTACATCTTAGGAGATGACTGACCAATTTTTATGATTTCACGTTTAAATGAACAGCTACAACAGGAAGTGGAATACATCCTTCTAAAGCCTGATTGTCAGAGCTGGTGAATTTTAAAAATGCAATCTGGACGTGAGGACACTTTAGAAGAACGATCTGCAATAAAATTTTGTTTTAAACTTGAAAAATAAAGCCACAGAAACGTATGGACTGCTTTAGACTGTTTTTTGACCATCTTGCATTAATCGATCATCAGTTTTTGAGTGGCATGAGAGATTTAAGTAAGGAAAGGACTCTGTGATTGATTATGAGAGGTGTGAGAGGAGTAAGGAAATCAAAAGAACAGAGTTGATTGGCCAAATAATGAATTTCATAAGAACCGTCGTGTGTCTATAAAAACAATAAGTGCCCAGTTTGATGTCACATACTATTTGATCAAGATGGGAATAAAAACAGTTCCTCACTCTCTCTATAGTCCAGACCTTGTTCCCTATAACTAAGCTCAAGGAAAACCTTAGTGGCTGCCGTTATGAGAAAACTGAGGAGATGAAAGAAGGTGTAACGAGAATTGCTGGCACGTTCACACAAGAAAACTTCCATGAGGCTTTTCAGAAGTTGTTGGAGGGCAATAAGGGTTTCATGTGTGTACCATCAATAAAAGTATTAGAGTTTCATGTGTGTACCATCAATAAAACTATTAGAGTTTCATGTGTGTACCATCAATAAAAGTATTAGAGTTTCATGTGTGTACCATCAATAAAAGTATTAGAATTTCATGTGTGTACCATCAATAAAAGTATTAGAGTTTCATGTGTGTACCATCAAAAAAAGTATTAGAGTTTCATGTGTGTACCATCAATAAAAGTATTACAGTTTCATGTGTGTACCATCAATAAAACTATTAGAGTTTCATGTGTGTACCATCAATAAAAGTATTAGAGTTTCATGTGTGTACCATCAATAAAACTATTAGAGTTTCATGTGTGTACCATCAATAAAACTATTAGAGTTTCATGTGTGTACCATCAATAAAAGTATTAGAGTTTCATGTGTGTACCATCAATAAAAGTATTAGAGTTTCATGTGTGTACCATCAATAAAAGTATTAGAGTTTCATGTGTGTACCATCAATAAAAGTATTAGAGTTTCATGTGTGTACCATCAATAAAACTATTAGAGTTTCATGTGTGTACCATCAATAAAAGTATTAGAGTTTCATGTGTGTACCATCAATAAAAGTATTAGAGTTTCATGTGTGTACCATCAATAAAAGTATTAAAGTTTCATGTGTGTACCATCAATAAAAGTATTAGAGTTTCATGTGTGTACCATCAATAAAAGTATTAGAGTTTCATGTGTGTACCATCAATAAACGTATTAGAGTTTCATGTGTGTACCATCAATAAAAGTATTAGAGTTTCATGTGTGTACCATCAATAAAAGTATTAGAGTTTCATGTGTGTACCATCAATAAAAGTATTAGAGTTTCATGTGTGTACCATCAATAAAAGTATTAAAGTTTCATGTGTGTACCATCAATAAAACTATTAGAGTTTCATGTGTGTACCATCAATAAAAGTATTAAAGTTTCATGTGTGTACCATCAATAAAAGTATTAGAGTTTCATGTGTGTACCATCAATAAAAGTATTAAAGTTTCATGTGTGTACCATCAATAAAAGTTTTAGAGTTTCATGTGTGTACCATCAATAAAAGTATTAGAGTTTCATGTGTGTACCATCAATAAAAGTATTAGAGTTTCATGTGTGTACCATCAATAAAAGTATTAAAGTTTCATGTGTGTACCATCAATAATACTATTAGAGTTTCATAACTATTAGAGTTTCATGTGTGTACCATCAATAAAACTATTAGAGTTTCATGTGTGTACCATCAATAAAAGTATTAAAGTTTCATGTGTGTACCATCAATAAAACTATTAGAGTTTCATGTGTGTACCATCAATAAAACTATTAGAGTTTCATGTGTGTACCATCAATAAAAGTATTAGAGTTTCATGTGTGTACCATCAATAAAAGTATTAAAGTTTCATGTGTGTACCACCAATAAAACTATTAGAGTTTCATGTGTGTACCATCAATAAAAGTATTAGAGTTTCATGTGTGTACCATCAATAAAAGTATTAGAGTTTCATGTGTGTACCATCAATAAAAGTATTAGAGTTTCATGTGTGTACCATCAATAAAAGTATTAGAGTTTCATGTGTGTACCATCAATAAAAGTATTAGAGTTTCATGTGTGTACCATCAGTAAAACTATTAGAGTTTCATGTGTGTACCATCAATAAAAGTATTAGAGTTTCATGTGTGTACCATCAATAAAAGTATTAGAGTTTCATGTGTGTACCATCAATAAAAGTATTAGAGTTTCATGTGTGTACCATCAATAAAAGTATTAGAGTTTCATGTGTGTACCATCAATAAAAGTATTAGAGTTTCATGTGTGTACCATCAATAAAAGTATTAGAGTTTCATGTGTGTACCATCAATAAAAGTATTAGAGTTTCATGTGTGTACCATCAATAAAAGTATTAGAGTTTCATGTGTGTACCATCAATAAAACTATTAGAGTTTCATGTGTGTACCATCAATAAAACTATTAGAGTTTCATGTGTGTACTATCAATAAAAGTATTAGAGTTTCATGTGTGTACCATCAATAAAAGTATTAAAGTTTCATGTGTGTACCATCAATAAAAGTATTAGAGTTTCATGTGTGTACCATCAATAAAACTATTAGAGTTTCATGTGTGTACCATCAATAAAAGTATTAGAGTTTCATGTGTGTACCATCAATAAAAGTATTAGAGTTTCATGTGTGTACCATCAATAAAACTATTAGAGTTTCATGTGTGTACCATCAATAAAAGTATTAGAGTTTCATGTGTGTACCATCAATAAAACTATTAGAGTTTCATGTGTGTACCATCAATAAAAGTATTAAAGTTTCATGTGTGTACCATCAATAAAAGTACTAGAGTTTCATGTGTGTACCATCAATAAAAGTATTAGAGTTTCATGTGTGTACCATCAATAAAAGTATTAGAGTTTCATGTGTGTACCATCAATAAAAGTATTTGAGTTTCATGTGTGTACCATCAATAAAAGTATTAGAGTTTCATGTGTGTACCATCAATAAAAGTATTAGAGTTTCATGTGTGTACCATCAATAAAAGTATTAAAGTTTCATGTGTGTACCATCAATAAAAGTATTAGAGTTTCATGTGTGTACCATCAATAAAAGTATTAAAGTTTCATGTGTGTACCATCAATAAAAGTATTAGAGTTTCATGTGTGTACCATCAATAAAACTATTAGAGTTTCATGTGTGTACCATCAATAAAAGTATTAGAGTTTCATGTGTGTACCATCAATAAAACTATTAGAGTTTCATGTGTGTACCATCAATAAAACTATTAGAGTTTCATGTGTGTACCATCAATAAAAGTATTAGAGTTTCATGTGTGTACCATCAATAAAAGTATTAGAGTTTCATGTGTGTACCATCAATAAAAGTATTAGAGTTTCATGTGTGTACCATCAATAAAAGTATTAGAGTTTCATGTGTGTACCATCAATAAATGTATTAAAGTTTCATGCGTGTACCATCAATAAAACTATTAGAGTTTCATGTGTGTACCATCAATAAAAGTATTAAAGTTTCATGTGTGTACCATCAATAAAACTATTAGAGTTTCATGTGTGTACCATCAATAAAAGTGCCCGTACGAAAAAGTCTGGAAACTTATTGAAGGTTCCTCGTATATTTTGAAGAAAAAATACATATCGTTTTTAGCTTTCTTAATTTTCAATTTTCTATATGCAAATTTATTAGGATATGTTCTAAGAGCCATCATGCTTACACTTGAAGAGACTTACAAACTGACCATTTAACATTTAAACGGACTTTTGGTCAGGCGATATTTTTTATATCTCCAAATTACAAAAATATTCATTAAAAAATTCGTTTGACAAGGACACGGTCCAGTCCAAAACTCATTTCGGATTTTCAAAGTAAATAAATGTTTACTTCAGAAAAGAAAAAAAAACACACATTTTAAAATATAGCACGACAGACCAAGTGAAAGAGACAGACTACTAAAGACATGTTTGGGCGCATCTAAAATGAAAATATTCCACGTTTTAAAGATGAAAATGCCGTTTCATATAGAGGAATAGAAAATTGACGGACATACAGGACCTCTTTTTGACACAACAAAAACAAGTTGCATTATTTTTTGTATTATTTGGATTGTTTCGACTATTATTCCCATCTTAGATATTTTTTCCGACACATTTCGGCCGATGTAACCTCCTACCATCTTCAGGTGTATTCACACTGTATGTTATTGGTTAGGAATTCCAAACGCAAATAGTGCCAAGTCTATTTCTCAAGTTGCCTTCTTATAATTTTCGTGTTTAGCGATAGAAATTTCTACTTTAGAGTAAAGCATGCAGTCCGAATAACGTACATGCAATGCCTCTAATAGTGATGCGAAAATGTATCCAAAATATATGATGTAATGAAGAGCAACCTCGAAATCGATTATAATAAAGGAAACGATGAAAGCCATATCAATATCAATAATGAAATCTACCCGCTTCTTTCTCTCTCTTTCTCTTTCTCTCTTTTTGTCTCTGTCTCTCTCTGTCTCTGTCTCTCTGTTTCTCTCTATATCTATCTATCTATCGATCTATCTATCTATCCATCTAGTCAATGTAGTCAATATAGTCAAAGGTGACTTTGTAACTAGGTTCGAATCTCTCAACCAGCAGTAATTATCACCTCCTTCACTGATGATTGCGAAAGCATGGAACACTTATCTATGGGTATAAAAATAATGTTATATACTAGATATATATATATATATATATTTCATGTATGACGTCATCCGCTATGACGTAATATCTGACGTAATAGCATATGTATATTTTATACATACGCTAGCAGATAAAAGAATTTTAAAATAAACTTCCGTATTTTTAGTTTTTGCTTTGTTTTGTTTTTTGTTTTTTTCGAAAAAATCTTAATAAAGACGCAAATATTTGGGAGATAAACTCTTCAATATAAAAATATATATGAAATGCATCAGTTAATGACATAAAAAAATACATAAATGTTTATATATTTATGCACGCACTTTGTTTTTTCAATTTGGGTTTTTTTTTGTTGGTGAAAATTTGGCTATAGTTATCAATTTGCCCTTTTTTAAACCTGTTTCTCTGAAAGATTTGTCTTCAAATATTTATTATAGTCTGGCAATCCAAATTATGGTCATCTAATGGACATGTTTACCTCTAAAAAAAAACATAATGTTAAAATTTGCGAAAGACATTATGTAAAGTGAAGTAAAAAAAAAATAAAGGAACGGAATACCAGTCTGTTCAATAGTAAAAAAAAACTCCATCGTAAATGCTGTGCATTTTTTTTTTCTTTTGACGACGACGACGACGACGACGATGACGACGAAGGAGATTCTTACAGTGAATGACGCATTTTAAACTTTATAAAAGAAAGCAAGTAAACTGGTTACTGAACGTTCGTTTAATGATTTTCTCTCACTTCTGTATTTTTCGATTTTACATGACTGAAATGACCTATGCATTAAATGAACTTGACGCCGGGCGAAATAATGTCTCTTAGTGACGCCATATTATAATGTTAGTAACCGTTTGTTTATAAAGTGAAGAAGTAGATTCCGGAAGATGTGAATTATCATACCTCAGCCAATCAGAATAGACGGACTTCAGTGAGGGAGTTTTATTATTTATAAAACGGAAATTGGAAAAAATTATGTTAGATCTATGAATGTATGAGACAGTTATGGTCGATGTAATCACACAATTTGTGGAACGTGCAGAATTCCTCCTGGTGACTATTAGTAGTTGTGGTGGAACTACATATTCAGAGAGAAAAATAGGGACTCTTTCCTCTAACGATGTTGCAATTGTGGTGTTGCTCCTATGATGTAATGTAGTATTTTATTATCACAACTAAATGTGTCTGAAATGATGTTGGAAAGTTACATGAAATAGTGGCTATTAGCCTAGCTGTATTGCATTTGTGTGTGGTATCTATTTATGCACACCTACGATACTTTTGTCCAGAGGGGGATTCTTGCGGATGTTTTATTAATATAGAGATATGCTATGATGTCTTTGTGAACAAACCAACAGACAGGAATACGCATTTATTATAATAGATATATAATATCACTCTGTCTCTCTCACATACCCCGTACACTGGTTCTTTTTTAGTGGTCTATATCTACTCTTCTTTTTTGCATAATATGTGACTATGGGTTAAAAACGGTTAACGTTCACTGATTAAAGACCAGTAAATCCATGGTTGCTATGCGATGAGTAGAACGGTCTATCCTGAATCGTTAAAGGATTTAAAGCATAATTATGTTTAATATTTATAAATGTTCCAGATTTGCTTTTACAAAAAAAAATCCAACAAAGTGGAAGCATGGCATACTCAGTCAGATGTTATAGTCGAAGATCCCGACGAATGAAACACTGTAATTAAATAATGTAATGACACCTCCTCATTTCGATATTTTCTATCTTAAACAACAATTTTTCAATCTAATACGATCTCTTAAATAAGAACTTACAGTTCTTCTGAATGAACTCTGTAATCTAATAATAGACCTATTCTAAGCTCCATTAGCTTTATCATCGTGTGCTTTTATTACAGGCAGATATATGGCGTAAATGACGATGGAAAACATGCTACAAAAAATGAAAGAGAACACCCAGAACGAGTTCCATAGGTGGGTGACTATTGCTTAAATTTTAAATGATTACCAGCACAAAATAACTAAAATCAATGGCAGGTCTATCATTGTTGCCACCTTTAACTTTAATGAATTGGAAATCCTATCCATCCATAGCCTTGAGTCCCTGGAGGGGCATAGGCCATTCACAACTTTTGTAGATGCTTTTTTAGCGAGGAGTTCTTTTTTTTCGAGGTCAGGGTGATGGTCCCACGCTCAACCTTCCCAGAAGGTACATACAGCGCCTAGCCTTCCCAAATGGTCACCCATCCGGTACTAGTTAGGCTCAATATTGCTTAACTTCGGTGATCTGGCGAGAACTGATGTTTCAACGTGATTGTGCCGTATATAAGAGTTGGAAATAAAGGAATTAAATAAATTACACCGTAAAACAAGAATTTTTTTAAAAATATTTCACTCTTAAGCAGACGTTGATTGGAATTACAATACAACTGTAGCGTGTCTTGATACGAAGACGGGCGCACACCTATCAATATACCGTGCATAGCTTTTAACGCGTGACATCAATTAAATGACTCTATCCCTCATTCTATTTTATATCCACATTCAAGATGTGGAGTCTATCGATCCAATCCACGTGGAGACCCCTAGCTTCAATAAACACTAGTTGGTACTTAACATATATTATAGATGTGGTTTCAAAATATAATTTGGATATGAAAGGAATGACTGCGATAAGAAGGGCGAATTGTGGAGTAGAAAGAGTCGAGTTTTTGCCAGCGAAGATAACACGTGGGAGCAAAGAAATAGGTTTATCAGAGTTTATGTTGAATTTTTGACAATTTTTCGTAATTTCTCTTTTAAAAGTGAGTTGTTTATTTTCTTTATGGAATATACTTCCAAAATAAACTATTAAAGTTGTTTAAAAAATAATAGAAATATTATTTTTTATTTAAAAAAAACAGCATTTACAAAGTGCCTGCGCGCGTTCATATAGCCATGTTTTTTACGTAATGAAATCAATTGAATTTTATGAGTTAATTTTTTTTCAATTTTTAAAATTTTAAAATCTATCAAAATTGTTCTATTGGTTAAGTTGTGAAATTTTATGCTCTTCCCAATAAACTGAATATAATATTTTAGACAAACGTTTTTTTTTTTAATTCACCCCCTCATTTTGAAATACTGACGACAATTTTTTCTATTTCATTCAATGTTTTCTTTATTAACAAATTCACTCGATAAAGTATAACTAAAATATATTATTTAAAAACTCATGTATTTCATTAAGAGAATAAAAAAACTCGGCAGAGTGGGTCTGTTTTTAAACGGCAAAAACTATTAAGTGAATGTGTTCAGTTTTCAAATACGGTGGCCCAAAAATACTAATTTTGGTTTACAGCACGCAATAGAAAGAGACATTAATTGTGACGCTTAGAAAAGCAGATATTTGTCTCCCTTTATTTCAACTGTGAAAAACATCTGATCGCGCGTATTTTTGAATACTTGCTTAAAAAGTGCTTTATTTAAAAAGGACATGGAATATAAAATATAAATATGGATAAATTCTTTACAATGAAGAATGGAAGTACCCATTGAATAGTATTTTTTATCGGTAAGTGATTTTTTGGAATTTATATATATATTTATAATCTTAGTAAGTAAAATTTCGTTGATTTTCTTTAGTCTTTTTTTAAAGAAAACCGATTTTAAAAGACAAATATTGCATAATTTGCTATTAAACCGGTTATTCTTTTAAAATTTAGTCTTTGCTCCTTTAATTGAAAAAAGAATTGGGGTTTGAATTACATTTTTCAAGTAGTTATAAGCTTCGAAAGGTAGTAAGTTGAATTATTAAAGTTCTTATCGTGTCATTTTAATGGCCGCTTCTGATACATATAGACAAAAAGTCATGCCAATAATGTGAATGTCGTGTAAGTGCTCTCATTTTTTTTAGATTACGATATATAACATAATATTTTATCATTATAGAGTACACAAAATAAAAATCGTTGCAAGTAGTCATTCCGGATGATGATGATGATGATGATGATGATGATGATGATGATGATGATGATGATGATGATGATGATGATGATGATGATGATGATGATGATGAAAGAAAAAGAAGAAATCGGTTATAAAATGTTTGTTTATTTTTGCTACAACAAATGTATATGCATTCACTTTTATGGCAAAGACAATTTTCGCTTTAAAAGATTTCATGTATTTTTTAGGATGCAATAAAACAATTTAATAATTTTTTTATTGGCTAAGTGGTTAGCGATATGGACAGAAACTTTTGTGTGCGATGTTGGAAGCCAGTTAGTTCCGCAGGAACACTTTCATAAAACCAACATTTGATTTTGTGTCTAACTTCCTGAAGAGGGGGTAAGTAAAGTAACACACTATTCATTAAATTAATCAATGTTATATATAAAACTTCACTTCATTAAACAAAGCAATGAAAACATATTTTAAAAAATCGAATGCTCCAAACTTTAAAATAACTTATTTATGTAATGTTCAATTACTGTATTTCTTGAAAAAGTTATTGAAGGATTATTAAAGGATTATCATAAAAAATAAATGGTGGTCAACTTCTTTAAAACAAAAGACGTTATATAGTCTAGTTGTCGACAAAAAGTACAACGCATCCAACGCAACCTTATAAAAGAGATAACAGGTTCTTTATCCATTCTGAGAAAAGTTTCCGAATAGAAAGTTTCTTCTAAATTCGGGATCTTGTTATGAATTTGCTGGAAGAATTCTGTAGACATAATATCAAATAGGGCAATGCGAGCTGTCTGATTGATTTAGAGTTTGATTGGCCTCAATGTACAGTTGTTGACATATGTCTGTCTTTGGCCACAGGCTTGTGCTTTCTAAATATTTTGTATTCGCTTGTATTGACATCTGTTAGCTTCAGTCAAAAGTACACTTTCCCATGCTCGTAATTTTCTTACCTACACACACACACACACACACACACACACACATATATATATATATATATATATATATATATATATATATATATATATATATATATATATATATATATATTTGCCATTGAATCTCCAACGTTTCGTGTCCATGTTTTCTGTAGTGGTTCTTGAATGCCTCCATTATAAAACATTATTCCTGATTTAAACAAACATCGCCTTTGTTTCTTTTACATGTTTTTAGGATCAAAATCCACACTGTAACAAATATTTTTATTTCACAAATTAATAATTATGATGAATCTCAAACAGTTTTTTAAATCGTCATTTTTTAAAATCTTTTGAACAAGAAAACAGTTAGTATAAAAGATAAATTCGAATACGTAGCAACAGTAGGTGTACTACATTTTTGATTCAGTATATTTTAAATATTATTTTTCTTACTAAATCTCATTAAGATGAAATTAAGTGAGATATTATATTTTAAATATTCGTAATAATTATATATTTGTAATAATAATATATTCTTAATAATTATATACTAGTAATCGTACAAAAGGTTAACTTGCTTTACGATCAAAGATTTTCTTTGTATATTTAGTATCTTAATAGCAACGTTTTTTATGTATCCGAAAATATAATTTTTACTTAAAATCGATGTTTTTATTCTGTTTTCCAATGTAAATTTTATGCAATATAAAAAATGGATGGATGTCTTTGGTGTTGAAAGTCGAGATGCGTCGCGTCGAAGCAGGTGTCCCATGAAAGAACTCTGAATTTCTGTTCATCCATTTTGTCTATTGAATAGGTTTTCTTAATTTCAAACCGAATTCTTATTTTTGGAGTTTGAAACGATTTTTATTGGCTGGAAAGTATTTTTAGTTCACACGTTTCTGTGAAAACTGACTTTGATAATGAGAACAATCCTCAACTAAACGAAAAAAAAGGGTAGCAATTAAAGGCATTTGTCTTTTAGCATTCGTTAGAATTGCATCTAAAAAGTCGGACGACAAAAATGCCATAAAAGATATGAAAAGATAAGAAAAAAAGCATAAATCTAATAATAATAGCTTCCATTTTATCTCGAAAGACAACGGATACTCTCTTAAAGCATGTGTTGCACAATCCTCCACAACAATTCTACTGAGTTGACACTGCCTGATTCCAGTGGCAAGGAGAAATCCAGGATAACTGAGAACAATACCGAAATAAGTGAAGAGCACATACAGCACCTGGTATTCCCAAATGATCACCAATTTTAGTATTGACCAGGCTCAATGATGCTTAACTTCTGTGATATAACAGCAACTGGTGTGTCAAGTAACAGAGAAAGAAAATAAGTAAGTTAGTAGGTTATTATTTACAAATCACGTTTCTTAATTACGTTTGCAGTCAGTTTTCATCCGGGTTCTTTGCAGGCCAATTGAGACAATTACTGTTTTTAATAAAGCATGATTGAAATTGTACAATTTGCATTCCGAATGTTCGGATCTTTAACACAAGATTTTTTCAGTTTTCAGTTCTTACCCAGAATTCCTCAAATATTAAAAACAAAAATGAAGAAAAATTCTGTATGGTGTACGTAACTGTGACGAAACAAAAATACCATATTCCAACATTCACGTACATTGATCAAGTAACTTTATTTTTAAATAAGACAATCTAATTTTATAAGTAACCAAAGAGCACCTGTCTTGTCCGCTATTTTGAAAACAATCTAAAAACAACAAAGGAGGATAAGTCAATACTCTAAACTTCCGATGTTTATATTGGGATGACTACAAATTTACTTAAAATGCGATTTTCTTATTTATAATTAAACTACTTTAACAACTTACGTGTATTTTGGAATATGATATTTTCGTTACGGCTACATAGATTATGCAGATTTTTTTTTATTTTTGTTTTTTAATATATGGGAATTCTAGATAAGAATTTAATTTTTCATATAAGTTCTAAATAGAATAATCAGCCACTTTCGGACCAAATAGCATCCATTTCTAATTTGTATATGTTTTCTTCGTGGTTAAACATTTCATTTATAGCACCACTCTTATTTCGTGTTTATTTCAATCTTATTTTTCCTTGTTTGATATTCTATACTAGCAGGACTTGTAGAATTTCACGGAATGAGAAATATATTTAATTAACAAATATGTTTTGATGAATAGCACAAAAATTAATTTTAGTGACAGAAAGACCAATGACATGCAGCAAATATCATTTTAGTAGCACTTCTTTCATAGAATAACGTCCATTGTATTTTAAATATGGAACTGACCCAAACGAGATAAATGAATCAGTACTTACAAAGTAATATTGTGCTACATAGTTTAATACAAATAATAAAATGATATTGTAAGAGACAATCTTTAATTTACTCCTTCAGTCCAGCACTTCTTAGTAGACAATGTTATTTTTTGCCCTGATTCTTTTGAATGTCCCGTTTTTTACATAACGTTTCGGTGACCCCTTTATTCAATGTAGAACTGCTGCACGTCGAAATTACTAAGAGTTTCTTTTCTCACACCATTTCAACAATGATCATATATTGTTGTAATGATATTCGAAAACAAGGCTACATCAAGGGGAGGTCACTCATATTTTTTAAGGATCACCAGATTGGCCTTTGGCCAACTTTACCGAACTTTGTCTTTTTTGAAGCACTTTGGCCTCCAAAAGTTGTATTTGGCCTTTTTCAAAGCATAACATACGAATTAAGGAAGGAACGTTATGTGGATTTTCTACTCCAACAGGAAGCCCTCTCCTTCACCTACACTTTGTTTTGTGGGAACGCTTCGATTGGTTATTCACAGAACTTTCTTTTATATTCTCGATTGATGGAATAACAAATTAATAGAAGGTCTGAGGGTTCATTAATCGTTGCTTCATGATTAGTCTTTGTTTAATTTTGACGTATTTTACATTATCATTTCCCGGGATTTACATTTAAAAAATATCGCCTTGTTGAAGAACATTAAGAACAATCGAAGATATCCTCAGTCACAGTGTAGACAATCAAGAATTTCTGCTATTTTTGAATTGAAAATGTGTGATGGTGTAATAATGTGTCTATGATTAATCTCTAAGTCAGTGCTTCACATACTTTTTATATGGTGGCACATTATTGAGTTTTTTTTTTTTTTTTTTGTTTTTTTTAGCTTTTTTTTTTTTACTTTTCGCGGCACGCCTATCACAAAAAATGAATATTTTCTGTTCATATATGGTTTTGCCATTTAAATAATAAAGAAAAAAAAACAAATATTAAATCTGGAGGATTTTTATTCACATAAATAAATATATCCTGCATTTAATATCTAGTATAGAATACTAATAGTGAATGACTGAGGGAGACTTGTGCCTTTTTTAACTACTGCTGCAATATGTGGGTTAATGTGAGAGACACCTTCTGTAATATTTTAAAATCTTTCCCTTTCTTATCTTTAATGTTACTTAAGTAAGAAAATTCCAGTTTACATAGGTACAAAGTTGAGAATTACAGTAAGATTTGGGGCTTTTTACTTAGATACTTTTCTATAACTAAAATCAAAAAAGCGTCTAATGGCAGGTGAGCATACTTAAACTCGAGACCACTATCCCTCGAAAGGTTTGCTAATTCTTTCTTTTCATATAACTCAAAACTGGAAAGTTTGATAAATCTACTCGTGTCATGATAATTACAAAATTAAACATCTTTATTAAACAAAATGAAATGGCTTCCAGCTATTAACTCCTCGCGGCAAACTAGTAATCAGTCTGCAGCATGCTAATGTATCGCGGCACAGTGTTTAGGAACCACTGCTCTAAGTTATAGATTGCTCAAATTTGCTAAGATAAACTGAACACAGTGCTCAACAATAGTGGGAGCGAACCACCTTCATCGATTATGTCAGTTGCTCCCAGATGGATCCGAAGCTGAACCCTACACTAAATATTTATATGGTACCTTTTTAGGCTGTGAAGAGTCACCAGTTGAGGAAGCTTTCTAAGCACGATTTGGTATGTGAAGAATTGCGATTTGTATTTCAATCTATGAGGATTTACAACTGAATGGCTATTGTAGAATCATTATTTGCCTCCTCATGAGGACAGAGTTAGACACAAGGTCGTTATTTAATATGAGTAAAACCAGCTCCCCCCAAAAAGGCACTCTCGATTAGGAAAAAATAAACATATCTACTAGTGTTGGGACGATTAATCGGAAACAAAGTCCGGAATCAGAATAATCGGAATTTTTGGAGATATCAAAATCGGTATCGGAATCGAAAATTTTGTGCCTATTTTCCAATGCCAAAAACGATTCTTTTAATTGTTTTTTTTATTTGATTTTGTTTGAAGCAAAATCTTCCACTGTTGATACTAATGAGAAAATACTAAATGTTTATTGATTTTAAATTATCACTAAACCTAAAGTCTGTAAATGTAAATGTGCACATTTAGCATGTGTTTTCACAGTATTCAGGATTAAATAACACTTTTATTGTTAAATATTTAGAGATTTATAAAGAATCGGAATCAGAAATGGTAAGTTAATACGGAATCAGTAATTATATCGGAATCGGAAAAATATTGGAATCGTCCTATTACTAATATCTACACTCTAGAAAGAGTCCTCCTTCACTGACCGAGGATAAAATGTAGGATACTACAGTTTGCTCAGAAGATACAACTCCTTTCTTGGTCTAAATAGTTTTCTTTAGTTTTGTGGATGATATTTTGAAATAATGCAGATGAATTTATTTTAATTTATTCATTTTAAATAGTTGAAGTTAATCGCTTGTCTGCAACGATGAAAAAAAGTGGCGATAAAAAAGTGAACTTTTAGAATGGCACGTTCCGTTGCCATTTTTTTGCAGTAGTTCATCTCTTGGCTGCGGTGGTGACATGGGGTGTATGCATTTCAATCGTGAGAAGACGATTTCCAGCCGCGTTTAAGCAAGATAAAGAGGGGAGGGCGAAGGGCTCCCTCAGCAAACACACACTTAGGTAATTTTATTAGATTTTAAGTTTCCTCTGCAATTTAAGTCAAAGGAGGAGGAGATGACATTTTGAAAGGCAGTTTTACTATTGATTAATAATACACTTCAATTCATGACAACAGACATTATCACTTTTCATGAGTACTAGCGGAACCTGTGGAAATTCCACAGTGGCATCGTTAATATGTAACATATTGCTGAATGGAAACCCCGCGATATAATTGTAGCCCTTTTGTTAAAACTGTAAAATTATTTATTTAAGTAATCAATGTTAGAATATATCTGTTCATTCCGGTTTATCTCCAATATCCTCATAGAAGTCTGTGACATATTTCCATTGTATGGATGTCCGGCATGAATGGAAAAACAACTCTCTCATCATACCATATTTAGGCAGAACAGATACTACCTTTGAATCTTAGCCAGAAAACCAAGAAGATATATTTTAGTTACACGTACAGCCCAAAAGTAACATAATTTTTTTATTCTACTGTTTTTACATTTCGTCTTCCATGATCGAGACATTCTATTTATTAAAAAAGCAGGATAGAAGGTAATAACACTGCAAAAATTAAATTATATTCATTTTATGCTCATAGTATCATCCTTTATGATAAATAACATCTACCGAGTGAATAATTTATAATCTCGAAACCGTGACATATGCACGTACGTTAATACTACAATATTAATATACAGATTATTTGCTCTAGCAATTGCCCAATGAATTATTACTGGTGATCATTTTACAAATAGATAATGTCCTTAGATATGGCAACAACAAGTCTCACCAGATTTCCAGCTCTCCGCTTCTTTTTGTAAGCATTGCAAATAACTTTACAATATCGCAACAATCGTTTACCATTGAATTCTTGCTGATAATCACAGATGGTCTTCGCTAGAATTTCAGTGACAAACACCTTGTTTAGGATTCCAGTTCCTATTATGGCCATATTTATGTATGTATGTATGTATTGTATTTAGTGTATGCTGACCCACATATATGCGCCGGTACGTAGAAATTCCCTAGTTGGTGTTCGGGGGTGCATGTATACCACTAGGACTAATGGGCCCTGGAATCACTCTTCTGACATCCATCTAGGAGACATATTCTCTGAACTTTGTGGTCATACATACATGATAATGGTTGTTTCTCTCCTGAGTCGTTTCACTTCTTTGAGCCTATCATTTCCGTGAGCCGAGCCGATGTTGAAGTTTTATTGGGATCTTATTTTCTATTGTTTTTGGTTTAATTATTATATTGATTTTTGTGTTGGCAGTTTTATTTGTATTTCAAGTTGTTTACGTAGAGATATTCCATTTTAACTTAGTCATTATTGATCGGCGTCACCTAGTTAAATGAATTTGTTTCCGCGCTCGAGGATTTGTTTTTATATTTTGGTATTTACATCAGTGCTGGAGTTTTATTTGGTTTCACTTTCTACTAATATTTTTGTGAAAATTTTGCAAAATTTTTCTGTAATGCCCCATAGAATTATCAGTATCACCGTAGAATAACTTTATATATATAAAGATTTTTATGGGTACATAATTTTATAACATTTTTGAATAACACCGAACCTAGTGACATTATTAATTGCTGAGAGTTTTGTTTTTTGGGTTTTTCCTTTCTATAGTTTAAACATAAACCATTAAAAAGAAACTTTCAAAAAGAAAACCAAAATACACTTGTAAAGTATATTTCTCCCAAGCTCTAATTGTATGTTTAACAAACATAAATTAGATAAAATGGATAAATACAGGGAGGGGCAGAAAAAAAAACTCTATCAAGACGTCTTTCAGCCAACCCTTTTCAAGATTAACGTTGGCAGCAGGGGAGAAAACATCGTTAAAAAACGTGGTCAAAAGATCATAAATTAATAACGAGGGTGAAAAAAGAAAGGCATTGTATAGGGAATAAGAGAAAAAAGAGATGGTTGACGCAAATTAATGGATACTGCCTCGAGAATTTTTAGTGAATTCTCGAGTGCACTCTCAGTAAAACCGAGAAAGTTTCATCAATGTATCCGTCAATGCAGATTTGGCACTGTTATAAATGTTCACCAATGGCCGACGTATGAACTGGTAAACGCTCAGGTGCTGGCAATTTTTTATGCCTACTTATATATATATATATATATATATATATATATATATATATATATATATATATATATATATATATATATATATATATATATATTTGAAATGGAAACCGTACCAGATCAGTTACAAAGGTTGCTGAAAAAATGGTCAACCTCAGAAAGTATTTCGCGCCTGACGCAATCCTCGACCCGTGTAAGAATAAAATACGTCCTGCTGTAACAAATCGAAACTCTACGGTAGCTCGCGAGTAGGTTAGCTAGATAAATATGCAGTTTACGCAGCTAACAGTGTGGAATTCAATTATATTCAAATAAAAATTTTATAAATAATGCAATGTCTGTAACAATAAGCAAACTATAACAATCGGATCGAATTAAGAGAATGCAACGATAATAAACATTGACATCAAACGTCAGAGGATAATGCACTTGCTAGTTTTGAGAGAGGTCAATTTTAGTAACAAAAAAAAAGACATGTATTACATAGTAGCGGGAATCGAAGGTGTAAACCAATCAGAGTCAGGGATCGAGAACGGATATTCAAACATGTAGTCTACAAAATAGTCACAGAGTTATTTGGGGGGGGGGCGAGAGAACTTGACATTGAGGTCGCGATCACGACAAGGTTTAACGATTGAAATAAAGTTACATTTCAAACTATAACTAGTTATGCCTGGTTATTGTGTTGACTCGCATGCAAATCAAATGTTAGGGGGAACTTTGTTCCTGCGTTAACAAGACTGAACTAACATTGGAAATGGCGACGAAGAAGCACGACAGAAGTTATGTCTGTCTATGCTTATATGTCTATTGTATATGTTTAGAGAACTATGTCTATCCTCGTCAATGTATAATGTTGAACTGTTCTTTGTGTCCATAGCAATTACTTCGTCTTTACAGACGTTAGCCATCCCAATGGTCTCCACCAACTTCATCTTAGTTTTCAGTTTAATTGTTAGTGATACCTAAACATCGTCCATGGGACCGAAGATTACTTTTCAATCTAGCATTTGACTTGCACAGTCTGCCACACATATGGCAAAGTTGTGTGTTGAAACTTGTTTCACTTCTGGCTCCGTTTGTTTTGCTCACTCTGCTCATGGCATGTGTTTTTTTTCTGTTTGTGGTTAATGTAAGCCACTTTTGTAAGGAGCATGTGATTACAAGCCTCACATTTCCAATTGTTCAATTTAATGGGCAAAATCGACACATTGCCTTTTTGAGGGTTCCTCTTGAGTTCAGCATGATCGATTCTTTCCCCTGCAAAAATTTCAGACCCCCCTGACTAGCCTCCTCCATTCGGACTGGCATTTTGTCAGGGTCTTCCAGTTCTGAACAGGAATTTTGAAAACTTTAAGATCGTCTTTTATCCAATCTTTGAAGCACTTTTTTGGTCGATGTTGAGGACGTTTGCCAGTCTTAAGCTCGCCGTAAAACAGATGCTTAGGCAACCTCACATCCTCCATTCGAACATGACCTACGCAATGCAACCGATTTCTCGTCACCATTGCTTCGATGCTCAAACACTCAGCCTTTCCGAGAATATCCGTGTCAGTTGTCAGTGACTGCCATTTTACATTTAGAATTCGCCTGAGGCATTTTTGATCGAATCCCTCGAGTTGTTTCAAGTGTCGACGTTGACTAACATTCAAATGAGTAAAGTAAAATAGAATGTACGCAGGTCGAAAAACACCGATCTTGGTTTGGGCAGAGATGCCAAGATCACACCACAGCCGCTTTTCTAGTGTTCTAAATACCTTTGGATGTCCACAATATCCATCCTACTTTCCCCCCACATAGATATTTGGTTCAATGTATGAAGCACCAGGTGCAGAGGTGAACCTAACTTTCGCCTTCTTAATGATGATAGTTAAGCCAAAGGCGTCATATGCTGCTGAAAAACAATGCACTATATATTGCATGTCACGCTCCGAATGAGACACAAAATCAGCATCATAAGCGTAGACTAGTTCCCTAACTAAACCTCCAAATGTTTGTGACTTTGCATTAAATCTTCTTAGATTAAATACTTTGCCAGTAGTCCCAAAGCGGAGAAAGACACCTTTATCGCAATCTTTAAATGCGTATACAAGAAGTACTGTGAAGTAAATTGAGAATAGAGTTGGAGCCAGAATATCCCCGTTTCGCACCGTTATCAACGGCAAACACCTCAGATAATTGCCCGTTGAATGCAACACGAGCGTTTAAATTTCTGTGGAGTTCTTAAAACATCCTGATAAAGGTAGGAGGACATCCAAGCTTCCCAAGAAATACCCACAAAGCCTACGGTATCGAACGCCTTTGTAAGGTCCACGAATACTTGATAAAGTGGTACCTGTTGTTTAATACCCTTTTCCTGCAGCTGCATTGCAGTAAATATCATAACCACAGTGCCCCTACCCTCAGTGAGACCGCATTACGCCCAAGAATGACTAATGAATAGATGTTTTTGATGAGTCTATTCCAACAAGACCCTAACCCTAACCATAACCTGCACTTTCTATGCCGATTCAAGAATCGTTATCCCATGGTGGTGATCGCAGTATGATTTTGTTCCTTTCCGCTTGAAGAGAGAAACTAATCGGTCATTTATCCAATCCTGTTGTACTGGTGAACCCAGCCAAGACTTTTTGATCAGCGTGTGTAATGCACTGGCTACATACATCCCTCCAACAGCTCAATGGGAATGCAGACTGGTGCTTTCCCAGCCTTTATCTTCATGGCAGCGACAACCTCAATGAGTGAGGGTAACTTATCCATGTGATGAAGAATGTCAAGCTGAGGCAAGCCGCCAATGACATTTTCATCAACAGTTAAAAAAAAAAAATCAGCAAAGTGCTCCATCCATCGCTCTCTGATTTTATCTGGATCTTTGATGAGAATTGACATATCTTTGGACAGTAAAGTACAAAAGGAACAGGCTTTGGGCCAAAAACTTGCTTAAGAAGACTATATAAGTATTCGGTGTCTTTCCGGTCGCAAGCAGATTGAAACTCTGCAGATATATTCGACCCCCACACATTTGGGTTTAAATGGGTGTCACATTGCGGGGAGTGAAAGTGGGGACGAGCCCCTTCTCTCCTATAAAATGCTCCTAAGGAATGCTCAAATCCATAGCCTCTGACAATCTAGTGCTTCTCGTGTGGATTGGCACTAAGCCCAGCAGACCTGTTCTTCTTACAGATGGGGGGCGTATCAGACGAGTCACTGGCGCCAGTAAAAACCAGTAGCTCAGTAGCTACGGGCAGATGGGGATCGTTAGACCGGCAAGAGGTGAAGGTTATTCTGATTTTAAACCACTGCTGTCTCGTGCGTATATATATATATATATATATATATATATATATATATATGTGTGTGTGTGTGTGTGTGTGTGTGTGTGTGTGTGTGTGTGTGTGTGTGTGTGTGTGTGTGTGTGTGTGTGTGTGTTGAGACATTCTGTTGAACAAAGATGGCGGAGAAGAATCAGTGCAGTTTCGATCTTCAGTGTTAAGTAATTCCTAGTAACAAAGATGGTGGCGAAAAATCAAATGCAGGTTCATGACAGAGACGATGGCGAACTGATTGAATCCAAAATTCGACAATTTTTTATAGTAACTTTGGAAGCTTCTAATTGGTTGGTTATTATAACTTGTGGTTATAAAAACGATCGTCGAAATCATTGGTGGCATACTCCCATTAGTAGTGGGGATGGTCTCATAGCGGCTTCGGCTGCAGGGGAACATGGTAGTAGTACACGTCAAGGATCCGTTCTTGACACTCAGCCTGACAGGTGAGGTGCTGGAAACCGGCCTAGCACCTGTAGGACAGCGCTTCGGTATCACCCAGGAGGTCCACCCTCCAAGGCCTTGACACCTGGTTTTCGGGTGGGGCAAGTTTATTGCTTATCACCTGGGGCTCCCCGACCGGGAAATGCCGACGAGGTTACTCAGGCAATTTTTGTAATTGCAAGAGTGCCTCTCCTTTAGGGGAGCTTGCTTTAGGTCCCCACTTTCCAGGCCTTCTGCCAAATATTGGTGATGTGGGCACCAATTAAATAACTACCCCCATTAATAGTGAGGATGGTCTCCTAGTGGCTACGGCTGCAGGGAGACAGGGTAGAGTACTCGTCAAAGATCCGTTCTTGACACTCAGCCCGACAGGTGAAGGGCCGGAAACTGGCCTAGCAGGTCAACCCTCCCAGGCCTTACCACCCGGCTTCCGGATGGGGCAAGTTTATTGCTTGTCGCCTGAGGCGCCCCTACCGGAAAATGCCGACGGGAGTGCCCAGGAAATTTTTGTTGAGGCAAGAGTACCCCTCCTTTAGAGGAGCTTGCCTATCTTCCACCTTCTGACCTTGTGTCACATTTTGGTGCAGTGGACAACAAATAAATATCTATTCAATTAGGAGTCAAAAACATTTTATCAGTATGTATGTATATGTTGTATTTATATATGTATATATTGTATTTAGTTTATGATGACTCATATATATACGCCGGTACGTAAAAATTCTCTAGTTGGTGGTCTGCGGCGCATTTATACCACTAGGTCCTGGAGTTACTGTTCTGACATCCATTTAAGAGACAGAACCTCTGAACTTTGTGTTCATACATACATGATAAGATACATACATTTTGATAAACCGAATGCACTTTATATACATCTAATGATAGGAAAGAATATATTATTATATATACGTGAAACGACATTAATATTGATGAGTTCATAACATAGAAACAATGAAAACGAAGAGTTAATCGTCTATACTCAAATAAATGTTTTTTTTTGGGGGGGGCGGGGGAAGTGTTGATATTCATATAAAAACTCCTATGTTCTATTTATTTAAAAAGAAAATACAACTTTGTTATATATGGGTCGTAGAATTGCATTCACTAGCAAAAGATCTAGTTGATTCGACTATTCTTTTAAACATTCATTTTAATTAATTCCTTATTAGTTTTTTAGGTTTTATTATGGGACGATAATCTTTAGTTAACTATTACGTGCAATTATATTCATGCAGATATTCTACATGATTTATACTTGCGTAATATTTGTGTAAAAAAGTTTATAGTAAACACAGAACTTTTTCCATAAATATTTATGTATACGTATATAGTTTTTGTTTAAAGAATTGGTCTCCAGACAAAACTTCATATATAAGATATTTGAACCCATGCGAAACTTTATATTTAGTTTTTAGCATGGAAAAATCGATGCAAAAGTGTGAAAATTAAAAAAAAAAATGAAGGTCGAACGCCGGCATTATGAATATGCATGTGTAACATAGTAGCTATTGATTCATGTTTTAATTTTTAACCGTGAAGCAAACATGTCTTCATAACTCAGTAATTAACGGCAGAGGAAAAAATAAATCGTAAGCTAAACGTTTTGGTTTCGATTCACGATACTGGAACATGAGTCATTTTTTTTTTTTTACCTTTCAAATTATTACTATATATTGGGTCCAATATAATATAATAATAAATACGAAATCTGCATTAATCAAAATTACATATTTAAGCGTATTTTACGATCGGGCAATGCCAGGCGCCCTACTAGTTTATATATAAATGTAAACACACGAAAATAATGGAGATACAACTCTAAGATGGAGTACAGTTGCCGCATTTCAGCAGTTTCCGCTTAGAGTACTCTTTTCTGTCTTCACAGAGTACAAAACCGACTTCAAAATCTAATGGAGATCTCGTCTTATCGTCCTTGCAGCCACCTCCCCACAGATGATATGTTGCTAGTCTTTCTTCACTAGACAATTATTTTTATGAAAGTGCTCAACTGAACTCCAATTTATGGTGTTTATCCCTCCTGTAAAAACATTCCCGACAAAAACTCGTCTAGATACAACCAGTGTCGATAGTTTTCGTTTATTGCTCAGTGTACCTAAAAGTAAAAGGAAACTTCCATGAATAAAGTTTATTTCTAAGAACTACGGATCACAATACCATAAAGTTTCTTTCCAAGAACTACGGATCACAATGCCATAAGGTTTCTTTCCAGCTGGTCGTTTTCAAGTCTAAGTTTTACAATGTTCATTGAGTCGTTCTCTTAAATCGTCAAATTCTGTTCAGTTTTAACCATCGTTATCAATCTTACGGATTGTTGCCTCTACGTTTAACTTGACAAACTTTTATCCTCGAGTGGCTTTGGGGCTTAATGATCAGCAACTCACTAGTCAAAAAGAATATTGCTGCACAACTCCCAATTAAGGTTTAGATGAGTAGCACACCTTTCCCTAGTCGATGAGGAATGGGATTAGAGACTGACGATCTTGATGTAGTCTGAGTGCGTCCTCCAAGTTCCACTAAAGAATGCTGAGCGTTCTTTTTCACAACATGAGCATGGACAATAAAAATTCTGATGTTGAACTTAATTCAGCCGCTGGCAGTTTCTTTCATTTATATCACAATGTGCGCTATTAAGACTATTCTCATCTGCACAAAAACTGAAAGGTCCCATTTCAAAAAGTATTTGCTCATAAACAACTGTAATTTAAACCTGCTCGACATGCATTCCTCTCCTACACAAGTTCACGAGAAATTTCGGGTGAGTGACGTGAAAAAGAATGCTGTTCACTCTACACTCTGAAACAATAGAGAAGAGGGTTTGTTAGCTTATGTCCTAGGTGATGAGAGGAGACATTTACATTAGCTATCTCCCCCACCCACGGTGAGTTTTTTTCGGGCACGACAAAAAAATCCTGTACAAAAGTCCTCTGAAGCAATATACACTGTGATGGAATCACTAGTCTTGGTTTCGCCGAGGCCGCAACCTACTCGCTGGTGCAGTCTCTGAAGCACCAGGAGCGTTGTGTGGCATCAGTCGGCTCAAGGCCCTGAGGGCCTTCTTGGCAATTGTATGCATGTTCTTGGGGGTGGTGTCGTTTCCAGCTCCAGCGTTCTTGGGAGTGGCAGAATCTCTAGCTGGGTTAGAAGCATGAGGGGTAGTTGGAAGGATCTCAGAAGGGCTCAATGGCACGTCATAAAAATCTTTATTGCTAGACTTACGTATGGGACTATCCGTTGGATTACTAGCATGGACTTCTGGCAGGGTGGCAGGAGAGTCCTTTGACGCCCCATGGTATGGTGCTGACAGAGGCGTCTTCCAGCAGCCTGGTGACTGGTAGGAAGGACTCTATCACGTCTTCATTAGTTGTGGTTTTGAAAGGCTTGAATTTCCGAAGGTGTTGTCGGTTTCTGAGCGTAAGTCTCCCAGAGCCATCTATCTTGACCACATATTGATAGAAATTGTCTCACCTCCACAACGGTACCTGTTCGTTCCCAGCGTTTAGGGTGATTTCCAGTTAGGTTTTGAATATACATATGATCCCCCACGCTTAGAGGAGGCAAAGATCTTGTATGCTCGCTCCACTTTTCATGCTCAAGGGAATGACGTTTTGCTAGTGCCTTCTCCCTGTTTACAAGCGTTTCAGACCATGTGGGGTGGGGGCAGTACCGACCCATTGGAATCGGGATGGGATCTCTAATGGGTCGTCCGAAAACTATAAGAGCAGGGGATGCCTTCGTCTCTGGGTCGATGGAGTTGCTGTATATTAGCATCGCCCGCTGAAACTTGTCCACATTGATGGACCCGTCTGCTGAGATGTTATCCATCAGCATTCGTTTGACAGTTTTGACTGCAATTTCCGCTCTGCAGTTGACGTGAGGGTTGACAACAGAGGTAAGGCGATGGTAGACTCCCCATGATCGGAGGAAATCCTGAGTCTTCCCAGCAGTGAACTGGTGTCCCCCGTCAGATGTCAGCTCCTCAGGCACTCCGAAAGTCACAAAGACTTCTCTTAGGCGCTTAATGAGGCTATCTGCGCCGTTCTCTGCTTGGAATACCATTGGCCAGTTGGAGTACCGGTCGACCACCACAACATAATCATGGTTGTTGTGTGTGAAGTAGTCGCTGGCAATCTTGTGAAACGGGTACTCCGGAGGTGCAGCGTTAAAAGGTGGCTGTATAGCATTAGACTTTGCAATCCGATGGCAGTGGGTGCAATTGTCCTTGACACGTTGGATGTCGATGCTGATATTGGGCCAGTAAACCGAGTCAGCCGCGCGGGCACACATGAAGCTGATTCCCTGGTGGGCCGCATGCAGGGCTTCTAATATCTCTTGGCGTAATGTTGCCGGCACAATGATACGGTTGCCGGCAAGGATCACGCCATCAACGGTGCAAAGGCTGCTGGAGATGAGGTGGTACGGCCGGAGTGCGGTCCTTAGCTGTCGGCAGTCCAAAGGAAATCCGTCATGAATCAGTCGGTGTAATTCCTGTAGGTCTGCGTCCAAAGATGTAGCTTCCCGCACCACGTCCCAGGAAACCACATTAGTGACTACATAAAGAGTGTTAGACATGGATGCGTGTATCCCATCATCCTCTCCAATATCTGCGGTGTCATCTGTGCTAGAAGCATCATCTGCGTGGCTGGCGGCGGCAGGTGGGTACCGGGAGGCAGCGTCAGGTCCCAGGTTCTTCTTTCCAGAGATGTGGATGACTTCAAAGTTGTGGGAGAGAGTCTTTTCCTTTAGATTCAGCAGACGGTGATTGTCTATCTCCGTCAAGGAGCGGTCATTGAGTATCCCAACCAACGGCTTGTGGTCGGTAGCCACAGTCAAGTCACGGCATCCGAGGATGTAATACAGTGTTTGGTGCAAGGCGTAGACAACAGCGAGGGCTTCTCCTTCAATCGGTGCATACCTGGATTCTGCCGCGTGGGTGAAGCGGCTACCCACCAGGCAGAGCTTCCAGCCCTCCTTGCAGCACACAGGCGTCCTGGTGGCGCAGTCACAGTACTTCTGCATCATGAAGTACCCGATTCCAGTGACCGACCAATCGGTTAACAGACAGGTTGGGCGGGATGGCTGGAACAACCTCACTCCTTCCTTTATTTCCTCTATGATCTTGAGCTTGGATTCAGTGAATATCTCATTCAATTCCTCCGTCCACTTAAATTTGGTGGATGGTTTCAGGAGATGCCGGAAAGGCTGCATGCGCTTGGCCATGGAGAATGCATATGCTCCTTGATTGACCAATCCAAACCAAGCCCGTGCGCCAGTGATGTCCTTCGGGGTAGGGAAATTCCGAATTGATTCCAAGAACTTGTCAGACGGGGTGACATTAGTGGGCGTGATCTGGAGGTCCGCAAAGACAACAGTCTCTTCGGCGAACTGGAACTTTTTGGGGTTGAGGGTAATCCCATTTCTTGCGCAGAGATCCAACCACTCGCACGCCTGAAAGAATGATGCCTCAACTGAGTCAGCCCACATGCACGTGTCATCCACGCACTTAACCTTGTTTTTGAAGTTGGCGATAATAGCATCAATTCGCTGGTTGTAGGCGTCGCCACTAGCGAGGAAGCCCTGTGGTGCCACCTTGTAACGATAGCGACCCCATGGCGTTAAAATATAGGTTTTCTTGCCGACTCTTCGCACAGTCCAATCGAGCGATTTTATGACTCTGTTATCAACACGTGGTAACGTAGAAAAAATTCGAGAAAGAATGAAAAGGATTTTTTTCAGAACACAACAGGAAATCGATGCTAATAAGAATTTAGCGATCGACACGAAAGAGATAATTACCAGATTAAAAGGAATTGTAACCATGAAATTCTGAACAGAAATAACTCCGTGATAGAATCGGCTTAAAATTCAGCTAACATATCTTGGAGACTGGTCCATTGAAAGTTTTTTGAGTGTAGAGTGAACAGCACAGATGAGTAGCACACC
The DNA here is from genome assembly GCF_053919585.1 of Euprymna scolopes. Lineage (NCBI taxonomy): Eukaryota > Metazoa > Mollusca > Cephalopoda > Sepiida > Sepiolidae > Euprymna > Euprymna scolopes. The sequence continues at coordinate 43,744,571 of NC_136492.1, forward strand.
TTTCCTTAGTCGACGAGGAATGGGATTAGAGACTGACGATCTTGATGTAGTCTGAGTGCGTCCTCCAAGTTCCACTAAAGAATGCTGTTCACTCTACACTCTGAAACAATAGAGAAGAGGGTTGGTTAGCTTATGTCCTAGGTGATGAGAGGAGACATTTACATTAGCTAAGATTGACCTCCCTATAAATATGGTACCTATCACAGTAGCTCGTTTACGCTGCAGTGACAACATTGCTGGTTTGGGGTGAACAAGTAATAAAATGAAATAAAGGAATAGAGAGAGGGATTAATAGGAAAATTCCGGTAACAGAAGGAAAGAATGACCATTTTTTTTCAATTCTTGTCTTCCTGTTTTATTCTCGAATGGAAAACCATGCCCAAATATGAAATATAGAATTAATTTATTCCGTGTTAGGTAACAACAACTGATAAATGAGTTGGCAAGTAAACCGCTAAGTGATCAGATTCCAACTTGCAAGTTGTAACTGATTCTATATTCGCTCTCCTTTTCTTTTTTTTTTTGTTTTTGTTTTTGTTTTTGTTTTTCGTGTAGCAGAATTGAATAACAACATTAGGGAAATTGATTACATGGTGAAAGTAATGAAGCAAGTGACTTACACAAACGGGTGCTCCTCTCTCTAAGGGAAGGGAAAAGAAAGAAAAGATCTTCGTTTGTAGAAGGCGTAGTAATAGACATCTGGTATTAATTTGCATAGAAGGACAGAAACTGTTATGAAAAGGGCGAGTTGGAAGCATGTGGTGATTTTTTTTTTTAGTTTTTCGACAGCTGAGAGAGAGAGAGAGAGAGAGAGAGCGGACGGTGGAAATTACAGTTGAAGTTTGTCGTAAGAAAGCAGGAGTTCAAACAAATACATTTTCTTCATTTAATTTCCTTTTTTTTTCTTTCTTTTTTATTCATTTCGCTTGTATTTTTATTTCCGCTTTGTCTTTCTTTCTCACTTCTTCTTCTATCGCCTTTCTTTTCTTTTTCTTTCCATTCGTTTCTTCTTTTACTTTTATCCTTCATTATTTCATGTTATATTTCTTTTTTATTTCTTTTTCCTTATCTTCCTTGACTTTTTATTCTTTCTGTCTCATTTTCCCCATCTCTTTTTAACGACGCGCGATAAATGAGTAAAAGTTGTGACATAAAATGTTAGTCAAATTATCGGTCGGAAGAATTATTGTTTTTAACGAGCTTCACGCACATTGCAGTTCAAATGTGAATTAATGAGCCGTATATCACAACTGTCATAAAAACAAGTAGGAAAACCACTTTAAAATAAATTAACGTATAAAATAATAAATGAAATGTCTATTGCGTTTTAAATTAAGCACAAATAGGTCAGTAAATAGATCGTTTTTATTTTACATAATCTTTATTTGTTTTGCTGCGTAACCTCTTTGTTTTCAGGTGTAATTTAAGCATGCATGCTGTTTTGAAGAAGAACAACAACAATAACAACAACAATAATGAGAAGTATTTTGTGGTTTGCTTCAAGCATTGTGCGTAGTGTAAAAGTAGTTGAGTTTTAAGGCTATGGCAATGCAGTCTTGTAGAAAAACACTGTTGGGTACGAGACGAAGAAGTAAAAGGAATGATAATATCAAAAGATTTATCTACCAGCATAATGTGTCGCACCAAAAAGACGAAAAAGAAATATGTACAATTACTCAGTATAGGAATTCATTAGGGTTGTAATCTTTCTGCATAATAGTTGGCGTATATCGATAGCAGTGAAGCCGAAGCAGTAGATGTCGTTGTCGGCGATCCAGTCTGTCAAGGAGTATAGAAAGTCCGAAGGAAAACAGAACAAAATGGTTTTCCACGGGATGATTGAAGACATGGTGTTAAGCCACAGGATCACAACAGAAATGCAAAATTGGTGAACAAAAATATGAAAGAACTTCAGGAAATTGGTGAAGAAACAACAGAGATTAATTGAGAAACGCTGAAGACAACTCTGAGGAAAATGGTAAATTAGAAAGTGCCAAGTCACAATGGAATACACGCATACTGGTCTTAAGAATTCACGGCAGTACATGAAAGGCTTAACACAAAAACTGAGAGGATGTACCCACAAAGCAGATGTATCTGCATGGAAGACCGGAGGAATAAGTGTGTTAATAGAGAAACTGAAGAGGGAACAATTTCAAGTAATTACATACCAATGACCTGCTTATCAACCATGTGGAAAATCTTAAAGACTCAGTTAAGAGAACAGATCCACCCTTCTCTTAATAAACATGGACTACTCCCCGATAAACAAAAATAATGCAAAATGTGAAAAAAAAAAAATTACTTGCTATACATAGATCAAAATATTTCGAATAATGCAAAACCAGGAGGAAAATAGCCATGGCTTGGATGAATCACAGATAAGCTTATGACGAATCCCTTAGGCATTGGTTATTGAATGCTTAAGAATGTACAAGATAACCAATAACTTCTTGTTGTTATTATTATTATTATTATTATTATTATTAATTATTATTAATGTTATTATTATTATTAATAAAATAATAACAACAACAACAACAATAATAATAATAATAATAATAATAATAACAATAATAATAATAATAGTAATAATAATAATAATAATAATAATAATAATAATAATAATAATAATAATAATATTTTACCCACTAGGAGTAGTTACACAAGCCATCAACAAAGATTTCTCTTTGAGAACAACTTGTGGTGTTATCTGGGGTCTGAGTGACAACAAGTCTCCATAGATGTCCAGTACTTTCCATCACTTTCGATAACATTTGCAGATGAATTTGTGTTATTGCAATAGCCGCTTACCATTGATTACTTGTTGGCATTGACATTGTTACTCACCGAAATCTGGGTGGCAATAAGCCTCATAAGGTCTTAGTCCTCGTTACACTCATCCAACAGAGAGTTGGCTAATGCCCTCTTTTCTCGGTCCATCCATCCTCTCTGACCCTGCTCACTTATTTGGTGTGGCGCCAGTTCATTGTGACATGCACATACAAAAAAGAGGTGGATAGAAGGGGTGTGGGGAGATTTAACTTACAATTATACCGTTTCAGTTTTTATCATTCCATGTGATGTTTCTTTGTGGTTTATGTCCAGTTTGTGTCTGTAGCTCATGTGTGTTGGTTTCCGCATTCAAGAGTTTTCCTTTATATTTCTACAGTTTTCATTTCGTTGTATTCTTTCAGTAATTTCTCTTCGGTTTTGTTCTCTAGCGCTTCTGCTATTCGTGGTGCTATCTCGACTTTCTTCATCTTCCAGATTTTTTTTTTTTTTAACTCCCTGGTCAGTTCCATGTATTTGCCACACTTCTCCATCTCCTTCATCATCACTCTGTGGTCTGCTGGATGATGATGATGATGATGATCATCATCATCATCATCATCATTATTAATGGAGTGGTAAGAACAGGGAGACTAAAACTGATAACTACGGTACAACATATGATTAAGATAAGATAAGCTAAGAGGTGTGTGTCGATGCCATAACTACCGGTTATCATAGCCATGATGACTCTCAACCTCTCAACTACATACTTCGCAAATGTTATGCCGGATACAAGTTTTTCAACACAAAACAAAGAATAAAACACCCTATGTATATGGACGATTTCTACATGTAAGCACGAAACTATCCTATTACTATCTTTCAATGCTCAATTCAGAGGTATGGATAATGTAGTATCTGTTCTTCTTTCATGACATCATTGTTACAAGTATTACCTGCTATTTTTTTATTTTTGTGAGAGAAGAGGTTAGTGTATTATATGTTATGTTATTATCTCCGTCGTTCTGGTTAGTGTATTATCTATCTTGTTGACCTTACCAGACATTACTTCTTCCTTTGGGGACAGTAAAATTTTGCTTGCTCTTTAATAATATGTGATAGAATGGAGCACATGTTAATACCGCTACTATTACCACTAATAATAATAATAATAATAATAATAATAATAGGTGGAGGAGGAGGTGGTGCGCTAGGAACAATACCGAAAAACTGTGGAAAGAGAATTTCATTGGAATTTGGAATCAGAGAGATAGTTGATAATACATAACGTATAAGAGTAATGAAAACTGCTGAAATATTAAGGAACCCCCTTGAATGCCGAGATTTATACAGGATGACCAAAAAAATCAGGCCCAACTCTAATTAGGCCTTGTTTATTAGTGTCTTGTCCGAATGAAATGAAACTTTGTTTATTATATTCAAAACATCACATCAAAACACTTTTTTTCTCCGTTCTACAGCATATGTTCTAGATGGCCTTCATTTAGCTTTTGTTTTTTTTTTTGGGGGGGGTCACCCTATACACATGAGATACAGTCACAAACTGGACATACAGAAAATGTTACAAATGTAAAACACAAAGGTGCATCACATGGAATCATGAAAACTGAAATTCTATTTTTGTAAGTTAAACTACTACGCTACTACCTTCTCACCATTTTTTATTTGTGTCACCATAAACTGACTCCATACGAAATAAGCGAGGAGGGTTAAGGAAACTGGAAAGACCAAGGAGAAAAAGCACTAGTCAGACCTCAGCTGGATGAGTGCAAAGAGGACTAGGACCTAAGGGAAGCTTATTGACACCCAAATACCAGTGAAGACCAATGATCGCTACTAATGAGAAATCAATGGTAGGCGGCTGTTGCGATAACGCAAATTCATCTGCAAAAGTTATCGAAAGAAGTGGTGAGTGCTGGAAATCTGGAAAGATTTCTTGATACTTAGACTCCAGAGAATGCCACAAATTGTCTTCAAGGAGATGTTTGATTATGGTCTCTGTGACTTCCAGTGAGTAATAATGAAAATATTCTTTTATTTCTTTTCCTTACAGTGTTAGTGCTAGTTTTCGATGCAAACTCAAATCTCTGAGTAGCTCTGTCGGTCAGTCAATCTGCTACGATCCAATCAACATAACATATAAGGGCACAAAACAAATGTTTATATTTTAGCTGTGTCCAGACATTTATTTGGTACTAGCTGGTAACATTATATTTTAATTCAGTCGTATTATTATAGAATCAATCTTCTACTGAATATTATAGATTACGAGAAATAACTTGCCCAGTGAACAAATTTGCAAACATTTTTTTTAATAAAAAATAATGATGATAATGTTGTTCATCAAATTCAGTCTGTGATTGTTTACAATATCATGTCAGCTGATATTTGGGCTTGACGATGAATGTTCTGGAAAAGATTAATGTTTAGATTTACAAATATACAAAAGAAGAAATGATTTTCGGCAATTTTAAATGTTACCTCTTCTTTTATCGTAAATTGAACTCATTAATAAGAAAACGTTAAAATAAAATGGTGAGGTACATCCGGGCTTTGACAGGGTATCATTCGATTTGTAGTCAACTTTTCTACAACTCACTTATATCTCCAGATGTCAATAATTCTCGGGAGGGGGGTACGAGAAAATCATTTATTATCTTCCTTGCTGATGTAACGTAAAATATTCCCCTGTAAAAATTCTTTTTTATTTATAAGAAAGAAAGACTATTTTTAGGATTTGCTTTTTTCGATTTTCTATACTTATCGAATTCAGTTTTGTATATAGCATATCTTAGAACACTGCCAGACATATAAATTAGCTTTGTGTTAAATTTGCAAAATATAAGTTCAGCCGTTTCAGAACCTATGAGGAAGGAACTCACACACACAAAGTGACTTTTAGTAGAGATAGAGATTTTGTCTGGTTGCTTAATGCGTGTGCGTGTGCATGAGTGTGTCTCTGTGTGTATGTGTGTGTATGTGTGTTCTTTTTTGACGAGAAAACTAATTCCAGTGGCGAAGTGAATTTAACAACCAGATAACCGTAGTTGCTTTCTCCTTGCGTGTATGAGTGTGTGTATGACGTACAGACTCAGGCATGTATGCGTCAAAATAGCGAACTGATTAAATATTTTGATTGATAAGCTGTTGGCTTGAAAACATGCAGGTAGACTTCCGGCGACTATATGCATTTTTCTTAACGTCTATCTTTCCTTGCATTATATGAAATATATCCATGCTCTTTGATTAAAATATATTTTAATAAAATATTTCAATTTTGCACGGATTTGTAGACGAAAATGTTTAGTGAATTTAGTAGCTACCGGCGTTTTGTAGAAATTTTGTTTTGTTTTACACGACTCCAATTCGTTTTGCTTTCTATTCGTTTTACTAAAAATCAAAGATTGCTATCGAAGTTTGCAAATCGAATGCGTTTGATTCATTTACGATTCTGTCGATATTTTATTGTTTGAAAATAAAATTGGAGATAAATCGACTTGAATCCAATCATTTGTTGCAAGTCTTTGAGTAATGATAATACAACCCGAAAAGCGAATTTTAGTCGAGGATTTTATTAAATTCTGTGAATGAAACGACGGAATCAGTAATCGTTTTATTTTCTATTCCGTTTTATCCATTTCTTTGGCAGAATTTATTTGGGTTTTATCACAACCCTCCGCCCCGCATCATTATACAAAATGTTCGGCTATCAAACTATGTAAACAAAGTTCAATGAAACAAATATTAAAAGAGGATTATAGATTAGATAAGTGGTGACCACTAAAAGAGGCTGGATTATAGATTAGGAACGTTCCTTTCTTGCTTTCTTCTTTTTTTCTGTCTTATTTCACCATTTCTTTCTCTTGCATTTTATTCTCTCGTGTATTTCTTCTTTTCTGTTTCTATTTTAATTGTTCTTCTCTTTCGCATTCTTTCTGTCCCTTTTCCTTTCTTTCCTTCCATTTTTTCTGTTGTTTCAGTCTTACTTCTTTGTTTTCCTTTTTTATTGTTTTATTAGATTTCCTATACGTTTTGCTTCTCTTCAAAGGTTTTATTTTTCTCCCTTTTTGTTTTCTTTCTTTCATATCTTTTTCTTCTTATTTCATCATTTTTTACGCCATCTTTCTTCTTTCATTTGTTTCTCTGATTTTACATTTTTTTTTCATTTCTTTTTAAAACAGTTCTCTTTTTCTTTGCATTTTTACTTTTCTTTATCTCTTTACCTTTCATATTTTTCGTCTATTACTTTGTTCAATTTTGTCTCTTGTATATTTCTTTATTTGTTTATTTGTGTCATTCCAACCATAATAAATAGACGAGGGGTGATCTCATCAGTATCAGATAAAGCCAAACCTTCTGTATAAACATTGCAACAAATTCCACCCTTTACGATCAGCATCAGCTGCTCAAAGAATTTTCTCCCCTGACTAAAAATGCTGTGAGCGGCATCCATATACCTGTCCGTAATATTGCCAAACTTATCAAAACCCTTGACGTCAGCAAGCAACTGGTTATGACAACATTCCTGTCATTGTGATTAATCTGCAGCATGAACTATCCTTGCAAAACTATCCAATCAATTTAAATGAGAAATTCTCTGTATCTTCTTAGAAAACTTCGTCAGTCTGCTTTGCATTTTAAAATGCTAGAGATTGGTTATCTGCATCTAAGTACAGCTCGAAAAATCTCTTGTGCGTTATAAGTAGTTTCTTAATAACCTCAACAAATGCAAAAAAGCCCAGTGACAAGCAATATGGATTTCTTCTTGTATGATGAAAAGCAGGCATGTTGACTAATATCACGTAAGATCAGTGAAGCTGCCGATGTGGGCCCCATATTTAAATGTATTCGATATGGTTTGCAAACGTTTGCCTCGTAAGTTTGTTTTAAACATTAAAACCTTTCTTTGTGATAGGTATATCAAAGTTGATGTGTAGAATCTAAAGCACATGGAAACAATAATCCATTCTTGGTCAAATCTTCTTGATTTTTGCCAATAATCAACTCATATTCTGAAATTATTCATTGATAACTATGCAAAACTATGTCTATGGCAGCACTTTGATGGGCTTTAATAATTAAGAGCTTGTTAGTTCTCTTCCTTCCGACTTGACGTGATGTGATTGGAAAACATGGGCTGGTTAACTTGAAGGCCTCTAGAGCCAAACCTCTCATTTCATCACCAATATTCAGATGCCCGTTTTGGCTAAGTTGAAATGAATAACTCTATCCTTAAGGAATTTCCTTCCCTTAAAGAACTCTTGATTGATTTTTACTCCAAACCTGATATGAAACTTGCATCAAAAACTGTTGCTGAGGCCGATAGAAAGAATGTTGAATCATTCTAATTCTCCAGAAAATACCTGGTTTCTGATGCAATCCTATACCTGTAGTGGAGTTATTTACGTCTTAAGATGGATATTTGCTGGCACATCTGGGGAGCTGACGTCAAGAGAACCTTTTCTTGCCTTGACCGACTACAAAATTGACTTTACAATGGTTTCTATATTTTTTCCTACAGTCTCTTTCTAACAAAACAGACGGTGCTAGTCTTTCTCTACTCTACTGTTAAGAGTTCCAATCCCGGTTTCACTCTGTAGAACTTTGGTAGCAAAAATCTCCTCCTTCTACTATCATCTCAAATAACTTACTTTCCACTCTCTGTTTGTATCGAACTGAAAGGAATTTTCACGAATATAGTTTATATCCAATAACATTATATGTGGAGTGAAACTGCTATATATTACAACCAAGTCGTTTTCAAGTCCAAGCTAAACAAATACTTTACGAACTGTCATCTTAAATAATAAAATTTTGCCCATTCTGGTCATTTTTAATCCTCTTGCAGTATGGTTCATCATTCAACTGGCAACCTTATTAATCGTAATGCTCGAGTTGCTTTTTTGTCTTAAGTTTTGACTCATTAGTAGAAAAACGGTCGTACATTTTCTTGCATTCCATATTTTTTCTTTCCTATTTTTTCTTCCCTTGTATTTTAACGAACTGTTTTTCACAACGCTGCAAACAACTCCCACTGTCCCCGTTTTTTTTTTGCCTCCTACCGACGTCATCAATTCCCAACATTCTTACACATAAGTACAATCTCATTTATTCTCATAAAGCCGAGATGCCGAAATGCTTGGATAATTTCAAGGAATATATTTCATCCAGTGACGGAATTAATTTTGAGCAAGAATGCCTATTAACATGCACAGATATATAAACCTTAGTTATTTTAAGAAACATTCCATATTTCGTGCGTGTGAGAGAGACTATGAGAAGACTACAACAATGTATTGAAGTGATCTGACGTATAAATAATATATATATATATATATATATATATATATATATATATATATATATGAGTTAGAAGATGAGAGTGAGTTCAATTCTATAAGAGGAGACTTATCGGGATAATATAAAGCTCAACAAGTTTCATTGGAACACAGTAGCGTCCAAAACTGAGGGACACAATTTTAAAACCTAATATTTGTTAGAAATAATAACTGCGAAAAGCTTAAATTTTGACAACTGGTAATCGTTATCATCCATAATGACATACTAAAATTTGAATCATTTGCAAATGATAGAAAAAGAATTAAAACAATTATTTATTTATTTTCAAAATAAGGACGTCCAAAAGTAAGGTACAAAATTGAGAAAAACAATGTAAACAGTTTGCTATGTTCAAATTGTTTGATTTCCTCTAAAGAATAAGTCTTACTTAGTCATTTGTAAACGTTGCATCGGGCGGCACCATGGCGAAACGCTAAAAACTTGATTACTCTGTGAGACAAGCTATTGTGAAGCTACACAAAGAAAAGCACACCATTAGAGAGATTTCAGAGAAAGTGAAACGTTCCAAGAGTGTTGTAGGCAGGGTTGTTAAATCCTACAATGATACTAGCAAAATAGTTAGTGCTTTTAAAACCGGCAGACCCCGCAAATCCTCGGCAAGAGAAGATCGAATAATGCAGCGTATGTCATTAAAGGACCGTTTTAAGTCTTGTACAGGGTTATAAATAGTACCTTATGTATTAATGTGTCAGGACAGACTGTTTCTAGACGACTGCAAGAAATCGTGCTGTTTAATCGAACCCCAGGGAAGAAACCACTTGTTAGTTCGAAGAATAAGAAGAGATTAGAGTTCACAAACAGTAATTTGGACATATGAAAATTGGGCAAAAGTATTTTTCAGTGATGAAAACAAGTTTAATTTATTTGGAAATTATGGAAAACACAATGTAAAGAGACATATTGGTGCAAGATTAAATGCAATGTGTACTAAGAAAACTGTCAAGTTTGGGGGCGGAAGCGTCATGGTATTTGCAATGTTTTCTAGCCATAAAAACATTGTCCGGTTACAAACTCGTGTAAATGCGCAGATCTATAAAAACATTGTTCAAGATCATGTTGTGTCAAACATATAGAATTCAGATTTCGATAGGGCTACATTTATGAAAGATAATGCCCCATGTCACAAAGCAAAGGTGGTAATGAGTTACCTTAGCGAGCAAGATTTCGAAATTATGGATTGGCCACCGCAAAGTCCTAACTTATATCCAATAGAAAATCTTTGGAAGACCTTAGGAGTGAAAGTTATGGAAAGAAATCCCATTAACACATGGGTGAAGCTTCAAGAAGAATGGTCTAAAATTAGTATCAAGGATTGTCAAAAACTGATACATTCTTGTAGTCGAAGATATGCAGCTGTCATTGAGAGCAAGGGTTCATTTACTAAATATTGTTTGTACATGTATTTTTATTGATTTTTTTTGGCTGCATACATCGTTTTTCTCAATTTTGTCACTTACTTTTGGACGTTCCTATTTTGAAAATAATTATTATTATAGAGGCTACAAATATTTGAGGATACTGGAAGCCGATGAGATTAAGAACATGGAAAGGAAAAACCAGGTCACAGCAGAGTAAAACAGGAGATTAACGGTTATTGTTGAATCACACATCCACAGTTGGAATACAATATACGTCATAAATGCTAGAGCAGTAGCTATTGTTCGATATACTGCCGGTATCCTTGACTGGAATGTAGATGAATTGAAATGTTTAGAAGACACACGTAAAATGTTTACAATTGATGGAGCTTTCGCCAAGAAAAGAGATGCAGAATTTGGCTAAGGCTTATTTAGTGTTGAGGATACGGTAAATATTTGGGAAGTATATCAAACTAAATATATTTGTGAAAGTAATGGGAATCTTCTTCATAAAGTGAGAAAAGAAAAGATAAAAAGACCTAGGGCGAAACAGAGTCAGAATTTGCGAGGAAGAAGAGGGAATTATTTGAAAAGAAACTACACAGTGTATTTTTTAAGAATACTAAATTTAGAGATAACGACAGCTGGAATTGGTTGGTGATGGGTGATCTTAAAATATCTATTTAGAGCACTTTAATGGCAACACGGGTACAAACCACTCACACAAGGTTCATCATCAAAAACTACATCAATAAAACTGCAAAATCATCGATAGATTTTGTCACGAAAGAAAATAATTATTAGCGCATACTATATCAGAATGCCCTATACTAGCTCAATAGTATAAAAATTGAGACACAACAAAGCCGTTCATGTCCTACACTATATATATATATATATATATATATATATATATATATATATATATATATATATATATATACATATATATAGTGAAATTGTCTCTGTGTGTCTGTCTGTGTGTGTACATTTGTTTACCAAATTACACAATTTTCAGCCTACAGATTCGAGATTTCACATAAGGTGTATTGAGATTTGGGAAGAAATTTGTCTGTCAACAGGTAAAATTTAAACGATTTGACCTTTGAAAACTCTACCAAACTCCTCCGCCAATTTCGAGTCTAAACACTTCAAATTTTAAATGTAGGTTCCTTGGACATGGATCAAACTTTTTAACTTGAATTGAGCTTAAAACAAAAAGGAGATAAAATTGGGGTCAAATTAAAAAAAAACTTTGACTTCTCAGCCAATTTTTGGTCTAAACATTTGAAATTTTACATAAAGTGTATTCAGACAAAGGTTAAGGTATTTAATCGGTTTTTGACCGAGAATTTTGCTGCCAAGGTGTCAAAGTTCAAAAGCTTTGATCTTTGCGGTCTCTAGCAAACTATTCAACAAATTTTGGGTCTAAAAATTTGAAATTTTACATAAAGGGTATTCAGACATGAAGCAAGCTTTTAAATCAGTTTTGGGGGGATAATTTGGCTGCCAAGAGGTAAAAGTTGAAAGAGTTGGCTTTTGCAGACTGTACCAAACTCCTCCGCCAATTTTGGGTCTAAACACTTGAAATTTTAGATGTAGGTTACCTGGACATAAGACAAACTTTTATATATATATATATATATATGTGTGTGTGTGTGTGTGTGTGTGTGTGTGTGTGTGTGTGTGTGTGTGTGTGTGTGTGTGTGTGTGTGTGTGTAAATTATGAATTAGACCATAACGAGAAGCGGTATGGGCATAAACAAGAAGTAGCAAAGAAAAACGCCAATGGCCAAATTCTGAATTCGGAACATGTTGATACAAAGAGATAAGATCCTTGAACATAGATTTTCTAAATAAAAACAAGAGAACGTTGAATCATCGACATAACCTGCTCTTTCGATACCAGAGTGCAAGTAAAAGAATATGAAAAACTTAATAATTAATGATCTTAAGTGAGAATTAATTAGACCATGGAAATGGAAATATTATTGACTGGAAATACGTCAAGATAATTCGCATTGTAATTGGGACGCTTGGCACCATAATGAAAAGTCATCATCAATGACTTAATTAGATTGACAAAACAATTTCTCTTCCAATTTTGCAAAGGTTTACTTGTTAAGTAAAGCGAAAGTGTTAATGTATAGCTTGAATGCTTAAAGTCAAAAGAATTGATCTGATGTTCAAGAAAAAAAAATCCAACTGAAAGTGAGACTACTATGAAGTAATAATAATAATAATTCTGATTTTGTTAATCAACATTTCTCTGGAAAGGGATGGATTCATTTCCAGAAGGTTTCCCTCAATCCCAGCAACCAGGAGCTTCAAAGATCAAGGATCTTCCTAAGGATGTTGGTGGTACCTACAATAGCAGAGGTTCCCTTTTCCAGCAATATATACCTCCTTTCAAGCTCGTCATTGGCTTCCTGTCCTAGTTTAAGTTTTTTTCTTATTTCATCGATTCTACCAATGTATCTACTTTTATCCTTCATTTCTCTCTTTTTCTTCTGTATTAAGCCAAGACGATTCGCAATAATGTATGATGCTGCATACAGAAGCCTGTAAAGTTCCGTAATCGATATGTTCTTTCTTATGATGTTGTGAATTACTCCTTGAACTATTTTTACCTCGCTTTTCACCTTCCACCTATCACTACTCTTCATGCTTGGAATGCCTATGATCTCCTTTCTAAGAAGAAATTCTCTTAACTGCTGAAGTACTTTTTCTGCAGAAGTCAAAGCTCGAACTTCATCACTACTTTTCCATACATCTGCTCCTTTCACTGGTTCCATTGTCTCAGAGTCAATGATCTCATCTGCTTTAGATCCTTCAAACTCCTTCTCATCACTTTCCCTAACCATAAGATTGCATTCCTCCTCGGTTGTCCGCCTCCCATCATCGCTTACATTTCCCTTCTGCACCTACTCTCTCAGTTCTTTCATCAGAGCTAGTTTCATCAATTTTACTTTCGTTATTCATTTCTTCCTTTTTCCTCCTCCTTCTCTTTTTTCACCTTTCTTTTTTTAATAATAATAATAATAATAATAATAATAATAATAATAATAATGGGAAAAAATTTGAATGCGGAGACTAATACATGAGTCACATGCGCGGGCCAGACAAACTGCTGCAGAGACACGAAACGTTACATGAAACGTTACATGAAATGTTACATGAAACCAAGAACATTGAAGCTGCATATCTATAAGTTCTCCATCCCCATCCCCATTACCCAGTCACTCCCCCCCCCAAAAAAAAATGATGCCAAATAGCTGAGTGAGCCCAAGGAGGATAGAAAGACCGAGGAGAGTGCTGACCAAACCTCCGCAGGACAAATGCCAAGAGAAATGGTACCTTGGGAAGCCTATTGCCATTTAAATTCCAGTGAAGACCAATGGCCGCTGCTAGCGATAAATCAATGGTAAGAGTATGCTGCGATAATGCAAATTCATTTGCAAATGTTGTCGAAAGAGGTGGACAGTACTGGACATCTGGGGAGGCTTGTTGTCACTCATCTCCCAGGAACACCACAGGTTGTTCTCGAGAAGAAATCCTTTATGACCTGTGTGAAAGCTACTTGTGAGCCAATAATAAAGAATAGGAGAGATTGGAATCAGAGGAATGGCTGAGTGATAAAACGAATAGCAATAATGAAAACGGCTGAAATATTAAAGAAACCCTTGAATGCGGAGACTAACACACATGAGCTACAGACACATGCTATACATATAGAAACTAACATGAGGTTGCAGCATCATATTATATAGATAACGCGAGTATAGTCATTAGAAATTATGTATTAAAAATGGATAATGAGTTTTATAACAATACGAGTGATGTACCTAGATGTAGATGTATCCGTATGAACAAATCTCTATCTATCTATCTATCTATCTATCTATCTATCTATCTATATCTATATATATAATATATATATATATATATATATATGTGTGTGTGTGTGTGTGTGTGTGTGTGTGTGTGTGTGTGTGTGTCTGTCTACAATTATATAAATGCAACTTTGTCTGTGTGTGAGTTCGTTCCTTATAGATTTCGAAACGGTTGAACAGATTTTCTTTAAAATTTACAGAACTTTAGTGTATAAGTCTGGGTGTGATCTTAGTTAAGTTTTGTCTCAGAAACCCACTCGATAATTACTGATAATCGATAATCGAAATCGTTATTTTAATTCATCTATCATCGGTAAAGCCATTTTTCCATGTCGTCGCTTAGCAACATTTTTTTTTTTTTTTTTTTTGCATGACGTGGTTCAAACCGCGCACGTAAATTTCTTAATATTTTATTTTTCGTTAACTGGAAAGAGGTTTATATAAAATAATTTTATAAAAGAAACAGTAGATTCTCTAGAGTGCAATGTACAATAATATATATTTTAGACTAAGTTACTGCTTGGAGACACGTGAAACTTCTGCTGGGCGATTTCACGGATTTCGATGACAATAAAAATATAAGAGTGTGAAATATTCGTTGATCATCATTCAATCCCGGGAAACGTCGGGTCTCCCCGCTAGTATTGAAATAATAATTATGACCCCAATGTAATTATTAGAACTATAAGATGAATTTCGAACTGTGATATATTAATGATACAGAGTGGCCCACTCAAAAGTAGCCCAGAAAGTGTAGTAGAGAGAAGGAACATTCTTTTATTGTTTAAATTACCTGAAGTGTTATAAAAGATGATGGAAGACGTTGATATCTACGCATTTCTAGACACGTTTAACAACGTTTGTAAATATTGCCTGTAGATCATCTCTGGTGATTCTTCTGATATCGTTGGTAATGTTCTCCTTTAGTTAGTCTAGATTATGAGGATTATTTGCATAAACTTTTTCTTTTAAAGTACCTCACAAATTAAAATCACATGATGACAAGTCCGGGGAACCCTTTGCTTACTGTTTCTCTCTTCCGTAAACATGTCATGAACTCGTGCCAGTGATCTGGAAGACGTGTGGCATGTAGCGCCATCTTGTTGCAAAAAAAATTGCATTTTGTCTTGTGATGTCAATTGGTCGTTAAGAAAAAGATTGGAGAGCTCGGAATACTTTTAAGTATGTATTTGAAAATAAATTTGCGCGGCCAGACCTTATTTCCGGCCAGTACTATTTCTTACCGTATGGAACGTTAAGAGCCAAAGTATCCGGGTTGGGGGGGGGGTCTGTTTGTCTCCACTGATAATCAAAGTTTTTGATAGAGTCTTTTGTCAATCTGTTGTTACGATTTTTAAACGAGATGCCATGGCAACTGTGACAATTTCTTTTTTCGCAAAAAACATTTAAAGAAAAATACTAATTCCAATACAATTGAATATTTCTCATTCTTAAAGATGTTTCTGCTCGGAATCGATTCCAAGATTAATAAGAATTAAATTACCGTTTTTGAAAAATCCCAACGATATTTCGTTTGTTTTTATGATGGTTTTCCTATTTTTTTTTTTTTTTTTTTTGCGCAATACTTTATTGGTTTTATTCTTTTCAAGGGGGAGATCATTACACTTCGATTGAACTTTTAAATTAAAGAAAGGATTATCCAAATTTTAAGACTATATATTCTTCAATGATGAAACTAAATAGTAACATTGATAAGATGCGCCCGCTCAATCTGCGCGTTTTGCGATGATTATATTAGTTCAGCATTAAGATTGCTACAGTTTTCTTCTCACCGCAAGAATGTGACACAAGGGCGAAAGTTAATGGAACTAGTCAACTCACTCTGCCCACGTAATAATTTCCTGCACTCTCCTGCCGGCATTTCCGGTGAGAGTCCTTCATGCAGTTTGCTATAAACTAACTCCTTCACTTGCCAAAACCAGAAGACAACGCTTGGGAAGGTGGATCTCCTAAAGCTGAATAGAAGAAATGCCACAGCTCAACAGAGAAAAAAGTCAGCGCCGTCACAATGGCAATGTCTCTGTCGGACTGATTGTCGAGGACGAGTCTTCGACTGATATGATTAACGTATAAAAGGTAACGGCTTTCTTCGCCGCGAGTATTCGAAACTAGTGCGTCAGATTAATTGAAAGACTGCCGGACAGAAAGAGCCAAAAGAATTCTTGAGAGAACCACTAATCTAGAAAACAAAAACTAATGGGGGATTAAACTAAAACGCTTTCACATTTTTATGAAGCGAGGTTCAGTCATCTTTTCTTGCAATACCTAATCATGATACGCCCTTGTGTGCCACAAATACACAATTCTTTTTCTTCCCCCCCCCTCTCTCTACTAATCTCTCTCCCGCTTTTCTCTCTACCTCTCTCTCTCTCTCTCTCTCTCTCTCTCTCTGTAGCAAGATTAGAAGTAAGTGTGTAAAAATACTGACGTAAACAGTAGCTTTTTACACCATGAGCTAGAGTAAGCATAAGCTTACGGTAGTGAGAAATTATATGAAAAGTTAAGCAGTAACTTTTCATATAACAAAAGCCTTTGAAAAAGTCAGGCATGAAGGTTTTTCTCATGAAAATTGAATCGTATGGCATTACTGGACGAATCTATATATCTATAAAAGTGAAAGTCTCTGCCTGTCTATGTGTGTGTGTGTCTGTTTGTGTACATTTCCCTATGCAATAACTCTGTCAATTTTCAGTTTACAGGCTCGAAATTTGAGATACAGGGTAGTGAGATTTGGGAAAATCTTTGTAATTCGTTTTCGGCCAGAAATTTAGCTGTTAAGGGGTCAAAGTTCAACGACTTTACCTTTAAGAATTCTACCAAACTCATCCGCCAATTTGAAATTTTAGATATAGGTTCCTTGGACATGGATCTAACTTAATAACTTGATTTGATCCCAAACAATAAATGTTAAGGGGACATAATAGGAGTCAAAGATTTTTTAAAAAATTGACCTCTGCCGTCTTTACCAAATTACTACGACAATTTCTGGTCTAAACATTTGAAATTTTACATAAAGGGTATTCAGAGATAGGGCAAGCTTTTTAATTGGTTTGGGTCAAAATTTTGAGCTACCAATATATAAATCTATGTATGTTTGCATGTCTGCCTAAAACTTTCGACAGAGGCGACGGATTTTCACAAGATCAATATCCTTTTGAACTGGGCACTTTTCTACAGGGAGGAATCGCTTTTTTCACCGATATTTTCGAAAGTCATTCCCTCTTTTCGTTTGTCTAGCCTTAATTTAAACCTACGTCACTTCCGGTTTGATGGTGGTCGTAACAGCAAAGACGTCACGTTTTTTCCCCGTTCTTTTCTTCCTTCACGGTACGGGTTCGAGCCTGCCTCCCTACTACTACTTTTTTTTCTGCTCAACATACACCTCCAAACACCCGGGCAAACCCGGGCTGAAATGCTAGTACTTAATAGAATCAGAGCCTTCTTACATGATAGAAAAATCCGTGTTGTCTTCGATGAATTCACCTCCAAACATATTAATTTGGGTGTGCATCACGGGTAGAACCTTGAAAATTTATTATTTCTGATATTCATAAGCGACCCCCCTACCCCCGATAAAATCGTGTCCGAGATGGGTATTGATGACACAATGCTGTGTAATAGACATGAGAAAAATAAAGAATGTTAGCATATTCAAGGCAATGGTTGAAACCTTAGAAAACGACATCCATTATGCAGTGGAATATGGATATAAATGGATGGTTACATTTAATGCTACTAAAGCTAAACTTTAATAAACCTTTAACAATTACAAGACACCTTCTCAACAACTCATTGCCATGATTAATGACATTCTACTTAAGAGTTTATCGTTCAAGCTCCTCGGCTTAGCATTTACAGGCAACGTGAATTGAAACAAATGCTTTAAAGACATTGTCAAAGCTGTTGCAAAGAATGTGGGCTCCTTCTACCATGCTAGAAAACTGTTCACATCTGCTAGTATTCTGTATCTTTAAAAAGAGAAATTTCGCCAATTCATAGAGTATTGTTGTCATGTATGAACTGATCCATCTACTACTCGTTTCTCCCTGTTAGAAATGATCCATAAAGTGTTTCCAATCCAACAGACGCCGCACTATAAACCGAGCTCCAATCTCTGTCCCATCGTTGCAATGCTGCACCCCTGTGTCTGGTACACAAGTTCTTTAATGGAAAATTCTCTTATGAACTCATAGCACTTTGTCTCCTCTACAAACATACCCTCAATTAATACGACAATCAGCAAAAATCCTGTCACTGTTGAGGTTTTTAGATGCTGGAAAGTCTTTTAGTCTAATATTGTCTTCCTTCGAATTGCTAGATTTTCCAATTTCCCTTCTGTTTTTTTTTTTTTTTTGCTTTCCTTGCTGAACTAACATGCAGAGCTGTAAATGTAATGTAAACGAACATCTCATTGCTTAACTTCCCAGGAAGTCCCCCATAAGCATGACCACAAATAGTAGTCCCCTACGGCCAACTGGCAATAGGTCTTGATTGAGTTGAAAAGGTGTTAAAAGAAATTACGTTGCAGGATATGACGCCATAGTGTTTGTGGCGGAGAAACGATATCGATTCTGACTTATTAAGTGTGTGAGGTCGAAGTGACCATTTCTACACCGTAATGATGTAAAGTCTAAAGGAGTGTTCTGATCTCCAAACTCTGTCAATAATAATTCGTACGATTAATTTTCTTCTTTTTATTATTATTCTATATACGTAGTTCTGAGTTAAGATGACTTTGTCTGTCTGTTTAACTTACGTATACTTCTGTCTATTTCATATTATTACTTACCTCCTATTTCCTCAAATATTATTGCAAGTACTTTTAATATACAATGATAGTGCATAGTTATGAGAATAAATAGAACAAAACAGAAAGCAAAGAGGCAAAGGATTAGATGAGAACAGAAAAATGAAAAGAGAAACAGCTATACAGACGGTTTATAAGGATGATAAAAGATGAAAATAACGAAAACACTTGGGTATGGCTACGAAAAGAAAGTTAAGACAAAGAAACTAAATCCCTAATAACCGCCGCACAACGTAGTGCGATTAGAATCAGCCACATAAAATCAAAGATCGACAAGACACAAGAAAACAGCAAATGCAGACTTTTTGTAGAAAAAGAAACAAAGCGATAAACCACATAGTAAGCGAATGCAGCAATCTAGCCCAAAAGAACATAAAAATAAATCAAGTGGAGACGGCAGTACACTTGAATAATGCAAACAATTGCATCTTGTTTATTCCGACAAATGGTACAAGCACAAACTGGCAGCAGTACTTGAAAACGGAGGTAACAAAAATATATGAGACAACAACGTACGGAAAGATAAACCCATCTAAGCATGAAGACCGGATATCATAAGAGTTAACAAGAAGGAAAGTCTTGCCAGGTCGTTGATTTCGCCGTTCCAGCAAACCACAGGGTGAATATCAAAGAGGGGGAGAGATAGAGCAAACACACGGAACTGACCTAAAAGCTGAATGGGATATGGAAGAAGAAAGTCAAGAAAACACTAATAATAGTAGGAGAACTAGCAACAATCGCGAACATCTTTGCAAAAAGAATAGGAGAGATTGGAATCAGTTTTATAGTTGAGAAGATACAGAGGATAACAATTATGGCTGCAATATAAAGAAAACTCTTGAATATAGTGATTAATACCCATGAGCTACAAACGCTAATGAAACATATAGAAATTGCAAAATAAGTAAAACTAAAACATAGAATCAAGAAAACTGAACTAGTACAATTGTAAGTTTCCCACTCCAACTAAACAAAATATGATACTACACCAAATAGTAGTGAAGGGTCAAGAAAGATGGAAACACTCACTAGACTTCCACTGGATGAGTGCGAAGAGGCCTGTGACTTATTACAATTCAAATTCCAGTAAAGACCAATGGACATTGCCACTGAGAAATCAGTTATAAACGACTGTTGTGATAAGGCAATTTCATTTGTAAATGTTATCGGAAGAGAGGGAGAGTACAGGGAATTTGGGCAT